>NW_017731358.1:6900079-6901036 GCF_001890085.2 Hipposideros armiger | reverse complement strand
AGACATTTCAGAAACGTATTTTCTTTCATTTCATCTTGCTTTTTTGGTTGCTGATCAGTCCATTGTCCTAAAAAAATGAGTAACACAAAACTTTTTCTCAATGCTCTGTGAGAGGGAAAAGGTTTGTAAAGAAATTTAATAAAACAAATGACAGAAATTAGGAGGAATCGATTAGCCAAGTTAAACTGTATGCCTCATATGTTTAGGACATGTAAGGAGAGCTACAACACCATGAGAAGTCATAGGAAGGACAAAACTCCATAGCAAAGGAACTCCAAAGCCAGGAAATTTCAAAGGAAGAGATTGTAAATTAAATCTGGAGAGCAAGTCTCACATTTATGAAGTATAGTATGAAGTTCAGTTGACTTAAATTCAGCAAACATTTATTGAGTGCCAATTACATGCCAGGTACTGGCTGAGCCCTGGAGACTCAAAGGTCCACAGACTCCTGCTATCAGAAGCGCTCACCAGGAAGGATTAAAAGAGCAACAAAAGAGAAAGGAGATGCCTAACTTCTATTGTTTAAATTTTATTGTTCTGATGGATAGTTGATGTTCCCTGTAATAGTAACTCATTTCAAAATTATCCATTTTGTTACTGAAGGTCTTACTTTGATTAAAGGAGGGTGAGTCTGTATGAACCTCTGAAATGCTGCTTAGTCATCAGCTACTAAAAATGTCACCTTGCTGCAGAACAAGGGACTTATTTGACTAAATTGCCAGTAGCTGGGAGGATGGGTCAACCTTATAAATACAGTTAATTTAAAGTAATCCACAAGCTTTATAGGAGGTCAGTGTTTCCTTGTCTCTTGTTCTCTTGAGACGAATCAGTATCAGTTTACATACCAAGTCATTGTATTTCAAAAGCTAAATTGAAATAATAATCTTGGGTCTCATTCTTGTGTATTATTTTTGTCCATGCTTTTTAACACTGGCTTTTCTGTGGAATGTAGACACA
>NW_017731358.1:6895481-6898734 GCF_001890085.2 Hipposideros armiger | reverse complement strand
CACAGCCTGGGTGTGGGTTACCTGAGGCTTTCAAAGTAATTGCCTTTTAGGCAATCCATGTCATCATAACTAAATCCAATTGTGTGTCATCATAACTAAATCCAATTGTGTGTGTGTGTGTGTGTGTGTGCATGCACGCGTGTGTGTGTGTGTGTGTGTGTGTGTGCATGTATGATCATGTACTAATAATTAACCCCGCTGGTAGAAAGAGAGCCCAAAAATGGTTATAAAAGTTTATAGCCTAACACAAAACCAGCATGGTTTGCTCTTTCTCTTCCATTCTCTCTTTTACCCACATACATATGCGCACAAGCACACCCAAAAGGACAGCTGTGAGAGCTGACCTTCCAACTTAATAGAAAGTTACTCACCTGACAAGCTCCAAAGGGCTTGCTCCTTTTTTCTTGCCATTTCCTCTTGAACTTCACACAGCATATGTTCAATGTTCATAACCACCTCAATGAGGTCAGCCTGGGCTCCTCTAATTTGTAAAATTGCCTTTCCTGGACTAATAATCTCTGAGATCTGGACCCTTGTGGTTTTCTGCAATTGAGACAAAATATCATGTTCCTTTTTCCCAAGGTAGAGGATATGATTATTCTCAATGATGTGCTGGTCCTGGAGGGTCAGTATCCTTTGGATCCACTCTCGGGCCTCACCCATCTTGTCCTCATTGGACCCCATCAGATTGATGGCAGGAGCCTGAGTTTTGAGCCCATTTTCTTGTTTCTCCTCTCTGGTCCCCTGGAGGACTGAAAAGAGTATAATAAGCAAACACAGAAGACTGGTGGGTTTTAAAGCAGAGCACAGAACAAAACACCAAGGCCAGTGTTTGCCCCAGGATATTGTCACTTTTGTCAGCCTTAGCAGCATCAAGCAAGTACTATCTCTGAGAGCTGTGCTGGGTACAAAGAAAACCTGAATGTAGAGTTTACAGTTTCCTTGTGAACACAGAGTTTAGCTTGTAAGGAGTTGGCTTTATTGAGTCTTGCCCCAGCTGTGTTGCATTTATCAATTCCCAGATGAGTTCACCCTGGATGTTGACCAACGTGACCAGCAATGAAAAAAATAGTGACCTTTAGCTACATGGATGAATCTCAGTAACATATTTTGAGGGAAAAAGGTAAGTTGAGCACTTACTATGTTCCAGGCATTGTTTTAAGTGTTTTACATATATCATTTTATTCAGTCCTCACAACCCAATGAGACAGGTACTATCAGTAGCCTCATCTTACAAAAGAGGACACTAATTCAGAGTTACTAAGTAACTTGCCCATGGTTATAGGGCTACAGAGTGGTGGCCAGGAAGCTAGCAGGTGTGGCCAGTCTGACTCCAGGGTTTACACAATTTTGCCTCCCAGTGAGTGATCTCAGGACAATAGCGGTAATTAGCATCTTTTATCCTAATATAGGTGGTCCCAGGAGCTATGAAAAAGTCCCAGGACAGACCTAGAAGTAAGAGGGGGAGGATGGCCTCCCTCAGAGTAAAAATAAAAACTAATGTCTATACAACACTAAGAAGTGATGGGGGTGGGGGTACGGAGGTGGAGGGTAGTTTCTTAAGGCTTTTTTTTTTTTTTTAAACCCTTGTTCTGCCTGGGAACTTACACTACTTTTTAGGAGAAAATAAAAATAATATATTGTGATACTTCATTTATCCATCATTTTCAGGAAAGAAGAATTGTTCTTCTAGGTAACTAAAGTGTTCAGATCACTAAAGGATACTCTTCTTATGACAAAACATTTAATTTTAACTATTAGTTAAATATTTCTAATGGAAACACACTCCCTTGCCTTCCTAAATAGTTTTACTTTCCTTGATAATCTGAGATCATCACCATTAGTCAGTATTAATGACAATTATTAACCTGTGCTATAATTCCTTTACAGATGTCCTCAATAACTATTAAAGTAAATTTTAACACCTGGCCCCATTATTCAGATTAATGACATAGAGACATTTGAATGTTCCTTTTCCATATTATCTTCACCCAAATCTCCTATCTGGCTTCTTTAGATTCACTGTGGTTTCCCAAACATGCACTGCATTTGTTTGCTCCTGTAGGTTTTCTTCACCTTGGATGCCCCACCCCACCAACTCTGGCCATTGAAAATCTTGCCATCCTCAAAGCCTAGCTTAGAACCATCTTGTTCATGAAGCCATTCTGTTTTTTTAAGATTTTATTGGGGAACTGGGGGAGGGAAACAGTGTTGGGAAATTGGGGAAGGGGAAGGGGAAGAGACAAGTTGCTGTCCTTTTGTTCTTTAGTCTAGTTGTGGAGGACGTTGCTTCACTGGTATTGTCATTGCGCTCTTCCCGGGGGAGGCAGTCAGTTGACGGCCACTGGATGGCCACTTATGGTGGCTCATGGCAGCTCTCACTGGCTGCCAGCTACTCACGGTAGCGGCAGCCCACTGCAGCCCCACTGCAGCCTACGCCGTCGCAGGTGACTCACGGCAGCCCAGCTCCAGGTCGAGCTGTTGTTCACCATCTTAGCTGTAGGGGGCACAGCATCACTGGCCCCCATGTGGGATCCAAACCAGCGGCCCTGCTGCTCAGAGCTCGTGCTCCGAAGCCAGCTCTTAACCAGCGTGACACTTGGCCGGCCATCATGAAGCCATTCTTGATCCCTTGCAGTCAGAAAGAATCTCTCCCTCCTCTGGGCCACTTGGGGAGTTTGTCTATCCTCTGTTCATTATTTATCCCCTGGCATTTGTTTAATGCTTTGCAATTTACAAAACAGTTTTACATACATAATCTCTAATTACTCTCACAATAGTCTGTCATTATCTTAATTTTACAGATAAATACAAACAGGCTCATAAGAGATGCAGTCACAGACCAGAGCTCTTAAAGTTCCCCCTACTTCACTTCTAGCACTGCTGGACCACTAAACATCCATAAATGAACTCTTCTATTTAAGGGTATAAACAAATCATTTGACCCTAATGGGAAATATCCTAACAGTTTCTATTGCTGATTGAATATCTAGTGTTCTTAACATCTATAGAATACTGCAGATTAAAAAACTATTTCAGAAGTACACATTTCTAGTTGTCAGGTGGCGATTTTATCTCAGTCCACTTAAACTCCACTAAAGGAATACAGTTATAAGACAAAGTTAATACTTTTCCAGCCCCCAACAACCAGGATTGTTTTGGTTCAGTGATCCCCAAACTTGATTCAGTGCAAAAATTGACTGGGGTCTTTGAAAAATATACACGCTTGGCCTGGACCCAGAGTTCCTAAATC
>NW_017731358.1:6888303-6893491 GCF_001890085.2 Hipposideros armiger | reverse complement strand
AATAGACTGAGAATAGCTGTCATATGCAAAATGGATAAAAATCAGCTCTTTCCCAAAGTCACTTTAAATGTCAGGTTGTGTTCCAGGGGTTAGAAATCAATTAGGCAAGGCTTTGGAATTAAATGTGAAAGAAAACTGTAATTTAATCAGTATCAATAACTTAGAAGAATGCATGGATAACAAGCAGATGGTCTGTAAAGAGTTTGGAAAAGTGAATCCATATGGCAAGAATTTGGCAGTTTTTCCAGCTCGGTCCACAAAAGACCAACGCCTAACATGAAGGATGTTAGTAATGTGTTCTTAGAGAGGTTGTTCCTTATTCTGAGACATAATGTCTGGCACAAGGTAGATGTGCCATAAATATTTGTTAAATAACCAAATGAATGACTATCCATCACCATTTACAGATACTCAGCTCTAACCCAGACCCTTCTTACCATGAAATACTGGTGAACACAAGTATTTCAGTCAGCTGGGGAGTTATTTACTCACTGTCCTTCATGAATTGGGAAATTCATGAGCATGTGACTACAAGTATCACTTTATTGTGAGTTCAGTATAGGTTGGTCTTCCTGAGTCAGGTCAACTCTGGATGCCTGACAAATGTAGGGACCTTGCCAAGGCAACACCCTCTGTGAATAAATGTATAAGTTGCCCTCTGATCTTTCTGAACAGACACCCTTTCCTGGAAGACTTATTTAGGAATCAAAGATGTGTTTATCAGAAGGCCACAGGGTATACATGAAAGCACACACATCATGCGTCCACAAGTTTATAATATAGTGTTAATATTGGAAAAAGCCTGAAGGAATGAATGGTCAATATTCAGTGTACAATGTAAGTTACTGTGTAAGATAACCCTCTCCTTTGAGTTACAGAACTGAAAGATGTATCATCTCTCAAGTTATTTTTGCTGTGCTTTTCTTTAGTGGTTCAGAACACAGGCTTTGGGGACAGGCAGACCCAGGTTGGAATCTTGGTTTGGGCATTTGACTAGCTGTGTGTATATGAACCTCTGGGTTAACATATTTTCCCATTTGTAAAATGGAGGTGACAACAGTGGCTTCATCACAGGTTTGCGGGGAGGATGAAATGAGACAGCTTTTAGCACAGTACCTGGCTGAAGCAATACATGGCACCTATTCTTATAATTAGCCCCTAGGGGAGCCCTCAGACTGTGGTTGATCTTTCTATTTCTGTTGAACTGTCATGTACATTTTTGTTTGTAGGTTGGAAAGAATGAACCTTCTTTTCTAGAGGTGATTAATTCCTCTTGTAGGGGATCATGTCGCTTCGTGAACAGTTCAAAGATCTACTCAGGGCACCTATTTGAACCCAACAACAGTCCTCTGCTTAGGGGAAACTGGTGAACATCATTCCAAAGACAGAATGATTCATTTTGTCAGGAAGGTGAGCTCTTCGCTGGGTAATTTGCCACCAGCTTTCAGGTCAGCAGTGGATGAGACACAGTGGTGTACTGAAGCTGAGAGCCCGTTGTGAACATGTCTTCCCAACTCCTTCTTCAAAGGCGTCACATTGATACTTTGAAGTTAGTAATGGAAATCAGCAAACACTATAAACCTCCTTTTGTCTAGTCAAGCAACAAAAAGAATGAAACCTTTACATTTGTTCCAGGAAAGAGCAAGCTAGAACCAATATGCTTGTTTTCTTTGGCAACCACCCACATGGAGACAGGCTGGGAGGTGGGAAAGTGAGCAATCAGAAGACTAATGTTCAGGGCCACTCTCTCTGCCAGGCACTCAGCAAAGCCCTTTACACCCAAAATCCAGACACATGCCTAAGTTGCACTAGTACTTCGATGTTGCTGTTGGCAGAATCAGAAACCTGTATCTTCAAAACCTATTTTAAGGTGCTCTGTCTTATCTCATTTCTTTTTCATTCTTCCTTAACATCATTAAAGTTCTTTTTTTGAAAATGCCAGCTAAGTGAGAATAAAGCAAAGAGATGGTGCTTTAAAGGGAGAACAGCACAGCAATATATACTAATTATGTTGAATATATCAGGGACCCATTCTCATGTGAGAAACTCAACTTGTTCTGACCACTCTAAAACAAAAAGCTGACATGAAGTGAAAACTAAAGTAGTTGGACACAAGAGCTCTGCACTCAGATATATAAACACACTCCACTGCAGACATGTCCCTTCATTTGTGTTGGACCACAGCTGATTTCCCTCCGAGGTCCCCTACAGATGAGTTCAGAAAGAATAGACTGAATTGAGGTTTGTACTGGGGACACGGCAAAAATAGCCAGATATACCATTGCTATTAAAGAACTTATAATCTAATTGGGAAAAAACAAACAAGCAAACAATTCACTTAATTTGGTATTCAATTCAGCACCCAGGGAATTACAGCTCATTACAGCTAATATAACAGCTAACCTTCACGGAGCACTTACTGTGTGCCGGGTACTGTTCTAAGTGTTTCACATGTATTAACTCACTTAATTCTCACAACAGTTCCATAAAATGGTACTTACTATCCCCATTTTAAAGCTGAGGAAACTAAGGCACAGACAAGTAACTTGCTCAACAAAGTCGACTGATTAAAGAGAAGAAGACAAAGAATTTGTTTTAAATATGTTGGATTTAGGACCATAGTCAGATATCCAAGTGGAAATGAGATAGGGTTTGGGGGTGTGTGTCTGAAGTTGGCTCATTAGATAGGATGCTACAAAATGTATGGCAGAAGTTTAAGAATAGTTGTGTTCTTAAAGGAAGAAAGAAGAGAGAGGAGCAGAGGACCTCACACTGAAACTAGGAGGCTGCTGACCTTTAAGGACTAGAGAGAAGAATAAGTGCCAACAAAGGAAAAAAGAGAAGCTAAATAGTAGGTTAACATGGCTTCTATAATGGCATTCTTTACTAGGCCAGACGTGGGCAATTTATAAAAGTTAAATTTCACCACATTAGAACATCACTACGCCATACAGCACTTAGCCCAACATCTTCTTACATGGGAGATACTAAACAGATGTCGTTGAATGAATCCATGAATGAATGAATGAATTGTAGGACATTTCTAAGATAGTAACTTACCTTATATAACTCCTGTTCCTCAGGAAGGATCACAAACTTTACAGTTAATTGTTTTTTCAAATGCTGTGTCGCAAATGTTAAAACCTCCTGAAACATAACCTCTGCTGCTTTATTCTTCCACAAACCGATGACTCCAGTCCCAAGGGCAGGAAAGGAAATGGAAGTTAAATTTAGCTCAAGGCATTTTTCCAAACACACCTTCACTGCATTTTTCAATCTCTGTAGGAAAAACACAAATTTAAGATGAGCCTTTGAGTCAAAAATAAGATTTCACTTACCCCCTGATCCTGCCCATATTTTACAATGCAAATCTTTACTCTCCCTCAAGGCCATGTCCATGCCTCCTCAGAGAGCAGGAAAGATCCCACTCCATAGGGAACCCATTGCAGCTAGAAGGTTAGATGATGAAAAATGAAAGGGCTGAGACACTGAACTGAGTGGTCCTTTTTGTGCTTTTCAGGCACCATGACTTCACCCAGTTTATGTAGCCTTGCTCATCTCTCCAGGTCAGAGAGCCATCCACCAGTTTATCCCCACTCATCTGCCACTTCCAAGTCAACATAAAGAGCTCTTGGTAGTTTAATAAAGGAGGTATAGGTTAACGTAAGTAAGCAGCATTTATTCAATGTCATTAAGGTCTGCCATGTAATTTGCCTAGAGAAGTGCTAGTATTTTAGCAGATTTAAACTTCTCATCAATGTTTCAACATCCAAACTAAATATTAATACAGGAAGGTTGTTTGTGGAAGGACCTTGGAAAACTGAGGGGTAGGGATGATTGGAGGACCAATTTGGGATAAGAATACCCTCTAGCCAAGAGAGTACCAGAAATGGTGACAAAANACAACTTGACTTGGCGCTGATGGGTCCGGGAAAAACATAATGTTCCCCTCCCCCAATTCCCCAACACTGTTCCCCTCCCCCAATTCCCCAACACTATTCCCCTTCCCAATTCCCCAATAAAAAAATCTTAAAAAAAAAAAAAAATAGGATGAACCCATGGTGGGAGACGCTGCTTCTAGGCCTATGAATTTCTTACTCACCACTGTAATTTTTGAAAGTCTGCTGCTTGGACTTATTGCTCATCATTTCAGTAGTGAAAACCTATAAGAAGCAAAACAGAGCAGAAGATCATAAGTGGGGCTTTTAGCCATTGTCATCAAAATCCCTCTCTACTTGAACACACCACACTTGACCTCATCCGCTCCGTCAGTCCCCATTCCCACTGCCACAAATCTAAAGCAGCCTTTAGGAAATCCTGGGGAACAGCAAGTGCAGCACCACAATCTATTAGAACATGGAGGGGAAACCAGTATAGGAAAAATGGGAAGAAAGCCAAAATATGGTAAACAAAAGCAGAATGTATATTTCAAGGTAAAATATTATCATTCATTCATTCATTCAACAGATATTAATGCCCTGCTTACTGCGTGTTAGGCACTGAACTAAAGGTTTGGATATGTCACTGAAGAAGATGACAAATATTCAGGCAGATGCTCTTTTAATTAATAAAACATAAATTCATTTTTAAGAGTTATACACACAATGCTTTCTCTGCAGACTGAATAAATGATCAATTCCTGTAAAGTGATAAATAGCATATCTGGCACATAGTAAACACTCAGTATGCTTGCTATTGTTGTAATTATTATATGACAGTCTATGGACAAAGATTTGTGTATATTGCTATGGAGATCCTTTAACATAAAGTTTTTTTGAAAAAACTCATCTCTTCTAGGTTTGGAACCACCATATCCAGTGTCTTCCTTTTTCAAAGTTGATACAATTGGCAGTTATTACTTCATTGAGAAGATGGTAGATCATGAGGTAAAAACTAGGTTTTGCTTTGCAGCTGAGTTTCTTCATTTGTAGGACATTTTCTTCATAAATTGTATTTGCAGCTGCTATTTCCAGAGCCAAAAGCCCTCAATCTTACCATATCTTGTACCTGGAGAGGTCATAACAGGGAACTTCCCTCACTCCCCATCCAAAAACATGGAAATAGAGCAGATGAGATTATATTACTTGCTGATAAATAGACTGAGAATAGCTGTCATATGCAAAATGGATAAAAATCAGCTCTTTCCCAAAGTCACTTTAAATGTCAGGTTGTGTTCCAGGGGTTAGAA
>NW_017731358.1:6859092-6884093 GCF_001890085.2 Hipposideros armiger | reverse complement strand
CTTTTGTTCTTCAGTCTAGTTGTGGAGGACATCGCTTCACTGGCCCATGTTGGTATTATTGCGCTCTTCGCAGGTGAGGCAGATCAGTCGCTGGCCACTGGATGGCCGCTCACAGCGGCTGCCAGCCACTCACGGTAGCTTACAGCAGCCCACTCCAGCAGGGGCTGCAGCCTATGCCCTCGCTGGCGACTCAGGGCAGCCCAGCTCCAGGTAGAGCTGTTGTTCACCATCTTAGCTGTAGAGGGCGCAGCATCACTGGCCCTAATGTGGGATCTGAACCCAGGCTCTGTTGCTCAGCGCTGGTGTCCCAAGCCAGCTCTTAATCAACGTGCCACTTGGCCGGCCCCATTTCTAATACATTTTAACGTGGTAAATGAGTGATGTCTTGCAATACAATAGTTTGTTTCTGGAATGAATTATGCTCTCAAACCAAGGTATTACTGTATTTTAAATTAAACTTAAGATAACTATGACAACAATAGTTATTCAGTTTTCAGGTATTCACAAGAGTGATAGAAAATGGGACTATACAACTTGACAATATCTTACGATTTTAAGGGCATGATGGAAATTAAACAAACACTACATAAACTGTGGAGCTACATAAAGATCAATGTATTTTAACCTTACCAGAGTTGCTGTTGTAGTATATCTTGAATGCCACAACACATGGAATACGTATTGACAGGACAGTTTAAATCCTTTTGTAACCACTACCAACTGGGAATCCTGAGATGTCCGAGGCATGTTTTTGATAAATTCCTGTTTTATTTCATCTCCTGCTTGTTGTAGAATTGATTTTGACACAGGACCAACTTCAAAATCACCACTTGAATTTATAGAATTAACAATTACATCTGTCTGAAAGGGGAAAAAAATGGACAGGATTCACTGCTAAATTACTTTTTGTTAAATGACCAATTTAAATATTTATTTCCCTGAAAAGCTTTGAGAAAAATTTTTTGAAGAGCTTAAATCCACAAAAATATCATCTACTAATGAATAGAAACTCGTATTTCCAAAGAGTGATCATTTGATCAGTCTGTTTATCCTATTAAGTAATTAAAGTGTGTGGATGATACAATTTTTATTGCAAATATCTGTCAGCCCCTTGCTGGCTTATTCCCAGATTCTGAGCATTCCCTGTGATTTAAGATTTATCAATCAATGGTTTCACTCCCTGCCCCGCTGTCATCGCTTTTTCTATTTTTGTTTGAATTTTCTTAAACAGAATGGAAATAAAATTTCTCAGGAAATGTCAACCTTCCAATTTTTTAAAGGTGAGTAGTACATGGTTAGAAAAAATGCAAATGAAACAAAAAACGTCTTCAGCAAAAAGTAGGCCTCCCTCCTGGCAGGATCTCCAGGCCTCCCACTCATTCACCTAACCTACAGGCAACCGCTTTTACCAGTTCTTCATTTGTCCTTTCAGAAATAGACTGTACATACACATGGGCTACGTTTTAAGTAATATCACCTCGGAGTTAGCTCTCAGAGCTCTGCTGTGCTAAAGGAGTCGTATCCCTCTTTCCCCCTAAATCATCCCAATGGCTTTGGCTCCCTTTGAGAGTAACTTAGATACTTCTCCTAGATGTTCATGAATGCTTCACTTTGAAAGTGCACTCAAAATTTGCAATGTGGGCCCCCCTCCACCCTGCCTGTGAACTCCCGAATGCCCAGTGAGCTCACAGCCGGCTTCTCCTGAGCCTCAGCCTATGAGCCACCGTCGCAGTCCTGCTAGGCGCTGCTCTCTGCCACCGCACTTCAGCAGCAGTTGCAGCCACCCCAGGCCAGTCCTCCAGGCTTCCTGCACCCCTGCCCTGCTGCCGCTATCCAGTCAGTTCAATGCTACTCCCATGGGTCACAAGAGACAGATGAGGAGTTTGATGCTCGCTGGGTGACACAGACATACTTTAAGTCAGATGTTGGTGCTTGGGAATTGCATAATGGGGTAAACATGCTTGTTGGCTATGATCTGGTTCCAGAACCCAAAATTATGGATGCCACTTTGCGGGTATGCAGATGGTTAAATGATTTTTTTTAAAACACTTTTTTTTTTTTAATTTTTATTGGGTAACTGTGTTTTTTCCAGGATCCATCAGCTCCAAGTCAAGTCATTGTCCTTTGATCTAGCTGTGGAGCAGCTCAGCTCCAAGTCCAGTCACCATTTTCAATCTAATTGCGGGGTGCGTTAGAACACGTGCTCTGAACAAGGTTGTGGGTTTGATTCCCACATGGGCTAGTGAGCTGTGCCCTCCCCAACTAGACTGAAGACAACGACTTGAGCTGAGCTGCCACTAGTTAAATGATTTTGCTAGTGCTATCTGCATTCTAGAAGTTGTTAAGGACAAAGCAGGACCTCGTAAGGAAATCTACCCTTATGTCATCCCAGAACTTAGACCAACTTTTAATGAACTGACAATCTCCACTCCAGAGAAACTAAGCCTTGACAAAATGTAAACCCCATGGGTGGGCTTCCCAAGGATTTACTGGTCATGCTACTTAATGTACACAATCACCTGGAAATACTGATGATAACATATTACCTTATTTGAACAAGTTTTCTTTATTGAGTACCAAACCTTGTAATGGTAACTGGGACTTTAATAAAAAGGAAATGAGTTTGAACTGGAAAAAAAAAAAAAAGAACTTGCAATTTGGGGGCACTGGCACCCTTTAAAATTTTTAAGATTCCTAATATTCTTGGCAATAAATATATAAATACAATAAAAGTTTAGTTAAAAGGATAAGTTATTCAACTCGGATGTTTCCACTTTAATTTTAAATTGGTATATTAATGACATAGCAAATATTTCATTTTGTGGGGGTGCCCTCAGTTTTCTTTCTAATTGTCTTGCAGGCTATACATAGTATTTCTCCAGTTATGATTAATTCTATTTGGTTGTGGCCACAGGAGAGTCTTAAGTGTGACATCACTGATTCAGAAAAGGAAAAGAATATAGCCTTGTATTCTTCCTCTTGCTCTGTTGCAGTCCCTGCTTCCTGTAGCCCACTTCACTTATTCGTCACTAATTTGATCAACACCTAGAAGCATGCTCAGATAGGGCTCTGGGGTTTCAGAGATGAACAAGCCATGATCTCCATCCTCAAGGTGCTCTCTGCCTAGTCAGGGAGCTGCACTAACCCAGAAATACCTAGGTTTGCTGTTACCCTGACTCCCTCTCCTCCCTGCCAGGGCCCTTTCTTTTGTGCCCAAGGAACCCCAGCTAAATGCTAAGTCACAGTTTGTATTCTCCAAAACCTGTGGCACAGAGCCATATACTCAGACTACAACTTACAGCTCCACCTAGGTCTCCTGCCTGGTCCAGCCCATTCTTCTCAGTCTATTAACTCCTCTGTGTTTCTCTAATCAAATCATTCTAAGAACCAGGCCTCTCCTCCTGCCAATTCGTGTCTATCATAACTTGAAGTCAGATCCAAAACTCACATCTTCTGAAGTAATCTTTCTTGGTCCACTCCACCCCACTCTTGTCACAAATTTACATACTCTTAAATATTATGAATTCATTTTGTATTAAGGCTTTTTTGTTTACTATTAATAGGTTGTTTCAGAAATGTTCAGATGGCTTGTCTCCCAATGAGATTTTTCAAATAGAGAATTTTTTTTTAACATAAAAATAATATAATAAATTTTAAGTTTCTTGGATCAAACATTGTTCTATTTCCTTACGGTGCCTAAGAATAATAGCAATAATAATTATAAATACTTACCATGTGCCAAACTCTATTCTAAGCATTTTATAATATGTGCATTATCTTTAATTCTAAAATACAAGTACTATTATTATCTTCATTTTCCAGTTGAAGAAACTGAGGACCAAAAGATAAAGTAACTCGACTCACACCACGCAGTTAACAAATGGCAAAGCTAGCATTCAGATACCGATGGCCTGTCTCTAAAGTCCATATACTATTAACCTTAACAAGATTAAACAGTGTGTGAAATAAAATGTATTCGAAACATACTTGATACAATAAATAGTTCAGGGATCCTGGCAGTGCAAGAGAATAGAAACAAAGATTTACCTTCTGTAATTCAATGTGGCCTAGGTCAATCTGGAGAGTGAGGTTATTCACAGCCATCATATTGAAAGGAAGGGTGGCTTCTTGACTCACCCAGGACACCAGCTCGTTTTTCCCTAGGATGCTTTCTGAAGCAACTTTAAAGGCAGCAACAGTAGGGTCTTCATTGCTTACCAGGTGAATTTCTTTCAAATTACCAGTCAGTTGCACATTTTGGACATAATGATTGATAGTTGCCACAATGATCTGTGTACACAAATCCAGAGGGAAGTTGAAAATCCCAGAGCTCAGGGCTGGAATTGCTACTGTCTCAAAGTCACCATAGTGGAAATCGACACACTTCAGAATATTCTCAATAGCCCTTTGCAACGTACTGATACATCTCTCTCTATCCACCTCTACCCACCGAGGCCCAACAGCATGGATAATGAGTTTGCAGGGAAGCCTCCCTGCAGCTGTGACAGCTATCTCACCGGCTGGTATTCTACCATGTGTGGCAACAAATTTTGTGCTCATCTCTTGGATTTCTTGGCCGCCAGCTTTCACCAAGGCCTGAGCCAGGCCTCCCCCATGCTTAAGGTCTTCATTGGCAGCATTCACCACAACATCAACAGCATGTCTGGTGAGGTCATCCTTCCAGACAGATAACTCGAGCCTAGGAGTCAGCATCTTTCTGAAGACTTGCAGAGACTTACTGTTACCTTCCTGGACTGGAGAGACCAGGGTAGAGATACAGCCAAATTTTTTCTGGAGGACTTCACACAGCTGACTCTCATTATTTTTAAAAATTTTGAAGTCACTGTGATTAATGGGTATTTGCCAACTATAGTTTTCTCTGAGAATGTCAGTCTCTGGAAAAGGAGAGAAGATAAAAAACAAAGAAATGAGCAAGGGTTCCTTTGAAAAGGTTGTAATTCCACTTCACTTCAGGAGACTGAGTGTCCTATGTGCAAAAGAGAGATGAACTTCCTCTAGTCCCCTTCCCAATTCTCCTTCTCACCCAGAGATGTAATTAGACAAAGGATATCTAAGAGTTTTCAATGGTAAGTCACCCATAAGTGCTGAGTTTTGGTTTGGCATATAGTAAATACTCCATAAGTGGTAGCTACTATGATACAATGATGGTGGTGAGAAAACTGTGTGTACGGTGGCTCATGAATTTTAAAATAAATGTACAAATGGTGAGTTTGGGAAGAGCCGTGCTTCAGGCACAAGTATTAGAAAGAACTTAACTATGAGTCAAAAATACATGGAGGCTTTATTCACAAATTGTTTGCTTTTGTCAGTGTCTTAGTCTGGGTTCTCTTAGAAGCGACTCTGAGATAAGATTTGAGTTTAAGTTTATTTGGGAGGTGATGATACTAGCCATAACCAGCGGTTTGGGATGGGGAGGGCCAAGTGGTAAATTAAGACAGAGAAGGGAAGGAAATGAATAAAGGATGTGTTATGAAGCAAATGAAGCTTACCTCCCCTGAGGGACACTTGTTTTCTCAGCGTTAGACCGCCGGAAAGATAAAGAAGCTGGGATATTCATACAACTGCTATCAGTCATTAGTCAAGGATGCTCCTGTCCATCAAACGGGCGGAGTACCATACTCTAGTGACATGGCACAATTTTGGTGCAATTAAACGTGACTGACTCAAAATTACTTACTGTATGTGTCAGACAAGAAGATGTGCTGCTCAGATACCTCTTCAATGTGGTTATGAAGGAGAGAATATAGTTAGCTGACAGCCCCTCAGAGCCCATCCCAGTTTTCCAGCCAAGGTCACACTACTCTCAGGGTGGCCTGCATCAACAGCTGAGCAAGGCCATTTATGTCTAAGGTAGGCCTCCCCTAATGGGCAATCTCAGGCTGGCAGAGCTTTTTCAGGTTTTCCTTACAGTCTGATGGTTCCACCTCCTCAATCTGGTTTCTTCTCTTTTCCTTTCACAATAAACCTTTTGCATTCCTAACTCCATCTCAGTTTCTGCTTCCTTGAGAACTCAGCCTGTAACAGTGTATTTCAATGGAGTCTAAGGCATCATTATTATATGCCACTGAGAAAGGAAAAACGATGCCAGTTAAACAACAGAACATTATTGATCGATTAGGGTGGAGCTTTATTTTAGAGATGTGAACAAATGTGCATCCTAAAACAGGTAAAATGCGGTAGTTAATTATATTTTACTTCAACTCCCATTTCTAATCTGAGCCACCTAGAAAGCTCTCTGGTGGTTTCAATTACCTAAAAGAAGCAGCATGTGAGTAGCCAGATCTAACTGGCCTACGTTTGGGTTGAAAATTACAAGGGGGCCACCCCTAGAACTAGGCAGGTCCCATTTGGCTCTTACAAAGCTCTTGTTGAGCAAGGGACAATCAGTGGGTCATCTCTTCTGACCAGCTTCAGTTCTAGGGCTGTGGACAGAAGAATCTGACATCTTGTGGGCAAAGGGCAGGATCAATGGGAGCCCTACGAGAGCATGTGCGCGCGCGCCACACGGCCTCTGAAGCAGTCCCCCTTTGAGGCATGGGCCAGGTCACCACAAGGTCCTGCAATCACGCACCTGAGCACCTGTAGGGGAGACAGTCTCCTGTTGTATTCCCCTTTATCCACTGAGGACAGACATGATCAAAGACTTTCTGAAACAAGACCGAGAATGAGGTGATCCTACCTGATTTCTCATTGTAAACTGCTGCTCCAGCACCCTGTGAAAAATGAGAGTGGTTTAAAACAAACTGAAACCAAATGACTACAGATTACTGATAACAGATACAGCCTAATAAGCACAAAGCAACAGAAACACTGCTAAAAGCACTGGGTTTAGGGGGGGAAGGGGAACACGTTTGTTCATCTGCTTAATCTGTGTGCCTGAAATCCTTGAAACACTAAATGTTCTAGCAAACAATGACCCTACCCCATTTCCCTAGAGGCCAATGTACTTCTAATTCAAGATGAGGCAAAGGGTTGGAGATTAACACTTGAAAAGGCCCAAAGGTCACAGACCAGAATGACCCAACACTTTCAGACAGGCCTCCAATTTCCGAAAGCTTGTAGGGTTTCTCTAGACAGAAGACATGGGGACATGAGCTTCATCAGCTATATTTCCCTGTCAGTAAGGGCCCACTTTTCAATTGCTTATCTTCCTCCATCCTCCTCCGCTCCCCCATCCTGCAAAAAGCAGAATTGTTGAATAAGAAGATAGAATACAAATGACACTGAGGTCACATTTGAAAAAATCTTGGATCCTCATGTTGGCTCTGCTGATTAGATTAGCATGTTCTTGATGCCTCTTCTCCCACATGGTATAAGGAGAAAACTTTTATTGGGCCATTAAAACCAAATAAGAATGCTGAGTATAACTGAAAACCAAGATTTCTTGCTTAGTTGTAGGAAGAACTATGCATGTACTGATCAAAGTTCATGATTTCTATGAGTATACATTCATATAAAAGTACTTTTACCTTGGGACAGTCCATCCTCCAGTTTCCTGGGGTCTTTAAATGTTTATACTCTGCTTTGCGTTTCTGAGCGGAGACTGTTGTTGCCAAATATGGTGGTCCACTTCTAGGAATGAATAGAAGGGATGCAATAAGCACAGACCAGTGTCTTAGGAAATTTAGTAAGAATACACCATAGGAAGACAAAACCTGATTTCTGATCTTGAGTAGCTTTCAGTTTTACTGGTGAAGACGCACTGTTGTTTTTCTGCTGTAGTTACTGTTTACCTTCCATCCTTTACAGAGAGGTTCCAGTTGAAACTGTAATGGCGGTTTAGGGAAGGGAAAGAGCCTTACGGGATCCAGCAGGGAAAGCTTTATGCAGAAGGTGAGAGAGCCAGACCTTGAGGGATGGAGCAGGTTTGTACACAGATAGGTAGAAGAGGAGAATGACTCCAAGAGGTAAGAGCACAGCATTCAAAGAACAATGAGAAAAAAACAGCTTCATGAGTGAGTATGAAGGCCCCTGAATGCTGAAGAAAGGGAAGTGCCTGTCAAGGGTATCTGTTGCTGAGTTTGTGATAAATTTCTTGATCTAATTAGAAAGGGGCCTGTCTGATAAAAATCAGAAACTTTGGAAAAACATACTTTAATACTTTTCCATCTGATACATAGGAATTAAAGACCAAATTTTTAGGAGATCAATGAAAATGCTTAACGACACAGTTGCCTACATTTGTTGCCCACATAGTTGTCATTAGGACTCTGAAATGATTTCTAATGCCTTTGCAATAGAAAACTTTTGTACGACTATCTACAGCATCAGAGCACAATTATTCCTAAGTGTCAGGGAAAGCAGCAAGTCCAATCCAGTCCTAAAGTCTGAAGACAAGATGCAATTTTGCCTCCAGAGGGCACTGCTGTTTTCTTAAAGAAGGAAGTCTTCCAGCAAACGCCTCCTCAGCCTTTGGCTGAGGGCATCCAGTGAACTTTTGCTTTAGATGCTGTCGCACTTGTTTTTTTCTTTAGACCAAGCTTTAAAGGCCTAAGGATAGACTCTTGAGGGTGGGGCTGAGGGGGTATTTAACCCCAAAGAAATTAGAAACAAGGAGCGTATTGCCTCAAACATTCATTTTAAAAACAAAACCAATTAACAACAAAAGCCTTCCCGACTTTCCATCACTGGTTCCTACTGTGTCCTTTTCTCTGCATGCTCAGCATGAAGAAGTTGACTGTCCTCCATCTGTCTGCCTGCTCAGCCCACCGTGGGGGGCCTCACCCCCAGCACTCTTCTGAAACCGCTCATCAGTGACCTCCACGAGGTAAACCCCAGTGGACTCTCTTCTGTCGTAATCTTTACTTGACTCCTCTCTATAGTTATTTCATTCTTTGAGTCCTAAAACTCTGCCTTCTTGGCTTCTCTGATGCTATCTTTCCTTGGTGCCTTTGTTACCTGTTCACCTTGCCTTTACAGGCCTTTTGCCTGGATTCACCTACCTACCCCCACCCGACCCCCTCCGATATTCATGCTTTCTCTCCTGGATTCCACAGCTCAGTCAACGATACACCATTTACACACTCAAGTCAGAGGTCTAGAATCTTCTCTTCTGTCCCATATGGAGGCCATCACTGGGTCCAAACCACTCACTTTCAAATATGCCCCTACCCTCCTTGCCCACTGACACCATTTCACTGCAGGGCCTCAGGGCCTCTTCCCTGAGCTATGTCAAAACATTCTCTTTAAAGTTGTTGTTTTTTTAATTAAAGTTTATTGGGGGTGACAATGGTCACATTGGTTTCATGTGTACAATTCTGTAACACAGCATCTATATATCATATTGTCTGTTCACCACCCAGAGTCAGTTCTCCATCACCATATATTTGAGCCCGTTTACCCTCATCTGCCACCCCTTTTCTCCCTTCCCCTCTTGTAACCACTAAACTATTGTCTGTGTCCAGAAGTTTTTGTTTCTTTGTTGCTTTCAGCTCTTTAAAGGTTTTAAAGTATTTAATTTTACATTGTATTGTTTGCATAGGTATTATGTTTACTGGTTCAAGTTCAAAATCTGTAAAAGGCTCCCTCCTACCTCTAACTGCAGAATCATGAAGCCCATGCAGCTGTAATTCCGATAGTACTACCAAATTGCTCTCCATAAAGACTGACCCATTTGCAGTCTTACCAGTCACGTGCAAAAACCTTATCTCAGGCCTGTCTGCCTCCATTCATCCCTGCTTGGAAATGTGTCCTGCACATGGTTGTCAACACTATGTTTCTAAAACGCACATCTGCCATGTCAGTCTGCTTCCGGGGCTCACAACCCTTCCATTTCTCCCCACTGATCTTCAAACCTTTTCACTGTCTGGACCTGTGCTATCCACTGTGGGCCATTAGCCACGTGTAGCTCTTGAGCTCCTCAAATGTGGCTACTCAGTCCCAACTGAGTGAGACGTGATGTGATGTAAGTGTGAGAGAAACACTGGATCGTAAGGACTCAGTATGACAGAAAGCATGTAAAATACCTCATAAGTTTTTAAGATCGATTACATGCTGAATGATTAATTTAGGATACATAAACGATTACATTTAAGCTATATTGAATTAAATAACATCATTAAAATTAACTTCACCTGTTTATACTCTTTAAAATTTGGCACTAAATATTTTTAAATTAGATATATGGTTCCTATTATATATCTACAGGACAGCACTTCCTCGTCATTTCCCTCCCAGCTCATCTCCTCCAAGGCCTAGTGCTCCCACTGTGCTTCAGATCTTAAGGGTCCCTGCTCCTCGCCCCCCACCTCCCACCCCTCCACACTCACACACATTCTCTAAGATTCTGCTTCAGATTTCCTCTTGGGGGGCTTTCAAGAGATTTGCTTCTTTATTCACAAGTCCGCCTCCCTTTACCAGCCTGTGAGGTCGGGGCCTCGGTGCTCATCCTTATCCCCTAGGGCACAGGGCAGCACCCAGTCCGGTGTTGTTGGCCAAATCTAGGAACCAGGGCAGGAAAGCTCCAAGAGCCAGTCTAAAGGATAGAGCTGGAGGGAGGTAGCGGGCGATATGTCCTAATGCAGGTGAACCATTTCAAAGTTTTTAAAGGTAGGTATTAATCCGAATTCAGAATGTGAATTGCATTTTAGCTGCATGTAATAGTAAGAATAAGAGTTAAAAGGAATCACAAACTCGGGAGAAACTTTCTTTGATTTCAGCATCTGAGCAGCCTCAAGCCTCTCATGGGTTGGGGGAGGGAGCCGCCTGGCCCGAGGAGCCCGCTTCTCGCCCGCCCTACCCCCACCACGCCCATGCCCGCAGGAGAGGAGACGGGAGAGCCGTGGGCGACCACCGCCCCAGGGGGAGGCGGGATGGACGTACTCACCCGGCCAGACCACGGCAGGAAAGGAGGCAAGGAAAGGAAGGGGAGCAGCTGTTCCAGGAACAGGGAGGGATCTGGGGGAAAGCGAAACTGAAACTTTGCAGCCGAAGGCGACAAGGCGGGACGCACCCCTTCCTGCCCCAGTCCCGGCCCTGCCGCGTCCAGAGCCGCTGCGCCAGCTCGTCGCCGAGAGCCATGGCCTCGAACCAATGCCCACCGTCCCCGCTGCTCGTGCGAGTGTCCGAGCCCGGCCTGCAGGGGACCCTACGCAGAAAGCTGGAACGCTACTTCCAGAGCCGGCTCTCCGGCGGCGGGGAATGCACCGTCCGACCCTTGGGCCCTGACGATCCGGACATCTTCGTGGTGAAGTTCTTGGAAAGGGCAGGTGAGCCGCGGGCCCGGGCTGGGGGTGCAAAGGCCGTCCCTGCGGCCCAGCCTCGCTGGATTCCAGGCAAACTCAGTGTGAGCGGGCCTAGGAGAGAGGGCGGGAGAAAGTATGGCACAGTCTGGTGGGGCACAGAAACCGAGGGCACTTGCTGACAAGAGACGAAGCTCGCAGCCACAGAGGATAGAGTCAGAGGTGCCCAGTCTGTGATCTGGTCTGACAGCGCCTTTAAAGTTCACGCTTTCCAATATCCTCCTACGGACTCATAATTCTCAGCTTTCAAAACAACACCTCCCTCCCCCACCCCACCCCCAACGTTTGTCACCCTGTGCCCTTTAGATTTTCCACTTTTATGTTTTAATATAATGGAATAAATAAATATATATACATATATATTTAATATAATGGAATAAATAAGTATTCCATTGATTTATTTTTGAGGATTACAAAAGTAATATAGCGCACTATTGGAAAGAAAAAAGAAGCAAGAAGAAAACCACCTGGAAATAAACAATGGAACATTTTCGTATATTTCTTCCAGGCTTTTTCTATGAATGTCAGAAAACATATGTATATTTACAAAATTCGGAGTCTGCACTGTTAATTTCCTATTTTTTCACTCCACTGTATATGATGAATATTATTCCACATCATTGACATGGGAAACCGAGAGTTTCAGAGACATGACTTTTAATGAGTGGACGATGTTCCATTATCACTGAGCTTTCATTTCCACAGTAAAACATAAGCTGCCTGCTTGAGAGTTTTGAATAAGCTCTCTTACCCTCCTATCACCAGCCCACCATCCGGGGTTGCAGGGAGCAGCCTTTCCTGGGAGGGTGCTGGGGCAGGGTACAGATGTATGAATAAGAGGATTTTTAAAAATCACTCCCATGTCTATGTGTGTGTGTGTTTGTGTGTGTTTAATGTCTCCACTGAAGCTAAGGAGAGAGTGTTGAAAAATGAAAAGCACCAAATTGTGATTGGCGACAAACCTGTGCCTGTTTTCCTGGAACCCACTGAAAATCCAATAGAGAAGACTAGAAGACCCAGAATGCCTTTGTTGACACAGTCACAAGAAGGGGTGAGGTCTGGTGAGACGCATCCACATAAAGAACATATTCCTCATGCTGTCGACTCCTGTGGCCAAAAGGTGAGTATTGAAAGGAGCTGGGTATATGCTTGCAACTTCCTCTCCAGTCACTGTACCTTTCGTTATTGGTCCATCAGTCATTGGCTGAGGACTTACTATGAGCCAGGCACTGTTTTAGGCACTAGAACACACAGATGAACACAAACAGGTCTATGCTAGGGGTGGGGAGTTACAAAGAAGGACTATAAGCAAGTAAACAAAATAAATAAAACAATTTCAGAAAATTATATGTGCCCATAGGGTGACAGGGCCAGGAAGGGGAACAGGTGGCGCTACTTATGACCAAAAGTCAGAGAGAACTTCTCTGAGGTGACAAATTTGGCCTGAGGCTTGAGTGATGAGAAGGAGCCAACCAAGGAAAGAGTCATTTGACAAATCATTATCAACTGTCTACTGTGTGCCAGGCACTATTACAGGAACGCAGCAGACCCTGCCCTCAGGGACCTTCCATTCTAGTGAGGGAAACAGACACTAACAGTCAACAAATAGATTTAGAATAAAATGTCTGTCTGGGCCGGCTGAGTGGCTCAGTTGGTTAAGAGCTCGCTCAAGAGTTTGAGCTCTGAGCAACAGCGGTTCGAGTCAGCCCGAGCTGAGCAGTCGCCAGGTGGCAGGATGGCTCAGCTAAAAAAAAAAAAAAAAATAGAATAAAATGTCTGCCAGTGAAAGTGCTAGGAAGAAGAATAAAGCTGGGTAAGTGACAGACAGTGACAGGACCACGACTTTAAATAGGATATCAAGAAAAGCCTCTCTAATGAAGCAGCATCTGAGGAGAGGCATGAATGAAGTAAGGAAGCTAACTTGGCTAAGTGGATTTCTGAGGAAGAATGTTGTAGCCAGAGGGAAGCCCAAGTGCAAAGGCCCCAAGACAGGAGCTTACATCCTGAGCCCCAGGAGCTTCAAGGAAAGAAGCCCATCTGGCTGGAGGATAGTGAGCAAGGGAGAGAGTGATAGGAGAGGAGCCTGGAGAGGTATCCAGGAGTCAGGTCTTTGGGGATGAAGGTAAAGACTTTGGATTTTCGTTTAAATGGTAGGGGATTAGCGGATGGTTTTGATCTGATTTACACCTCTAAAGGATCACTTTGGCTGCTGCATAGAGAACTGAATGTAGGGGCTAGAGTGGAAGGTCAGAGTCCAATGAGGAGGGATGGTAGTGGGTCAGGTGCAAGATGATAATGCCTTGGACTCTGGGTGGTCCTGATGGAGGTGTGAGAAGTGACTGGATTCAGGAAACATTTGAAGGAGGACACATGCAGAGGAAATGGCATGTGCAAAGATCTTGAGGAGGAACAACACATTAGAAATCTTGCTTTTATGTGACATTCGATTTGCCTGTCTTTTTTAGCCTGGTGTGCTTGTCTTATATTTCAGCTTCTAAAGGTTAGGGTTTAGAAGACCCAGCAACATTGCATGTGGTTAGGTGTTTAGTTATTTATTTATTTATTTTAAAGGAAAGGGTTGAAGAAAAGAAAACACAGTAATGGGAAAATACATCTTCCTCAGATTTATGGCTCTCTCCAGGCTCACAGACTCCTTTGTAAGAACCACAGCAGCTTGCCCAGAAAGACGAAGTCTCTTCCCTCCACCCCATTCCCCAATGTCAAACAGATAGTGGCAGCTCTAGAATCTAGTCTTTTTATCCACAGAGCTTTTAAACATGCTTATGCCCAAGCTCTACATTTACACCAGAACCCCTGGAGGTGTGCCTGGGCCTTGGCTGTTTTTCTTTTTAACTCCCCAACTGATTCCAAAGTGCAGACAGGGCTGAGAACCTCTTGGCTTAACGTGCTACATCCTCTGTGAAAAGGATTTGAAAGAAGTCATTCTTTGTTAAGGAAGAACGTATGGGTTTTTTTCTCTAGTCTCTAGACATGCTCCTGAGAGGAGACTGTTGGCCTGGATGTCTGACTGGTTTTATTTGTTCCTTTTAAAATTTCAGATCTTTCTTACTGTCAGAGCTGACCTGAACTGTAACCTGTTCGCTAAAGAGCTGAGGGAACACATAACCACTCTCTGCCCCAATGTTGAAACAGTGGAGGGCTACGATGGAATTAAGGTGGTGTGTGGTGACTTTGAAGATATTGAAAAAATACATGGCTTCTTGAGTGAGCAACTCCTAAAAAGTGAGCGGAAGCATGAATCTTCCCTTTTGACAACAGAGAGGGAGCCAATCCATCAGCAGGGCCGGAACAGCTGTGTTTCTCCCTCTGACCCAAAAACCAGGTCAGAAGAAAAAAGCAACCATTATGAAGTTCCCCTGCCTTTGTTTGAATACTTCCAATATACCTATCCTGAAAAAATGGACTCGATAGAGAAAAGGCTTGGAATAAAAATAAAACGTCGGGAGAGTTCAAATGAGGTCTCAATAGACTTTACCTCAAGTCCATCAAGTGACATCAGAGTAGCTCAAGAATCTTTTATCAGTGAAATTCAGAAGTCCATAGGAACCCTGGAGCAGAAATGTATTGCTTTAGCAGACAGTAAGCAGGCAAATAAAATCAAACAGGAATTGAGTCACAAATTCTCAAAGCTCTTAATAAAACAGAATGGAGGAGAATTGACTCTCTTTGGGACTCAAGGTGACATTTCAGCTGCCACACATTTTCTTTCCCTCCAAATCCCTGAAAGTCTTGACAAGGCACCTGTGGAAATACAGATTCTCGGGTGTTTAATGAATGGAATTGAGGTTGACACTGTTCACTATCAGCTTTTAAAAGATGAATTACTCCAGAAGATAAGAGAGATCGAAGAAAAGTACAGCACTCAAAGTGAGGTTTTGGGAATAAATCAGAAAACCTGTATCCTATTTAAACCTAAGTTCAAGGAGTTGGACCTGTCTATGCATGCTTATGCAAGTTTCATCGATGCCTATCAACATCTCTCATGCCAGCTGATGACAGAAGTTTGTTCACTGAAACCTTTGGGCAAGGGGAGAAAGCACTTATATGGGATCAAGTTCACTGATGACTTTAGAAAAAGGCATCCATATGTACACTTCGCGCTAAATCAAGAGTCAATGACTTTGATTGGGTTGCCAAATCACCTTGCAAAGGCAAAGCAGTATATGGTAAAAACAGGGGGAATGACCCTGTTAGCTGGAGAGAAGTGGAATGAGGATCATGAAACACCCATGGACATTGATAGTAACGATTCAGAAACAGCTTCACCAACATTCCAGCACACTGCCAGTTCCGGGGCATCGGGAGTGGACAAGGAAGAGGATGTGTGTATCATCTGTATGGAGCCCATTACTAACAAACGAGTGCTACAAAAGTGCAAGCACGCGTTCTGCAGCCCTTGTATCGAGAAAGCCATGACATATAAGCCAGTCTGTCCTGTGTGCAATACTTCCTACGGTGTCCAGAAAGGGAATCAGCCACCGGGAATCATGAATGTCACTTACGTAAGAGATTCACTTCCAGGTTATGAAGGCTATGGCTCCATTGTGATTAATTATAAGATGAAAGGAGGCATACAAACAGTAAGTGTTTCTGAGGCCCATGGGTTTCTTTCCAGTGTGCTAGGATTACCAGAGCAAAAGAGACTGTTCTGTTACCAATTAGACAGTGGGTTTCCCAGTTGACTTATTTCCAAGTGGTGATAAAGGTAACAATGTTTGTGTATAACTTAAGTATTTTTTGTGTCTATTAAGGTAGAGAAAGAGTGGGTGGCAATTATATATTAGGGTGGGAAAAGGCAGGAAGGTAGATGGTGTTCCCAGCATGAATTTGGGGAAAGAGGAGAAATATGAATTATTGGGACTATGAGCAAACCTTCAATACTTTGTTTATTTTCTCTATCTGCAAATGAACACATCTATCTGTATAGTAAACTTCAGACATGGGAGTTTTTTCACGTGACATTGTCTTGTCTTCATACAGATAGAACACCCAAATCCGGGAAGGAGCTATTCTGGAATACAGCGAACTGCCTACTTGCCAGATAATAAGGAAGGACTGGAGGTTTTGAGATTACTTCGTAGGGCCTTTGAACAGAAGCTGATTTTCACAGTGGGAGACTCTCGAGTTTCAGGAGCATCAAATGTCATTACATGGAATGATATCCACCACAAAACAAGCATGGCTGGGGGACCAGAAATGTGAGAACCTTTAAAAACATAATGGTTGCTAAACAGAATTTAGAGGTTATAAGATATTGCAATTTGAGGTTGTGCATATAAGGAGACTGTTTATAGCCGGGGGATTGGATACAGTGAAGTATGTTGAGAGATGCTAATCTCAAAGGCAGAAAGATTGGTTCCTATCACAGTCTACCCTCCCAACCACAAAGTATCAGGCAGTTACTAAACTTTGCATCAAAGGGCAGGGCTGTTCAGAATCCAAATGAATGGTGTCTAAGGTGACTTAATTTGGGGGTTTCTATCTATTTGAAGGGTAGATCCTAGGAATGTTATTAACTTTACATTCTTTTAAGATCACCCTATCTTCTACTTTCTTCACCCATCAGTCTATCGAAATCCTAAATTCATTTGGCTAATAGTACTCTGGAAAAACTCTTATTTAATGTTGTGGAAGTTATATTATAGGCAATCTAATTGTTCTTAATGGAATTCATATAGAATACCTTAGACCCTTAGTATTCAAAGGGGAAAACATCCTAAGACTTTTGCAAATTTTCCAAATTTGAAAATCTTCCTGTAGCATATACTATATAGTTATACATAAAATATAAAACTATATACTATACAATATGTTTTTATATAATATGTATATATAACATGTGATAGTATAGTATGGTTTAACTTTATGAGAATAAAAAAGTTTTGCTGGAAGGCAGATCCAGCTAGGCTTACTCACTAGCTAAATGACTCACATCTGCACACTTACAAGTGGTTATAAGCCATCTGCCTTCAGGATTGCTTGTGAATGTTTGCAACACAATGTTAAAGCCAGGGACCTACTGTGCAGATTCTTTGGCATTATGTGTGATGAAGCTAAGGGACTTTTCCTTCTTTAGGTATGGCTACCCTGATCCTGATTATCTGAAACGTGTCAAACAGGAACTGAAAGATAAAGGAATTGAATAAGAAGACTGCTGGAAGGATGTCTTGACCCACATTTTCAAAAGACACGGTTGAAAAACCAGAGTAAATACCAATCTAAATCCTTATGTAGAAACACCTTTTTAAAATACTCATCTCAAGAAGGGGTTGATGTAAGAGTCAGAATCTATAATCTGTCATTTCTGGAGTGTGACTTTTTATGGAAGATAAAACCCCCAAAGATCTGTGTGATTTTGCTGCAGAGGTGTTGTGCTTCGTTCTTTGTTGGGGAGAGAGGAGTGCTGTGGGTCTGAAATCATCTTCTGTGTTCTTCACTTGAAATGCTAGCTGCCAGTTGGTCCTCTTTTTATTACCATCTCTTGGGTGGCCCCTTAGTTTGGTTGGTTGGTTGGTTGGTTGGTTGGTTGGTTGGTTGGTTGGTTGGTTTGCCTTTCAAGTACCCTAAAGGTAAAAGCCTAGTGTGAAGGCTGGGAAAGGCTTTGGTTATGGAAAAGTAAGAGGCACACATTCCCCTCCCTCATGGCCAGAAAAGTGGCCTGGAGCAGAGATGGGACAACCTTTGGTAATAAATAGCATCAGGCTATTGTTTTTCATGACACAGAGCCTGGTCTACAGTTGGTACTTAATAAATCTTTGCTGCCTGGCTCAGATTGCTAATAACCCAGCAGAGGGATAGATGCTCTCTAAATCTTTAGCAGAGGCAGGAGTAAGGAAGTCATTTCTGGAGTCCTCACCACTGATTTGAAAAACTGAATTTCTGATTTCAAACACTTGGCCTCTGAACTCTGCCCAGGCCTCTAACTTAGTCCTCGTTCCCCTCGATCCTTGTAATCCGCTATATGGAGTACACTTACCCTGCCAGAGTAATGCTATACATGTCTGAACATCTTTTTTCCTTGGATATGATTGTACTTTTGAATATACCCCACTTTCAGTTTTAATATACATAATCTAACTTTAGTTTCCCATGATATCATTTTCTCAGTAACTAGCCCCCCAGTAGTCGTTTTTCCATCCTTTTACTAAGTCCCACTAAGACATGTTTTCTCTCCTAAAATCCTTCTCCTTGATATTCTCTGGACAGAAAAGGTGAGAGTTAAGCCTACTACGAGGAATATATGACATGTCAAGATTTACTTTTAAATGGTTCTCTAAGCCAGAAGAAAGTTAGAATAGCAAATTGTCTCATTATCTACGTCCCATCCTCTCTCCAAAAATGATGAAAGAGAGGTCTTTTTATTTCCCTAAAGATACACATACACACCCATAGACATTTTTGGTTAGAGGGTTAATGCTTATTATGGACTTATTTTGTCTCCTTTATAAGAGCTTTATATCTGTTTGATTGATGTTATTAGTATCCTCATTTTATAACTGAGAAAACTGATGCATAGAGAAGATACCTAAATAAAGGTCACGCAGTTACTGCGTAGACATGCTGGGATTTGAAGGAGATAGTCCGGCTCCAAGGCTTCTGCAACCCAGAGCTATACTGCCTCCCGCAGGGGTTCTTCTCCATGGAGCAGGCTGAGTAATTTCTGTTATTCTGGGGTTCTCTCAGAAATGGATGACAGTCCTCACAGCAGATTTCCTCCCAAGAAGTCCTATTTGAAGAACTTAAAACTCAGAAACTTTTCCTTTGTCCAGAAAGATGAGGAAGCTTACATTAAATGATATGTCTTTTTTTAAAAAAATCAGATTTTTAATTTTTGGTGATCAGTAAAGTCTTTACCACTATGATTAATTGTTTTGTATCTTGATCTTTTAGCTAAACTTGCTTCAAAAAACCCCAAAAGTTTGGTTCCTGCTAAGGTCTGGATCCTTGATTACACTGTAGTGTGTGCTTAGGCAGTTTAATGATGTGAGTGCTTAGCATTTGGATTGCTGCTTTTGCTCTGTAGAAGGTATTATCATCTGTATCTGCTCTAAATAAAGTTATACCCATATTAGGAACAGAATGTCTGCGTTCTTTCCCCACTCTTTTTTTCTTTTTCCTCAGGTTGAGATTCTGGTGGTTTCCTACAACACATACTGTGTACAAGAAAACTACTGTTGCCTTCGCTGCTGCCACTTTCAGCTGTGAAAATCACATTTCTTCATATTTGTCCTCCTTATCACATAGGGTACTACAAAGATAAAACTAGGCTGTGGGTTTCATCGCTTCTCTCCTAGAGAAAGCATCTGCGATACCCTGTCAAACTATATTTGCCCTCTTCTTGCTCCTAGAGTTTCTGTTTCACCTTTCCAGCATCAGTGCTGGATTACCCAGATGGCTCACTGGGCACCAGCAAATTAGGGCACCCTTCTCTCCAAAGAAAAAACAGAATTGAAAATAATATTGGGATATTTGAAGATTCCCTAAAGATAGTAAGTTTCTGCACCCAATTCCAAGGTATGGGTGTTTCCCCCACACATCCAAGCAACCCTTCAACGCCAGCTGGGTGTCCTACAATTCAAATCAATTATGACACTATCTACCAGGAAATAGATAGCATCAGATTCCACAGGTTAAGGGCTCAAGCCCACAAGACTGCCCTCTACTTCAGATGCCAGTCACAAGCCCAGGTTGTTACCTGGACTTCTGACTGAATGGCTATAAATCTGAGGTTCCCACGACCCCCTCCTTGGGTTCAATTCATTTGCTACAGCAACTCCCAGAATTCAGGAAACCAGTATACTCACCAGGTTATCGGTGTATTACAAAAGGATAGAACTCAACAACTACCGCAGATGGAAGAGATGCATAGGGCAAGGTATGGGAAAAGCGCGGAGCTTCCATGCCCTCCAAACATGCCACTCTGCCTGCACCTCTACTTGTGCATTAACCTGGAAGTTCTCTGAACCCTGTCCCTTCAGATATTTATGGAGGCTTCATTACATAGGCACGATTGATTAAATCATTGACCATGGGTGAGTGAATTCATTTTCCAGTCCCTCTACTCTTCAAAAAGGTCGGGATGGGACTGAAAGTTCCAGTCTTCTAATCTTGTGGTTGGTTTCTCTGGCAACCAGCTCCCATCCTTGGTCACCTCATTAATATAAGCCACTTCATTAACATAAAAGACATCTTTATCGATCTCAGCTTTTAGGAAATTCCAAGGGTTTTAGGAGCTCTGTGCCAGAAACAGGGACAAAAACCAAATATGTGTTTCTTATTATAAATCACAACATCCCAGATAGCATCAAAGCAGTCACTAGGAAAACAAAGTCAAACCTTTGTGGGACTTCCGTATATTTATCTTATCGCTTAGTACAGTTTTTGCTTTGATTTCCACACGGGAGTTGGGCAATATTTCCTTTTCTATTGATTGGGTTCTGAGTCCTCTAAAATGCAGTGTTAGGCAAACATCAAGATGTTAACAACTTGTTCGGGAGTTGCAAGCCAGGTCAGTGAAAGTAAGGACAAACAAAACGGTAAGTGAGGCAAACAGATGCCATGCAGTGCAATGCCATGGGCTATCACCCCTGCCACTGTTTCATAAAGAGCCTTGAAAAGACACAGCAGGTCACTCAGCAGCTTTATTTGCTTGGCATAGGAGTTTAAACAAGGCATCTTGTTTAAATGCCTTAGTTTAGAGAGGAGGAAACTTTGTTTTATTTCCTGGGCAAACAATAGACAATGTAAAACAGATTACAGTCATAGCACATTAAAACCTGGTGGCACCTCTTGTCCTCCATGTCAATTGTTACCAGTCCTGCCTCTCCTTCTTCACTTCAAACTCACTGCCCAATTGGAATCTTCATAGCTCTCTCACAAGAATGACTCAAATACCCACTGAAAACTCTCTGTCCCCATCCCCGTTTTTTCCCCCACTGCAAATTACCTTTTGAAAAAACAGCTCCAATCTCATCACTCTTCTGGTGATATGCTTTCAGTGACTCCCAGAGTAGTGATTTGCTAACGTTATCTTGTGTCAGAGTCATTGGAGGGCTCAACAAACACATACTGCTAAGACTCACCCCCAGAGTTTCTGACCCAGGGGATAAGAGGGTTGGGCTCAAGAATTTGAATTTTAAAGTTCCCATGTGCGGCCGCCGGTGGTGGTCTGAAGATCACATTTGGAAGACCACTGGTCTAGAAAATAAAGTTCAAACTCTACAGCATGGCATCAAGGGTCTCTCATGCTACTTTGTTTATCCCATGTCCTTCCCTCTCCACCAAGCCCCTATTGTCTAGTCACACTAGATCACACCAGCTTTTTCAAACTACAGTCCACACTTTTATTCTCCTGGCCTTTGCTCTATGTGTTCTCTCGGGAATGCCTCTCCACCTCATTCTTCTCTTAGAAATCGCTTACTCTTCATTCAAGGTCTCAAATGCCACTACTGTAGGAACTTTCCTCCAATCTTGTTTCCAAATTATAAATATCTGTGTTCCTAATAATTTTTTTTTAATTGGGGAATTGGGGGGATGGGAACAGTCCTGGGGAATTGGGGGAAGGGGAACAGACAAGTTGCTGTCATTTTGTTCTTCAGTCTAGTTGTGGAGGACGTCATTTCACTGGCCCATGTTGGTATTATCATTGTGCTCTTCCTGGATGAGGCAGATTGGTCGCCGGCCACTGGATGGCTGCTCACGGAGGCTCTTGGCAGCTCATGCCGGCTGCCGGTCACTGACAGTAGCTTATGGCAGCCCACTGCAGCCCCACTGCAGCCTACGCTCTCGCTGGCCGCTCATGGCAGCCCAGCTCCAGGTCGAGCTCTTATTCACCATCTTAGCTGTAGAGGGCGCAGCGTCACTGGCCCTCATGTGGAATCCAACCCGGGGCCCTCCTGCTCAGAGTTCGTGCTCCCAAGCCAATTTCTAACCAAAAAAAGTCCATGTTTTCAACCACTCAACCCAGCTGTCATTGGATGTGACCAAAATGGTGACGCTAAGCCTTGAATGAAAGATTCATTGGACTGAGGCCAGCTAACTATCTGCCTAATTGTGAAAAATCAAACAAAATTAAATAATAAAATCAAAGAACTTAAGTAAAATGCTCAATTTTATTATAGTTTTGAGATCCATGCCTCTTATTAGTATCAGAACCCCTTTTTTTTTTTTAGCTGAGCCATCCTGCTACCTGTTGGTAGCTCAGCGGCTGCTCAGCTCGGGCTGGACTCGAACCGCTGTTGCTCAGAGCTCAAACTCTTGAGCGAGCTCTTAACCAACTGAGCCACTCGGCCGGCCCTCTTATTTTTATATTTGTCATTCAATTTTGTAAAATAGTAAGTATAGAACGCAAAAAAAAAAATTCCAATAACTGCAAAAATATCCCCACACAGGGTGGGCTCAACGGCTCAGTTGGTTAAGAGTTAGCTTAAGAGCGCAGGCTCTGAGCAACAGGGCCGCCGGTTCGATTTCCACATGGGCCAGTGACGCTGGCCTGAGCTGAGCTGCCGCTGAGCTGCCAACAGGTGGCAAGATGGTGAGAGCACGTGTTCCTAAGAACAAGACTGCCTGTTCGATGGTGGGCTATGCCCTCCCACAACTAAGACTGAACTCGGCACCGTGAGCTGAGCTGCCAAGCGGATGGATGGGGGGCGGGGGGGAGAGCACATGCTCTTAACATCAAGGCTGCTGGTTTGATTCCTGCATAGGATGGTGGCTATGCCCACCCGCAACTAAGGTTAAAGATAGCACCTAGAGCTTAGAGGCCATGAGCTGCCAAAGGCAGCCAGATGGTGACTGGCACCCTCCACAACTAAGACTGAAGAACAACAACTTGGCTGGTCCCCCTTCCCAATTCCCCAACATTGTTCCCCTCCCCCAATTCCCCCATTAAAAAATTAAATTAAATTAAATTAAATTAAATAAATATCCCCATACAAATAGAGGCAGTAAAACTGTAGACACTGGAGACTTTTAGCTATTAGGCATTGCCATCATGCTATGGATCAGATTGTGTATTCATCAGCCATTGAATGAAGGTTGCTATAGAAAAGGTGGTTTGGGGGGAGGGAGGGTCTGGGCGTCAGTGAATTATGTACAAAAGGGCAAGCTGAACAAGTCTAATGTACAAAAACTATAGCCACTTACTGAAGTTTAACTGATGCTTTTTACCATTAACATGTCTTATTTAGGAGTGTCAAAAGCAATTTTAGAAGGTGCTGGACAAGCTGTGGAACATGAATGTGAAGTACTAGGTATGGTCACATGTTACTTTTGCCCACAACTTATTGAAAATTAGAGGGCTGAGAATACTATGAGCGAAGCCATGGGTGGACTAAGTGGTGAGCATTTTGGAAAAAGGTTGGTTCACTGGGAGAGCAGACAGAGGTGGTATGACTTGGTGGCTGTGGGGGAGAGGTCCTTTATCGTACCACCCCATCTGTCTCTTCCTTTCTTCCTATTAAAAAGAACCCAGGCCTGGGTCCTAATAATCCGAGCTCCACCGCACACTGAGGGATCCTGGGATGTCATCTAACCTCTAAGAGCTTTGCTTCTCTCATGGGTCAGGCGATTCTAATGTGGAATATAATAATGGCTGCCCTACAGGTGGCTGTGAGGATCAGAAGGAATAATGAATGTAAAAACAGTTTTGTAACCTGTAAAGTGCTGTACAAATTGTCATCTTGTTCTATTTCATATAGCACATCATGTAGCTGACTTCTAATCCTTTTATGAATGAATGCGGGAGCCAGGGTGGGCCTGAGGTGTTTTCTGACACCAACCAATTCTCCAGTTCTGACACTATCTTCCTGAAGTTAGCACCAGATCCTACAAGTTAAAGGGCTTAGTCCCATGAGACTGCCCCCACTTCAAATGCCATGCTTAAGTCCCAGGGGCCACCTGTACTTCTGACTGACTGGCTATAAATTTAGAGGTTTCCACAAACCCCTTCTCAGGTTTTGACAATTTATTAGAACAGCTCACAGAGCTCAGTAAAACACGTTTCTAACATTTACCAGTATATTATAAAGAATACAACTCAGACACAGACAAATGAAAGAAATGTGTCAAATGACAAAACTAAAACAATTTAGTGACAAGTTTGACATCCTTTATTCAAGGGAAAACAATCCACGGATGGAGAAGAACAGTGCCTCCCAAGCAGTGGAGCACTCTTCCCAAGGGATTGTGGGCAAGAGCCAGTTTTATAGAGGGTTAGAAGTCGAAACAGGGCGTGATTGGCTGGGGTTGCATAGCTGTCCTTATTTAGAAAGATCAGGGAACAAGGAAATAAGTGTAGAGCCCAGAGTTCACTTGGTGTTTGGGAATCAGCTGATTAGATAGATACACTGTGTTTCTGGTCAAGTGGAGCATTAACGGAAAAATGAAAGTTTGGTTTGAAACTTTAGTTTGCTGATGTGGCACCCCAGGGAGGAGTGGGCCTAGAAATTTATTCCAACAAATGCATATGGCAAGGTATGGGGGGAAGAGGCACAGAGCTTCCATGCCCTTTCCAGGTGCACCACTCTACCAGCACCTAGATGTGTCTACCAAAAGGAAGTTCCTGAACCCTGTAGTTTAAGGGTTTTTATGGAGGTATCATTACGTAGACATGATTGATTAGATCACTGGATTTGTAATTGAGCTCAATCTCTAGTCCCTCTCCCCTTCCTGGAGGTCAGGGGATGAGGCTGAAGGTTCCAATCCTTGAATGATGGCTTG
>NW_017731358.1:6853791-6856227 GCF_001890085.2 Hipposideros armiger | reverse complement strand
GGGTGGTTGCAAGCATTTTTCGACTTTGGCTTAGGAAAGTTGACTTGGGAATATGATTTCCAAAATTTTAAAATGTATTCTTTGTCGTGATTTGTTTTCTGATTCTAAATATTTGTTTTTATACATAATTTTATACTTGTAATTTTGTAATCTTTTCCTGAGATGTATAATTTTCAAACCCTACAAAACCTGGACCCACCCCTAACTATTAGTTTACCCATTTTGCAGATAAGAACTTAAGGTATTAAAGTACAAGGACGTACAGCTAGTAAGCAACATAACTAGGTTCAAATACAGGCAAACTGGCTTGTACATTTGAACTATTACTTTTTTTTAACATTGCATGTTTTTTTTTAACATTATGCTCTTAATTACTATACTCTTAGCTACTTCATTCTTGTTTCTATTATCTATTACTTTCTAGTATCACCTTAATTTTATAGCTGAGTAAACTGAAGTTTAGAGGTGTTGTGGGTTGTGTTCCCGCAACATTCATATGTTGAAGTCTTAACTTCCTCTATCTCAAAATGTGACTACAATATATTTGGAGATAGGGCCGTCAAAGAGGTAATTAAGTTAAAATGAGGTCATTAGCATGGTCCCTAATTCAATGTCACTGGTGTCCTTGTTAGAAAAGGAGATTAGGACACAGACAGGCACAGAGGGAAGATACAGGGAGAAGATGGCCACCTATAAGGTTAGGAGAGAGGCTCAGAAGAAATTAATCTTCCCAACACCTTGATCTCAAACTTTTAGTCTCCAGAATTTTAAGAAAATGCATTCTGTTGCTTATGCTATCAGTCCATGGCACTTGGTTAGGGCAGCCGTAGGAAACTCATGTAAGAGGGATCAAATGAGTTCCCCAAGATCACACAGCTAATCAGTGGAGAGTCAGGACCTAAACCCAGACCTTCATCCTAATCACCTGTTTTTTTCTCTGCACATCCAGTGCTCTTCAACTAAAGACCACCAGGAACACACACTGTGAGGACTATGCAGCATCTCAGCAAGAGGTTGTTAGAAAGGACTTGTGAATGGATTTGAACTTGTGTTAGGTGATTGTATGGCAGTCTCAAGTGGGAGCTTTGCTCTGGATTGAATCCTTTCAGGAAGCAGAAGCAAGTCTATGCTTGGGTATCTTACCTAGAAGGACAGAAGAGTGTGGCTAAAGCTGTGATTGGCAATTAAGCTCATATTAGTCAAGATGGGGGATGTTTGGACATTTTTGTGGTTTAGATAGAGTTCATATTTTTGTCTGTGGTCAGACATGATTCTGCAGTGGTCTTGTTTTCGGCTTGATTTATTACAGCCACAGAGTGATTATAGTTGATGATGTTCTATGAAATTATTTGAGGTCAGCCAGAGAATGCCAAGACCCAGCTGTGAGTGCCAGGTCAGTTCCTGGCTGTTAGGTGCTACTTAACTCTTCCTCAGCACCAAGAACTGCGTTTGCCAAATCTGGTCACATGACTAACGCCAAATGAAACTTTTTTTTGTCACTTAAAAAAATTTTTTGTGTTTTAGGAAATGCCGGGAAAAACCCAACCAGAGTTGCTAATGACATGATCAATGCCATTGTAGACTTCACATCGAAACATTCTACCCCATCATTAAAAGAAGTTAAAGTTGTCATCCTTGTATCTGAGCTGCTAAATGTATTTCATGACACCATGAAGAAAAGGCAAATCACCATGTCACCTCCCTTTCAGCCCGTATTCTCCAAGCCTGCCCGTAAGATGTTCTTAAAATATCATGTAGTTATCTCTAATATCACTTAGAAAGTGTTTAGAGCTGAATACTCACTGTTTCTATCAGTTATAGGACTTTACAGACAATCTATAATACTTGGGAAAAGTGCAAGAACTAAGCAACACAATCTCCTGTCAACTGATCGTTTTTCTGCGGGACAAAATCATGTCCAGGAAACAGGAATAACAAATGAACAGGAAGAAGACAGAAGAGGTGAGAAAGCAGAAAGAGGGGAACAGGTGTTGAAAATCCTAACCAATGATATCATCTCTTCTCCTTATTGATTGGTATTGACCCTCAGTGTCCCCTGTAGCTGTGAACTAGATGATCAATACTGGCTTATTATACACCTCTAGAGAAGTTAGCCTAGGAACAGAAGCAGATGCAAGGGAAGAGTAGCCAGGGTCATCTGGGTGTACTACATCATAAGCAGACGGATTCCTTGTTGCTTCTCCGTAATGCGTGTGTTTATGCGTTATGTTTAGGTATCTGTATCGACCTGCTCCCTGATCGAGTTTTCTCCCATTTTGTGACTTCTGTACTGCTGGTAAAATCACTAGAAATGCAGTCTCCTCTCGCAATCACTATTTTTACCCATTTTGAGCACTTACCCAGAAAGCACGCACTGTGAGTTTTACTAGTAATGAAGCATACCGGTCACCAGCAACCTTTCTAAACTGAGAATTG
>NW_017731358.1:6830493-6853046 GCF_001890085.2 Hipposideros armiger | reverse complement strand
AGTGAAGGATGGCTGCTCACAGCTTCAGGTCCATATCCTTGTATGGTCAAGTCCAACAGAAAAAAACATATCCAGTGATGATATACATTTATCAGGAGCATGATGCCTGAGAACAGAAGTGTCATTTTAAAGCCTTAGATTCCTTCTGACTCGACCAACTTAGGTCATCACTGCAGCCAGGGAACTAGAAGTACACTAATTGGCCAAGCCAGGTTACATGCTTTATACTTGAACTGGAGGGGATCACTATCTGAAGCAATGGGGAAGGGTTGTCCCCTAAAGGAAATTCAGGATGCTTTTAGCAGAAGGGGAAAAGGGTGCTAGACAGTTAAAAATAATACTTATCTAGTATAGTACCTAGGGACATATAAGTTAACATTTTCCCCCGTTGGTCTTTGTAGAAGAAAATTTTTACTTAAATACAAGAGCAGTAACTCATTATTAGTATAAGTAAAAAGTTAAACTGGCTCATTAAGAATTTAAATTGACTTATGAAATTTAAAAAAATAACACGGGAAAGTTAAAGAGAAGCAAACAAAAAATGACTAAAATGAGCAGACAAGTGACCATATGGGACTTGAGGCAAAAACAAACAATAAAACTGCCTTATACAATCTTTGCTGTTAGATAAAAGGAATAATACTGATAAACTGTCAGATAGAAAGGAGTTTGTTGACAAAGATAAAGTTCAATTTTAGTAAGAATTTATCATATGGACTTCTTTAAAAGAGAACTTAAAGAGGACAGTTTTGAGTTTCATTTGAGCAGATGATACATAATTACTTTTCCAATGTATATTAAAGCGATTTATTGATTCAGAGAGCATTTATTGAGCACCAACTGTATACCAGACACTAGAGATCTAGGTTTGGGAGTCATGTCAGTAGGTGGGAGTTGAAGCCATTGAGTGTGGGTTGGATTATCCATGGGGAGTATGAAGGGCGAAGAGAGTGGAGACTGAAGGCAGAGCCAGGATGCTTGGTGTTTAATCCCATCTCCACCTGGGGAGAGGTGATGGGGCAGGGTGTGTAGGGAGGAGAGCAGGAGGGCATTTATCCTGAACACCAGGAAGGGGAAGGGAGAGTGACACTTAACCATTAAAAGAGATTTCTAGGAAGAGGGTTCAGGAAAGTGCCTGGCAAACAAAGAAAAGTGGTTATTTTTTATGAAGCACCGGGCTGCACAACAATAGAACATGAATCTGTTCCTCACTTTGATGGTGGCCTTCCAGGTAACATGAGATGCTGGAGTACTCACTTTCCCTGGGACTCGATTTTCTTATCCTTAAACTGTCCAGCCAGGGTCACCTTTTATCCACAGGTAGAGTAGGTAGCACAGCGTGGTGTGGCTTAAGGGTGTGATTTAAAAGTCTTTCCTTTCAAGAAAAACCCTTGGCTTTACACTTTATTGCCTTTTTAAATACAAATACCTCTGGGATATAGAAAAGATCAAGCGTTCTCATCTTTAAATAATAACCATATATTTATAAAGGACCTGGCATTTTCCTTTCACACCCCATTATTATATCTTAAATTTGTAATCATCCCATGAGGTGGTGAAGAGAGCAGACATTATTTCCAGTTTACAGAGGAGAAAATGAAGACTGCCGCAGAAGTGGTATTACTTGTCCGATGCCGTATGGCTGGTCACGGGTTGAAGCTGATCAGGTCTTCTGACTCCAAGGGCTGGTAGTTTTCTGCTCTACAACCTCATAGCATGAGAGGAAGAGAGGGTCCAAAGAAACACTTCATTTACTTCCCAGTCAAGTTGTTGTCCTTTCAACCTTAGTTTGCGGAGGGTGCAAGCTCAGCTCCAAGTCCAGTCACCGCTTTCAAACTAAATAGTTGCGGAGGGTGGGGAGGTGGGGTGGGGGTGGCGCAGCCCACCATCCCATGTGGGAATTGAGCTGGCATCTTTGTTTTTAAGAGCACGTGCTCTCACCAGCTGAGCCATCCGGCCGCCCATTGGCAGCTCAGCTGGGCGCAGCTCACTGGCCCATGTGAAAATCGAACCGGCAACCCTGTTGCTCAGAGCTCGTGCTCTAACCAACTGAGCCACCCAGCTGGCCCCTTACTTCCCAGTCTTGCCTGCTGCATTTGGAGAAAAGAAACTAGCAGGTCCAAGAGGACTCTAAGGCCTAGGATTGGAAGATCTAGAAGGGGTGGACAAAAGATCTAGAAGGCCAAAAATCTAGAAGGGGTGGACAGTGGAGGTAAGAAAAGAACGTAAACTGCAGAAACTACACATCCTATCATGGGAAGCTCTCCAGAAAAACTTTGAAAATAGAATTTGAAAAAGACCTTTCAGATTAGGGTTAGATGCTTCCCTTTGTCACCAGAACTCCACTCCCTGAATGGACTTGCTAAACAGAAAGGGAGTACCCTGGATCCCTTGCCCAGGCCTGGTATATCTTTCACTAAAAATGAGTAAATTGTGGCTTTGTTTGTAAGGAGAAATCCTTTGGTTTTTATCTGTGGTATTGTGCCATTTTGTGGCATTTTCTTCTCTAATATACTCTGTCCATATTTCTACTAGTCATACATGTTGATAGGTAGCCTCAATGTGTTAGAAATTTTCTGGAAACCATTGGAAAGCAAAGGAAAGCTTTGAGCATCTCACTTTATATGATAGAACTCACTTAGCATTCCATTATTTTTTTTAACATGGTGTTTACTTAGCATAGAAGATGAAATACAGAACACTGTGCTTTAAATATCTTTAGCAGGGTAATCAGTTTTCAAAAGAAAAATAATAAGAAACCACACTAAATAAAATGGATAAAAGTGAAAACCAGTAAATTAGACTTCATGTTTACATATCAGTTTTTTATGGAACTAATTCCATAGAGCTTTCTGAGGAAATTATAATTTTAAGCTATAGCGAATCTAAGTTTATCTAAATATATTAGCTAGACCATTAATTAACATACATTGTATTAGTGTCAGAACCATTCATTTCATCTGTGTTTACCAAACTGAGGATAATAAAATAAGCAACTGTGAAATGTGTAACTTGATTCCACCCCTGAACCCCAAGATGAAGATTAGATGAAGGAGAAAAGAGAGCATTGGAAGTGCCTTGATTTTCAGATGTTCCTGGAAATAGATGTCATGTTTTCACCAAATGCTAACTTTCCAGATAATATTCCTAAATACTGGACTGACATGAATCAGCAGCAGACCTGTGTAATCCATGCACCCCGGACAGGCAGAATACAACACTGTAAAGAACAAGTTTTCGCAGACTTGTCTTTCCTACAGAGTAGAGAAGGTAATACTGCATTTAAAAATTACTTCTTATAAGTATTGAAGAACTAACATGAAAGCCATCTTTTTATATAACACTCTTTCTTCATTTATACTTCACTATATTTATTTTAATGAGACTCACTCACATAGACTTCAAATCTCATTCATTAGCAGTAATGGAGATTCCCAAAAGTCACATGTATGTGTTTGGATACTTTCACTTACAATTCACAAACCCACTCAAACTTATTAAAAAGAAGAAATGTGTGGAAATTCCAGAAGTAGGATGGTGTTTGGGGCAGTTTGATAAAGTGACTCAATGATGTTCTGGATCTAGTTTCTCCAGATTTGCTGTCCACACTGCCAGCTTCATCCCTTTGTGATTATAGGATGACTGCTGGTGGCAATGAGGGTGTGTTGGCTTCCTGCATTCACATCCTGCAGAAGAGACAGCGTCCTATCCCACAATCACTAGATAAGAGTCCCAGGCTTTGCGTTGAGTGGACCACTCCAGCCAGTCTGTGTTGGGGGTGTGCCATGTACTGATTGGTTTGGACCTGGGCTATTGGATCCCATCATTGTGTGCTGTCATTATGAGATTACCCTGATTTGTTTAACCCAATTAGGGTCTATCCTAGCTAGAACTATAAGTGGGGCCAGCTCACCCCCAGCTGGGAGTTAATGCACAATGAGGGTGAAGTAGAATGGATGCTCAGAGATTTACAATGTCCACTATGCTGCATAAAAATATTAGCCAGTTGCCGTCCAGAAGCTGGCGACTGATCTGCCTCGCCCGGGAAGAGTGCAACGATGGTGCCAACTTGGGCCAGTGAAGCAACGTCCTCCACAACTAGACTGAAGAATCGAAAGACAGAAACTTGTCTGTTCCCCTTCCCCCAATTCCCCAGCACTGTTCCCATCCCCCAATTCCCCAATAAAAGTCTTTAATAAAAAAATATATATATATATATATATATATATTAGCCAGTAAAATGTAGAAGTTTATGAGAAGGTCCTTATCATACCATAGATATCAGAGCAGGGTGTGACAGCTTAGTAATTTAAAATCAAGCTGATGCTTCCATAAAACTGTGTACTTAACTACATTACAGCACTTACGAAATTGGGCTTTGGTAACCTTTCACATGCCTGACTCCCCCATTTGACAGTGGACTTCTTAAGATAGGAGCCACATCCTACTCATCTCTACATTCCCAGTACCTAGCAGATTGTAGAGCACAATACCTATTGAAGGAACTTAATTGGATGAATAAAAATTCCTGAGAAAGAGAAACTGCAGAAAGGACAGAATTTAAAGGAGCAGATGCTTCTTGATGTTCAAGCTGTTGAGAGTACTGGAATGTTGCTTCGATTATGTTTACTCAAAACCTGCAACATTCTTGGCTCTTGTCCTTGGCTCCTGTCCTATCATACCCATTTGAAGAACCCCAATTTTGGATTAATTCCTATCATATCCATTTGAAGAAACCCAATTTTGGATTAATTCCATAACCTACCTTCTCTACCTACTGCTGCTACATAAAATCTTTACTAATTCATGGTCCCTAACCTCAGCTGGACCCTCCAGGTGCCTAGAATCCTTCCTTGCTTCCTCCAGTCAACTCCCTCATGCAGTCCCCATTCCAAACCTTTATCACTCTCCTTGAGGCCTCCATCGCTGTCAGCAAAATACTTTTCCCCTTGCTTTTGTTACTTGGGTCTCCTTAACAGCTGCTACAAGTATCCACTCCGTTCTTCTTCAGCCTCTCTTCTGCCTTTGTTTCTAGAACATCATTCACTCAGATGTCCTCCTCTCTCCTTAGACATAGGTTATCTGGATCCCTTTCTTATGCTTTCATACTACATGTATGTTCTAACCCATCACTTACCATGCTGAGGGGGAGTGATTTGTTTTCTTGTCTCCCCCGCTAGACTGAAAGTTTTTTGAGGTTAGATACCCAACACAGTGCTTGATTCATACTAGGTGTTTAATAGATGATTATTGAATGTATATTAAACTCATTTTTTAGAAGGAATGAGAACCAATAGAGAATTATCATGGTTTGAAATGCTATTGAGGTTTCTGGAAAGAAATAGTCTTTAGGCAGTTATGAGGTGATTTCTGACCATAATTGGAGCAATGCAGAATCAACTGTTATTGGGATGGATTTGGAGATCAGAAAGAGTTAAGGAAATAATTATTAAATGATAACCAATTTTTGATTAGGAATTTGCATGTCACTGAATCTCCAGGAATTCCAGGAAACATATATAGGTAAACATTTTTATATAAATTATAAGTTCTGTTACATAAAGTAGATAATAATAAGCACTATTACAAAGTATAGATACTTGTAGTTTATCCTTTTTTGAGAGGCAGAAAGCTACTGTTAAACACAATTTTTAACTTCCACAGCTGAAAAATCTTTTTAAAAGAAAGGTGTTTTTTTTTAGACCATTGCTAGCAAGAATAACAGACAGACCAGGTCCTAGGGCAAGAAGTCTAAACCACCAGTAGCAGAGCCATGTGGAAAAGGCAAAATGTCTGCCATCCTGAAGTTGGCGAGCGTTTGTATACATCAAGTAGAGGGGAGAAAGATGTAAGTTTTTTGAAAGAATTTACATTGGCTGTAGATAAAGGGGGTGGAAAAAGATGAAGAGAGGCTACTTCTGGGATAGGTGCAGAGTCCATAACGATGAAGTATTTGCTATTTAGGATTTAGGATTGGTTGTGGGCAACAGTCCGGAAAGTTCATCTGTACACAAGAATCAGAGGCTCCTGGAGTTTGATGGAGCCTGGCTGTTGTCTTTTACATAATCTCAGAATTAGTCACCTGGAAATTAATTCAAAGTTCCAACATACACTCAGGAATGTGAGCAGCCTTGTTAGGTGGCCCCCAGCTATTAACAGACTAACAGTTGTGGCTCCTCTCACTCTTCAGCCTACTGTAATTTAATTTAGAACATCTCAGCATTTTTCTCTTGTCACTATCTACTGTCTGAATTTGCTGTTTGTTTGCATTTTCTTCTCCTTCTCCTCCTTCTCTCTATTGCTTATTTTAAAGTCCACAACAAACACTGAGCTCTAAGTTCATTTCCAAAATATCTTGCTTCTTGTCATTTGCAGATTGAGAGGATACAGAATGCATTTCTATGGCAGAGCTACCAGATAAGGAAAAATCACATGGACATCAAGAATGGCCGTGCAGATAATGAGAGAATCCTCTTCCATGGGACAGATGCAAACTCAGTGCCACATGTCAATCATCATGGCTTTAATCGCAGTTATGCTGGGAAGAATGGTAACGAAGCGAGTAATCTGACTGATCAAAATGAGATGAATGGTATTCCTAGAGTTGACTATTCATACTCAAGCATCATAGAACCATAGATGGCAGCCATATTGTCATTGTCAGGATAGAGCTCATTACATCTCCCCAAAAAGGAGACGGGCAACCTTCTGAGAACAGATGGAGTGAATTTTAGAAATGATGAAAAGTGGCTTTGATGACCAAGAACTACATTAAATTTTTTTTTCAGGTTTGGGCATGGTTCTACATACTGTGATGATTTTATGTTCTTAAATAAGCTTTTCCCTTCACAGATGCAGCATATGGAAAAGGAACCTATTTTGCTGTTGATGCCAGTTATTCTGCTAATGATATATACTCCAGACCAGACAGCAATGGGAGGAAGCATGTTTATGTTGTACGAGTACTTACAGGAGTCTACACACTTGGACGTGCAGGATTAATTACCCCTCCAGCAAAGAACCCTCACAATTCCACAGATCTGTTTGACTCTGTCACAAATAATATCCAATGTCCAATGCTATTTGTGGTATTCTTTGATAATCAAGCTTACCCAGAATATCTCATAACTTTCAGATCTTAAAAAAACAGGGTTTTAAAAAAATCTCAAAGAAGTGATTTAGTCATCTATTTATAAGAATAACTTGTAGAATTTTTGTCTTTGCCTTTGGCTTGTTTACATAGATAAAACATCGCCCTGTTAGGTGCTGAAATGCTGAAAAAAGCCTTTTAAGGTGCTTTATTGCAATTTGTAACATTCCTTTCTTCTGAGCATATTGATGGGTTAGAACCTGAGAAATGTAAATGACACAACTAGAGCTACAACTATAGATACCAAACGAACAGGAGAACAAACAACACATTTCTTTTTTCTACTGGAAAAGAAATAAGATGAATCACTTTAAAGCCAAGATGTCATTGTTCTTACTATGTGTTAAGACATCAAACTGTGTTGAGCTAAACCATGCTGTTAAATGAATAGGCTGCCACTATGCATCTGCAACAGCTGGGGATTTTGCCTTCTTAAGAAATGCTTATTAGCAATAGAAGGACTCAATCAAAGAATATTACCTCAAAACTGTTGTAGAACAAATCAGGTAAAAATGTGTTGTATTGATACGTAATGCTACATAACAAATTACTGCCAAATGTAGTGGCTTTGTGAGTAAGAAATTCAGACATGGCTTAGCTGAGTCTTCTGACTTAGGGTCTCTCATGAAGTTGCAGTCAACTGAAGGCTTGACTGGGGCTGGAGGATATGCTTCCAAGGTGAATCATTCAAATAGCTGGCAAGTTTTTGCTGGTTGTGGGCAGGAGTCCTCAGTTCCCCTCCACACAAGCCTCTCTGTAGGCTGCTTTAGTGTCCTCATGACCTGGCAGCTGGCTTACTCCACAGTGAGCAATTCAGGAAAGAGAAGGCAGAAGCCACAGGTCTTTTATGACCTAGCCTCTGAAGTCGTACTCCATCCTTCCCACAATATCCTATTGGTTACATGAATCAGCTTATTCAATATGAGAGGGAATTAAACAAGGCATGGACACCAGTAGGCAAGGATCATTGGGGACCATTTTGGAGGCCATATGAATGAGCTAATGAGTGAAAAATTGATAAAATGTTAGCAGTGAAAGTGCTGCTAGTGATCATCTAGTACCACTGTCCCTCATCTTTCTCCCCTTACAATCCCCCACTCCTAGGGCAAAAGGCCCTCTTACCTCTGCTTCACCACTTCCAGCACTCAGCATCTTGAGGGAACCTATTCCATTGTGGGAGAGCTCTAATTATTGGAAAACTCCTGTTAACACTGAGCTGAAATCTGTTCTGTTTATATTACCTGCTGATCACTGTACTGCCTACACTGACACAGAGCATACCTTATTTCTTTTATAGATGGTGGCCCTTTAGATTTGTCCCTTATATTAGAGTTAGGTAAAGTCTTAAAATATTTAGCAACTTATTTATCCCGAAGCATTACGTTTCAAGAGTTACAGACATTTAAGAAGTGTTTACATTATCATAAATAAAGCACATGCACATTTAAAGAGTCCAGAAATATATTAAAAAAGAATTCTCTCTCACCAAACTCCATCACCCGTAATTGCAACACCCCCCAGGAAACCGCGTCAGTGTTCTTAGGTACTTCCTTCTACTTCATCTACCTTCAAGAAAGTCAAAAATCACACTTTATTAAATTAAAATTATACTTGATTCAATTACTAATACAATACTGTACCTACATTTTTTCATTTAACACTGTCAGCATTTATCTTGTGTTATTAATTTTTCCTGTAAACATAATCTTAATAGCTGAGTTATTCACTATTTTCTTTTTTATGAATATATAATTATAAAGTTTTAAGTGTCATCTTATAGTTTAATAATAGTTCTTTTAGTTCTTTTGTAGTATATCTGGATCATTTTCCCCATGTCATTAAATATCTTATACATCATTTCAATCATATTTCATTGTGTGTTTTTACATATGCGTATATGTCATATCAAAATAGGGTGCTCACATATCTAGATAAATTAATAGTTGGAATATGAGATGCAAAAACCATACTCTACCGTCAATAAGACACCACTCCCTGAATTTCTTGTGGAAAATCTAGTCCTAGTGAACAACACAACGTTAAGTAATGCTCTGTTACTACCTGGGCCTTGTTTCCCAGCCCCAGTGTAGAATTCTCATGAGCCAGGTTGGAACATGGAACAACTCCTTTTCCTTAGGTAAGGTAGGCTCTTCCAATGTAAACTGCCGTCTTCTGTATCCCTGATGCGCTTCCTCAAGGATTCTCCAATTTCTTTTGCTATACTCCTACTTCAGTAGTAAGACACAGAAGTCTTGAGTATAATACACCCATGTTATTAAAATTGTAATGGTTTCCTGAAGAATAAAATATAAACCAATTGATAATTATGTAGTTATTATAAATTCTACCTTTCATCAGTCTGAAGCTAAATCCTGTCTTTTCATTTTTTAAGTCCATCTCCTTCTTCCCAGCTGGCTTGGCATTCTCTTATCTATATAACTAGAATGGTCTCCACTTCTCTCCCCCAGACCCACTGTTTCAATTAATTAAACTGGGAGACCTTCTCAAACTTTGCTAATTACTGAAGAAAAGGGTTTCCTCTCTATGGATTTCCAGAGTTTGGGCTGATGGTACTTGATTGATCAGAGACCATGAGGTACCATTCTGGACTCTGCTTTCACAGAGAGCTTTACTGTCTCATATATCTAACCTCTGTTTACTTCTCTTAGCATTTTTCTCCTTCTCACTCCTTTCCCCTGCTCCAATCCTTTCACTCATTTGTGGAGAAATGAGGACACACACACACTCTGCTTGGATGAATCAGGGGAAACATTTTTATTTTTTTCCCTTCATCTACAACAGAGAGCCAGTCAAATTCCATGTAGTATATACGGTGATGTGTTAATTGAACACAAGGTTTGTGGGTTAATCATCACAAGGCTAGTGTAATCATTTACAGCTAATATGAACAAATTCAATTTCTGTTAAACACTTTATTAGAACAAATAGAGTTTCTTGTAAATATGCTTTACAAGCTTAGTTTATTAAATTATTACAATTCACTCTTCCTGTGTGTTTCTCCTTTACTCTCACACCAGTACCACACAACACTTCTGACAAGCAAGTCTCTGCGACATCAGCTTGATGTCCCACAATTTTTTAAAAAATAATTTTTTATTTTTCAATTACAGCTGACATACAATATTATATTAATTTCAGCTGTACAACATAGTGATTAGACATTTATATAACTTACAAAATGATCACTCCAATACATCTACCAGTAGTATCTATCTGACACCATACATAGTTATTACAATATTATTGACTATATTCTTATGCCATACTTTACACCCCCATAACTATTTTGTAACTATCAATTTGTACTTCTTAATCCCTTCCCCTACTTCACCCATTCCCCCAACCTCCCTCCTATCTGGCAACCATCAAAATGTTCTCTGTATCTATGTGTTTGTTTCTGTTTTGTTTGAGCATTTATTTTGTTCTTTAGATTCCACATATAATCTAGTAAATCATATGGCCTTTGCCTTTCTCTGTCTTACTCCACTCAGACAGTATCCCCTAGGTCCATCCATGTTGTTGCAGACAGCAATATTTCATTATTTATGAATGAGTAATATTCGATCGTATTTATGTACCAATTCTTTACCCATTCATCTATTCATGGACACTTAGGTTGCTTCCCTATCTTGCCTATTGTAAATAATGCTACAATAAACATATGGATGCATATGTCTTTTCAAATTAGTGTTTAGGGATTCTACAGATAAATACCCTGAAGTGGGATTACTGGGTCTTTTGTCTTAAAGTCTATTTTGTTGGTGTAAGTACTGTTACTCCAGCTTTTTTTTTTTTTAATTTAAGGGCATCCAGCTTTTTTGTTTATTTGTTTCCATTTTCATAAAATATCTTTTACCATCCATTTTCTATCCGTCTGTGTGTGTCTTTCTATCTGAAGTGGGTCTCTTGCAGGCAGCATATGTAAGGGTCTTGTTTTCTTATCCATTCAGCCACCCTATATCTTTTGATTGGAGCATTTAAACCATTTACATTTAAAATAACTTGATAAAGATGTAATTATTGTCATTTTCTTATTCATATTTTTTACCCTTTTTTCTTCTTGAAGTCTCTTTAACGTTTTTTTGTGAAACTGGTTTGGTGATGATGAACTCCTTTAGCTTTTTCTTGTCTGGGAAACTCTTTATCTGTCCGTTGATTCTAAATGATAGCTTTGTTTGGTAGAGTAACCTTGGTTGTAGGTCCTTGCTTTCATCACTTTGAAGATTTCATGCCAATCCCTTCTGGCTTGCCAAGTTTCCCTTGAGAAATCAGCTGACAGTCTTATGGGAGCAGTTCGTAGGTAACTAGCTGCTTTTCTCTTGCAGCTTTTAGGATTCTCTCTGTTTTTAACCTTATGATATGTCTTGGTGGGGGTGTCTTTGGGTTCCACGTCTTTGGGATTCTGTACTTCCTGGGCTTGTATGTCTATTTCCTTTGCAAGGTTAGGGAAGTTTTCCTTTATTATTCAGTTAGGGTTTAAATCCCTCTCTCTCTCTCTTCTCTTTCTGGTATCCCTGTGATGCGAATGTTGGTACGCTTGGTATTGCTCAGAGGCCCCTTAAAATATCTTCATTCTTTTGGATTATTTTTTCTTTTTGCTGTTCTGATTGGGTGTTTTCTGCTACCTCACTTTCCAAATTGCTGGTTCTATCCTGCTTCATCTAATCTACTGTTGATTTCCTTTAATATATTCTTTATTTCAGTTATTGTATTCTTCATTTCCGACTAGCTCTTTTTTATGTTTCCTGTCTCTTTGTTGAAGTTCTCCCTGAGATCACTGACCATCCTTATAACCAGTGTTTGGAACTCTGTATCTGGTAAATTGCTTATCTCCATTTTGTTTGGGGTTTTTTGGGTGCTTCCTTCTGTTCTTTCATTTGGGACATGTTTCTTTGTCTTTGTATTTTAGCTGTCTCCCTGGTTTTGTTTCTATGTATTAGGTAAAGCTGCTATGTCTTAGGTTTTAGTAGAGTGACCTTATGTAGTAGGTGTCCTGTGAGGCCCAGTGACACAGTCTCCCTGGTCACCTGAGCTAGGCACAGCAGTGTGTCCCTTGTGTGGGTTGTGTATACCCTCCTGTTGTACTTGAGCCTTGGTTGCTATTTGTACCTCAGTGGGAGGGATTGACGCTTGGGCTGATGAGTTGTGAGTACTGCCTGTGACTACAGTGGAGGAGCTGTTGTCCAGGGGTTGACCCTATAGAGCAGGATTCATTTTAGTGGGGCTCTGGTGCCTGCCCAGTGTTCCTTTTGGGTGTGTCATTTGTAGAGGTGTTGGAGTGGTGCTCTGGTGTGGTCTGAAGTTGGCCACCAGGTGTGTTGATTCTGGGACCTCTTGGAAGGAGCCCTGTTCCAGGCCACAGTCAGCTGCTGCCTGCGCCTTGCCCAGGGCCACTTGATTGAGCTACAAAGTGATCTGCAGATTGTTGCCACTTGTGCTGGGCTTGGAGGTGTCTGGGAGAGGCTAAGCTGTGAACCAAGGCTGGCTGCCCCTAGTGCCAGGCTTGGGGCTGCCTAGCAAGAGGTATGGGGCATGCTGAGGCCAGATGTTTTTTTATTTGGGGTTTGTGAACCTTTGAGAGATTTTTGGAAATTCCTCAGCATGAGCCAAGAGGCTGTTTATATGGAAAAGCCACTGGAAGCAGTTTGGGTGGGCCCAAAAGTTGGGTGGAGCTGGGTCTCAGGGAATCACCAGCGTGGGGTAAATTGTTTAGTTAGGATGATGGAAATTCAGATGGAGGAAGGCTCAACAAAGGAACAATGGCTTCTTCCAGCACTTCTCTCTGGGAAAAAGCTGCCCCTCCAGCCCTTGCCCTCAAGCCAGACAATTCAGTACCTCCCCATATGTCCGTGGTGCCTTTTGAGCTGCTGCCTCAGTACTGGAGCTCAGAGCGAGTGAGTCCATTAGTGAGTAAGTCCATGCATGGGCCCTTTAAGAGGAATGCTTGGAACTCCAGCAGCCCTCTGTTCCACTCAGCCATAACCTCTGTTCATTTTCACAGCCAGTAGTTGTGGGGATTTCTTTTCCCAGCATTGGAACCCTGGGCTGGGGAGCCAGGTGTGGGTCTGGGACCTTTTGCTCCTCAGGGGGTACCTCCACAACTGAGGTATCCCTCCCGATTTTTAACTGCCACATATGGTTTTGGGACCAACCCATTCCACATCTCCACCTTTCCTACCAGTCTCAATGTGGCTTCTTCTTTCTATCCTTAGTTATAAGACTAGCTATAAGAAGGAGAAACTTGGAGAAGGACAGCTGACTTCTGGGCATTGGTCCGAGACTGATCATTCTGGGCCTTGCACCCATGGAAGACCACTGCTGGGAGACAGACCATCAGAGCTACTGGAGGAGATTGGGAGGATCCTTCAGGACTCCTGTTAGATCCTGGTGATGCATGAGGCTGGAGTTTAAAATTAGAAACAGAAAGCCTCTGAAAGCAGAACAGAACCTTTAGAAACGTTGGGAGACAAATATTAGAATTACTGAATTTACCAGTGAAATTTCTGCTGAAAATCCTGAAGAGACAGGAGTAAAATAGAGGTAGACTGAGCCTTACAAGGGCTGTAATCCAGCCTCAACTCAGCATGGTACATTATTGGAGTCAGGTGAAGGCTGGCCAAGTGGCTCAGTTGGTTAAGAGCTCACTCAAGAGTGCTACTTCTGAGCAACAGTGGTTCAATTCCCAGCCAGAGCTGAGCTGCCAACAGGTGGCAAGATGGCTCAGCTAAAAAAAAAAAAAAATCATGTTGGAGTCAGGTGACCAGCCACCAATTAGAAATAAGGTGCTTTATAAAATTAATGTAATTTTTATTTTATATGTGAATATAAATGAGTAATTCAGTATTCCAGATTCAAAAGAGGTCATGAGAAGAATTTGTCCTAAAAGACATTAAAATGTACTGGTAACCAATCTGAGACCCCAAATGACCCCTGGGTAAAGTGGCTGCAGAAGTCAGCTGTCCCTCTCCAAGTTTCTCCCTCTGTGGAGTCTGAGCCTCTCCATTTCTCATTGACTCAATAGTTCTCCTCTGCCTTAAAATAGATGATTTCTCTATTTTGTTTTTTCTTTTCTGGTTGGTTGAGATGTGAGCCCTTGTCTATCACTAGCTAATCCATTGTATCCGGAAACAGGTTCATTTCACCTTACACGAATTCATTTCACCTTCTTATATTTTAAAACCAAAAACCAAACAGAAGTTTATTACTAAACATTTTGGACTTTCAAAAAAATTCCAGGTGGATTAAAAGTTAAATACTTAAAAATCAAAAGAAATAGTTTCACGTATGTGAATAGACTAGCACAAGGGGAAATCACTTTTTGACTGTTGACAGAATAGAAATTAAAAAATAAAAGATGGACAGGTTCATTACTTAGATAGTTTTAGATTTGATGGAATGAATACCAATAAAGCTGAGATTTAAAAATTCAGAAGAATGGAGAAAATGCTTGCACATAAACACAAAAGTTCAGTAACTAAAAAGTATAGATAATGAAAAGAGCTGATACAAGAAGAAACATGATTTTAAATCATCATTTTTTAAATATTCAGTCAAACTTGTTGGTAAAATAACTGCCAATTAAGCCTACTGTGAAGTTTTATTTTGTACCTAAAAAAGAATTAGAAAAACTTTTAAATGATAAAACCCCAAACCTGCAAGTCTTTGGGAAAGCAGGCATGCTCATGTATATGATAGCAATGTATAGGGAGCCAGTCTTTCTGAAGGGCAAAATGGTACCTTATTGAAAGAATCATAAATACACCTAACCCCTGACCAACGAATAGAATTTATCCTGAGGAAATAATATTTAATAAAAATAAACATTGTATATGTATATTTTTGTTTCTATGATAGTAAAACTGGAAGAAAGCTAGGATCCCAAAAATACAGAAATATAGAAGCTAACTGTGGTATACCAAAATGATATACTCTAGTGATATCATAAAAATGACAAATTAAAGAGAATATAGGAAACAGAAAACACTTGGTAAAACCATATTACATAAAAAAGAAAGGATGCCAAATTGTGTGTGCACACCCATAATAACTATGAAAGTACCACAAATAAGTGTGGATACAGGAGGCAGGAGCACAGATGCAGGGGAGGTTTCCAGTTGGGTTAAGATTAATAGACTTGTGGTGAACTATTCTGTGAAGTTGTTAAAGTTAGGTTTTTAAAGAATTTAACATTGCTATAAGGAGAGCAGGATTTTCTTTGCAGGGCATTGGACTGGCTTACAGAAATATAGTTATTTGCTGCCTTGTTAACTGGACAGATGGAAAGATGATGGTGTTTCCACTTAGTTATGTGAACTTTATTAAAGCTATATTGTCATAGAAAGGAAAAAGGTCAGAGGTCAGAGTGGATCACCCTATTCCAGGGTAATGTTCTGTAGTGGAGGAAAAATAATTTCCCCTCTGCTCCTCTGAGTTCTTGCCTGAGAACCCTGTAATAAAAGACAGCTTAATAAGAGAAGAAGAAAAAAAAGAAGTTTATGAACATGTATGCCTCACATAAACATGGGAGAGACCCAGAGAGAATGAATAGGTCCTGGAGGTAACTTAGAATTCAGCCTTAAATAACATCTTAATAACTAAAGGGTAGGGTGAATACAGGCCTCTTAGGGGAGAGTAAATGATTTTTAGGGAAGATGAATGGGTCCTTAGAAGAATGAGATGGGAGGTATGATAGTGTGAAGTCTGCCTGGGTGTTGTGTTGACTTCCAGTCTCCTCTCCTGTGAAGAGTCAATCTTCCTGGTTCATGAAACTCCCAGGGAGGAGGTTTATGACAACTGAGTTCCTTTTGGAGGATCTGTCTTTAGATAGATAAGGGGAGTTCAGAGAAAGCCTCTCCCTGCATTTCCTGCTCTATAAGTCTCTACGGCTCAAAATAATCAATACACCAAAGCAGCACATTTTGGGGGTGGCATGTCCTGAATTCCTACAGTCATATTTTGGGGTGGCATGTTCTGCTACCCTTTAGTTCCAAATGAGAGTGTTAACAAAAACAGTATGTTTCTTAGTTAGTGAGCAGAAAGCAACAGTTAGGTCCTAGCCACTTGCCAGAAAGAAATCTGAGAAGTGGGACTCTGGTGGATAAAATTCTGTCCTCCAAAAAGATACGTTGAAGTCCTAACCCTCTTATCATTGAATGTGACTTTTGGAAACAGGGTCTTTGCAGATGTAATCAAGCTAAAATGAACTCATACTGGATTAGAGTAAGCCCTAATCTGATGACTAGTGTCCTTATAAGAAGATAGAAATTTGGACATAGGCAGATATCAGGAAAATACTATGAGTATGTGACAATGGAGGCAGAGACTGGAGTGATACAGCTGGCAAGCCAAGGAATGACAGGGATTGGGGGCAAGCACCAGAAGCTATAGGCGAAAGGCAGGGGAGGGTTTCCCCCCACAGCTCCCAGTAGGAACCACCACTGCTGACACCTCGATTTCAGACTTCTGGCTTCTAGACCTGTGGGAGAATAAATTTCTGTTTTTTTAAGCTACCCAGATTGTGGTACTTTGTTACAGCGGCTCTAGGAAATTAATACAGGGATTAAATGTGTGCAGTGTGGTAGAAATACTAATTAAAACCCAAATGAACACAGCTGACTGCTGGCTTGCAAGGCAGTGGCAAAATCCATGGTTCACTGTTTTTAGGACAGCACATTGTATGGAGGCCCCACCCCTGTCATAGTCTAGGTCAGGGGTTGGCAAACTATATATGGCCTGCAGACCAAATCTAGCCCACGGCCTGCATGTTACGAGTGGTTTTTACATTTGTAAATGGGTAAATGGCTGTGGGGAAAAAATTAAAAAGAAAGTAATATTTTGTGACATGTGAAAATTACATGAAATTTAAGTTGCTGTGTCCTTCATAGAGTTTTATTGAAACACAGTTATACTTATTTGTTTGTGTATACTCTATAGCTGCATAAGGATGACTATAAATAAAAAATTAATTTGCTCAGGCGTTAAAAAGGGAAGAAGCCTCCCCTCCACCGCTCCATTTTCTCTTTCGAAACTTGCAGTTGTTACTTCTTTTTCTGTCTCTTTGAGATGTACGTAAATCTTGTTGAAAGCTTTAAGAAAAAGAAAAAAAAAGGCCCTTGCCAGTTTTACAACCCAGGAATGTTTTCTCAGGGTTCTGGTAGCCATCTTTTTGAAATGTAATCATCAAGGAAGATGGCGCCCTGCCTACCCGTTTCCTTGACAGGGCAGCAGTCTAAGTTCTACCTGGATCTGGCTCCAAGCTGGAGCTACATACCTGTTAATACCTGTCATAAGGACATGAAAAGTTGTATTATTCTTTTGGATAAAGGCAATTAGCTAACACAGATAGACACCCCAATTGCCAGGTGATTTTTAGGATGAACTATGTGTGACAAATAGTGTTGTCAAATCCTCCTGCTTGAGGACTAGTTATTATTTATCTTGAGAACATGTGTATAATGGGTTGTATCTGCCTGGGTACATAAAAAGGTGAGATTTCATTCTGTCTTTGCAATCCCTTTAGTAGATTGCCTGCGATGAGCATCACACTAGGGTTTAATGCTTAATCAATAAAAAACTATTATCTTTCTCTTCTACTTTGTGGAGGGTTTTTGGGGCTGGCAGATGATTTGTTTTTTAATTATATTTCCCCAAAAGTTGCTCCTGGTCTATGATAGCAGAATTGAGTAGTTGCAACAGAGACCATAAAAATGATCCAAAATACTTACTATTTGGCTCTTTTTAGAAAAGGGTTGGGCCGGCCGAGTGGCGCGATGGTTAAGAACTGGCTTGGGACACCAGAGGGCCCCGGTTTGGATCCCACATATGAGGGCCAGTGACACTGCCCTCCACAGCTAAGATGCTGAACAACAGCTCAACCTGGAGCTGGGCTGCCGTGAGTCGCTGGCGACGGCGTAGGCTGCAGTCCCTGTGGCAGTGGGTTGCCAGGGGCTACCGTGTGTAGCCAGCAGCCAGCGTGAGCGGCCAGCAGCCGCAGTGAGCGGCCGTCCAGAAGCCGGCGACTGATCTGTCTGGCCCGGGAAGAGCGCAATGATGGTGCCAACTTGGGCCAGTGAAGCAATGTCCTCCACAACTAGACTGAAGAACAAAACGACAGCAACTTGTCTGTTCCCCTTCCCCCAATTCCCCAGCACTGTTCCCATCCCCCCAATTCCCCAATAAAAAGCTTTAAAAAAAAAAAGGGTTGATGCTGACCCCTGGTCTAGGTGACTAGGTGTGTACACAAGATACCTGGGAAAGCTATAGTAATATAGTGAGAGAAATTTGGAAGTCGTATAATAAAGTGAGATGAATTTGGAATTTGTGTGGGTGGTCCAAAGAGAGGTAGTAGGGACCTGGGAACATGGGGAAGGTGTGGAGGAGGAGGTGGACCTTAGGGCAAGGGGTTGCAAACCCAAATGTCTAGAGGGGCTGGAAGTTAAAGTAAATGCGTGAAGTGGGCTGAATGAAAGTTTTAGGGAACAGAAGGCAGGAGTTGTCAGCTGATCCTAGCTCCACTTGACTGCTAACGTATGAGGAAGTAAACCAGCCAAGTGTTGGTAAACCATCCGATTTTTTCCCAAGAGCAGCTGGAAATCTGAGGTTTAATATGAAAACTCACACTGCTAAAATGTTAACATCTAATTAAAATTCAAAAGCAGGTCTCAAGGACAGGCTTCAGTTTGGTGGCCACCAACTTTTAATTTCTGATCTAGAGAATAGGGAAGGACCTCTCTATGTAAACAGTGAATGAGGAAATGGTTCAGATAGGAAATAGCTGAAAAATTCCCAGAAATATGTATGTGTGACATTGACCTGGGAGTTGATTCCTACACTGAGATGTAATTAGTAAGCCTTCAGTGAATGTGTTAGTGATAATTTGAAGGAAAGAAAAGAGGTGGTATCCTAGCATAGGAGCAAGGTGAAATTAGGAACCAAAACCAAATTTCAATGTGGACTTTCTCTGGAAAACATGTAATCATCTGAAAAGAGGACTCTGGAACGTCCCACAGTGCACTGGATGGGGACTTGAGATATTTTGCTTGGATATTAATGAAGAATAATTCAAATAGGATAGAGGGCTTGGGGACTTAGAGTAATGACTAGCATATAAACCCTCAGTAAATTTTGGCTCTTGTAACTACTATTGTTTTCCAGAATACACATGGAAACACAGTTCATTTGGCCAGGATGCAACACCCAAGAAAGAAATAGAGGAAGCGCAATTGTTTTTTAGCTCAAAAGGAAAAGGTTTGGTGTCTGTGGTGTTTTTAAAACATATCTGCAAATTCTTAAACACTCCTCCCACGAAGAAATGGAGTCTAATTCTCCTCTCCTTGAATGTGGGCTGGACTTAGCAACTCATTTCTAATGAATAAAATGCTGGAGAAGTGACACTGATAACTTCTCATGGCTAAGTCATTAAAAAGGATACAGCTTTGCATTTCTGTTTCTGCTTCTCTCCGCCCCTCCCCCGCCCATGCCATAGGAGTTGAGCTGCCATGTTAAAAGTCCAGAGTCTTTGAAGCTGCCATGCTGGAAGACCATGTGATGAGCCTGCATATTGATAGAGATGATAGAGAAGCCCCAGCTGCTCCAGCCCCCTACTGTTTGAATTGTCCCAGCCTAGGGAGCAGACACATGTTAGAGTAAAATAGCCTTCAAGATGACTCCAGCCTCACTCACAAACACATGAGAGACATTGTAGGAGATTGCCCAGATGAGCCCAGTCAACCCCCAGAATCTCAAGAGAAAATAGTAATAAGTGATTGTTATTGTTTTATGCCACTAAATTTTGGGGAGAATAGTTAAGCAGCAATATATAGCTGGAATAATGTACTCAGCTCAGAAATTTTTAAAAGTTAGGTTCATTCATTCTGCTAAGTGAAATAAGTCAGTCAGAGAAAGACAAATACCATATGATCTCACTTATATGTGGAATCTAAAAAACTGAACAAAAGAGAAATGTAAACAGAAATAGTCTCAGAGACACAGAGGAAAAACTGAGGGTTGCTAGTTGGGAGTGGGGTGGGGATGAGGGAGAAGGGGAAGGGACGAGACAATACAAATTGGTAACTACAATATGACCTCAGGGATAGAAAAGACAGTCTGGGGAATATAATCAATAATGTTGTAAATATTTTTTAGGGGGCCAGATGGACTCATGTCTTTTAGGGAGACCACTGCATAGACGGTATAGAGGCCTGATCATCACACTGTATTTCTGAAGCTGACGTTGAATAATATTGTATGTCAACTACAATTATATATACATATATATAGTCACAGGACATGGAAGAGAGTGTGGGAATGGAGTCAATGGAATTGTAATAGATAAGTATGGTATCGGGGGTGGGAGGGCAGTGGATGTGGTGGGAGGGGCATTGTTACTTTGTGAGGGGTAAAAGGATAACTATTGCATTGTTCTATATATCTGAAACTAATAAAAAAAAAAGTTAGGTTCATTGCCTGATATAAAAAGAAAGTAATTTATGCTGAAATTTCTTCATGTTTATACCTTTATTTCACTGACAGATTATGGGATTCAGGGAAGAAGTTGATATGTAGGATGGAGATTTTATTTGTTTTTATTTGGGCATATGACTGGCTTATGGAAACAGAATTGTATGTAGAATAACTCGTGAGATTGTGCTTTCTGATTGATGAAAAATATAACATCCAAATACCCTGAATTTGGGACTGCAAGGAGGAAGGACTGCTGATTTCTTCAGAAGGTGCTTTGGTTAGGCTATGAAAGACACATGGATCGAACAGATGGCATTCGCTCCCAATCACCGATGCTTTAAAATGTCAGACCGAGTTATGTTGCAGGTTGGCTTCTCTAAGGATCAGACTCTGACCTGAAATGTAATGTGCAGGATATTCATTAGGGACTGTCCTTGGGTTCCGCACCTGTGGAAGGGAGACAGAGGAAGCAGGACTGAGCGAAGAGCTCAAGCTGAAATGCTGTCCTAGAAACAGTCTCAGTTGACCCAAGGGGTGCTTCAGCACTAAAAGGGCCCATCAGAGTTGTCCTATGCTGGGCTGGAAAGGGTGAGCCTTTACTCCCACCTGAATCAGTCATCAGATGGGTGTTTCCCAGGAAGGGCATGACCTTTGGCAAGGTAGCTGATGTAATCCCTAACCGGCTGAGAACTGAAGGCTGTTGGCAGATTGAACTTCCAGCCGCTGAGTCAACAGGTCCTCCCTTAAAGAGGACTCTGCGTGCTACATCACTGTGACTTTGGAGAGCAAACCTCAGCATTCCAACCAGGGTGATGAGTTCCAGGTGGAACGGACTGAGCCATGAGAAAAGGAGACTCAGGGAGAGGATATTCACCCCCTGCAGTTTTAGAGATGATTTTCTGAACCCCTGAATTATTCTGAAATATCTGGCTATGGGGCCAAATTCTGGGCACAGTTTGTGCCAACTCAAGTTTATGAATATATTTTAGTTTCTGACTGTGAAGTACATTTTTATGACTCTTCTTTTGGCTGAGTTTGGATTTGACCGTATTTTTCACTGCTCACTGGACTTGAAAAAAAATTGAAATAAATTAGTAAGGACATGAGATTCAATAAAAACAGATTTGAATGTTGCATTGTTAAAAGACACTTTTCTTATGCCTTATGACTTATTTGGTTACGGAAAACTTGTAATCCCATGTGATCACGTTATATTTCAAGTTACCACTTTGAAAAATATCATTTAATCCAATTGATTTGACAGGAACATGCTTCTGCAGGAAAAAAAGAGGGTTAACATAGCATGCCTGAGACAGTTGTCTTTAGAAAGGCCCACTTGCAAGGTTGGCCACTGGCTTGCATCTGAACTTAGAAATCTGGGGAGGGCTCCCCCAATTCCCTAAATAAGAAGAAGAGTGGCTGACAGAGTGCCTAAACTATTTGTACAAACAACATGGTTTTTGCTGAACACCTGCTTTCCTTCGGGAAGCCTGGATTTTTGTATACGCTCAGCAGAGGCTGCCCACATGACTGGCCCTACATAAAAGCATTGGGCGCTGAGTCTCCATGAGTTTCCCTAATATACAACATTTCACATGTGTTGTCACGATTCAGTGCTTGAGGAATGAAGCACATTCTTTGTGACCCCAAAGGGAGAAGAGCCTTGGAAACTTGTGCCTGGTTTCCTCCAGACTTCTTCCCATGCACCTTCCCCTCTGCTGATTTTGCTTTGTATCCTTTCATTGTAATAATATAGCTGTGAGTTAACTGTACACTGAGTCCTGTGAGTTCCCCTAGCAGCGGTTCTCAACCTTCCTAATGCCACGACCCCTTAATACAGTTCCTCATGTTGTGGTGACCCCCAACCATAAAATTATTTTCGTTGCTACTCTATAACTGTAATTTTGCTACTGTTATGAAT
>NW_017731358.1:6827746-6828893 GCF_001890085.2 Hipposideros armiger | reverse complement strand
AACAGCAGTTCGAGTCCAGCCCGAGCTGAGCAGCCGCTGAGCTGCCAACAGGTAGCAGGATGGCTCAGCTAAAAAAAAAAAAAAAAAAATGTGTCCATCCAGATCCCCATTTTAGGAATAAGTAACTTTTCTCTCAGCTGCTAGCAATATCTGCTGCTGAGAGGTCACAGCTGGATCCCTTGCTGGAAATTAATCTGAGCCTGCAGAAAACTGCCTCCCAAAAACATTCAAAAGAGAGAAATTCTTTCCTCAATTTGGGACAACTACAAGAGCTATCTTAGTTCCTTTGAGGCTTCAATTGCAATTACATTGTCAGTCAGTTTCTCCCTGTGCCCAGACCTGCCTTCCTTAATTCTTTACAGATATATCTCTCCAGCTTGCTCCTTAATAAATCTCTGCACTCAACTCTCCCTCTGAGTTTGCTTCTAGGGGAAGCAATTAAGACATATTCTTTTCATATTATGGTTTGCATTTCTAAATAAAATTAAATATCAAATAACTATAATAAATTGATACATTTATACATGATGGGAAATGAAATAATAATCATGTCAATGACTTACTTTCAAGTCAATCAGAAAAAAATGTTCTTTGTACTACTCTTGCAACTTTTCTGTAAGATAAAAATTATTTCAAAGTAAAAATTATCTTTAAGATTAAAGACGTTTTCAGACAAACAGAATGAGAAAGCTCACCATCCATAACCTCTTGCAAAGAAAATTGCAAAGGACAAGTGTCTCCTTTAGGAAGAAGAAAATTGAATGAGGAAGAAAAGAGAGGGTTTAAAAAAACAGACATTGTTAAATATGTTGATAAATCTAAATAAACATTGACAAGTTTTAAAAAGACTAATTTAAACTTTTAAAAAATAGTAATAGCAAAAAGATAGCAAAATAAGGATAAATTTTTCTCAGGTCTTTCTATTGTTTGAGAAGATGTATTGATTAACTTTAGACTTTGTTAAATCTAAGATCCGCAAAAGAATAAATACAGAACTTGTAAATTCAAACCAAATAGAGAGTGAAAAAGGGAATAAAGAAAAACTATCAAGGGCCGGCCGAGTGGCGCGATGGTTAAGAACTCGCTTGGGACGCCAGAGGGCCCCGGTTCGGATCCCACATATGAGGGCCAGTGACACTGCCCTCTA
>NW_017731358.1:6819015-6824166 GCF_001890085.2 Hipposideros armiger | reverse complement strand
GCTAGAACTGTCAGCTGTCAAATGACATAGCAATAACATAGATGCGAATGACTCTAGTACTTCCAAAAATGAACTAGTGCCATCTGTTGCAAACATGCATCATGACTTTTCCGACAACTCAATCCTTTAAGCACTTTGCTGCTCAGTATCTAAACAAAATTAAAGTTCTTCTAACAAGGAAGGAGAGACTGCCTTTGAGTAAGTAACCAACCTACTCAAAATGTCTGTCACATCTAGCAAGGGCTAACCAAATTAAAGTGGTCATAGCAATATTAATACAAGACAAAGTAGACTTTTTTTTTAAGATTTCATTGGGGAATTGGGGGAGGGAATGGCATTGGGGAATCGGAAAAAGGAACAGATAAGTTGCTGTCCTTTTGTTCTTCAGTCTAGTTGTGGAGGACGTCGCCTCACAAGCCCATGTTGGTATTGTGATCATTCTGCTCTTCCCAGCTGAGGCAGATCAGTCACCGGCCATTGGACAGTCGCTCACAGTGGCCGCCAACCATTCACAGCAGCTCATGGCAGCCCACTGCAGCCCCACTTCAGCCTATGCCATCGCTGGCGACTCACGGCAGCCCAGCTCCAGGTCAAGCTGTTGTTCACCATTTTAGCTGTAGAGGGTGCAGCGTCACTGGCCCTCATGTGGGATCTGAACCAGCGGCCCTGCTGCTCAGAGCTCGCACTCCCAAGCCAGCTCTTAACCAACGAGCCACTCGGCTGGCCCAACAAAGTAGACTTTAAGACAATGAGAAGTAATAAAGGAGAAGGAGCGGCACTCACTAATGACAAAAGGGAACAATTCACTTGGATGATATAAAAATTATGAACCTTGATATTGCCTTAAATTAATTAAAAGAAGAAGATAAGCAAAAAGTGACAAAATTACAGTAGTTCCTCCTCACACATGGTTTCACTTTCCAAAGTAAATTTCAGTTTACCTTTGGTCAAACACAGTCCAAAAATATTAAATTCCTCCATCCATCAACATCATCTGCTCCTGACATCCAACCATTGACATTGTTGTCATTAGATGATCCAGGATCACCAGAAGTAGATGATTTTTTTCTGACATATCATCAGAAGGTCAATGGTAGCCTAATGCTACATCACAATGCCTATCTCATTCACCTCAATGCATCTCATCATGTAGGCATTGTATCGACTCACATCATCACAAGAAGAATAGTGTGTACAGTACAATAAAATATTTTGAGACCACATTCACATAACTTTTATTACAGTATATTATAATTGTTCTATTTTATTATTAGTTATCATTGTCAATCTCTTACTATGCCTAATTTATAAATTAAACTTTAACATAGATAAGTATGTATAGGAAAAACAGTATATATGGGGTTCTGTACTATCTGCAGTTTCAGGCATCCACTGGAAGGTCTTGGAATGTTATAACCTGAGGATATGGGGGGACTACTGTACAAAGAGAAATTAAATCACCTATCACATATGAGAGACCACATTTTCCCATATCCTCCCTACCACAGCTTTGTTATTTAGACCACATAAATATGATATGGTTAAGTTGGTCTGGGGGTAGAAGTAGATTCAAATGTAGGAGACAGAAATATTTTCTGCCATGAGGAAACTATAGTTAGGAGAGATGAGACAAAGGCGAAGCTAGTGAGGGACATACTGTGAGTTGTTAACTGCCCCAGCAGCTGGAGAATGAGTTTATCACCCTAAACAAAGGATTTTAGCAAAGCATCACTGTGCACGTATAGCAGCATGATGTTGGTTCTAGAGCAAGATCTCCTGAGTTTCTATCCCAGCTTGAGCATTCACTAGCTGTGTGACCTTGGGGCAAGATACTTAACGTTTTTGTGCCTCAATTTCCTCATAGTAAAATGGAGTTAACATTAATTTTCTTAGAAGTTTTTTTGGCATATTATTACACTTTAATTTTTTCTTTTACTACATTTGTCCTTCTTTACAATTTTTAAGGACATTTATTTCTTCTAGACTATATCAATGAATGTTTGTCTTCGTGACTAATTGGCTGCAGAAATGAAGGGAAGCAATGAGCTTTAAAACCTATTTGTCTAGGAGAATATTAATACAGCAATTGCACTAAGGTGTGTGTGTGGGGGCTAGTGGGATGGAGTGTACTGTTTGCTCTATCTAATAATACTACCTCTGTTGATAGAACAGACAGTTTTGTGCTGGAGCCAGCTCACACTGGCTTAGCAGAGCTGATTGTTAAATTTTCAGAAATTTTGTGAGCCAGTTATTAACCACCATTATTTAGAATTGCATTGTATACATTTATAATATTCAATACAGTAGATTATATTTTGAAAAAATAAATACCGAAAATTCATCATTTGCTAATTACTGTATTTTACTGTTCTCTATACTCTTTGAGTTATCAATGTCTGTTGTATCCATATGGTAGAAGTATTATGGAAGGCTGTGCTACTGGTCATCTCTTCCCAACTCTGCATTCAGTGATACCCCATTGGAAACTTAAAATCAGACATGGCAGGAATCTTTACACCATGGAATTGGCAAACACTACAAGTCAGGGCTTGATTTATTATTTTGTTGATTGTCTAGAATTAAGAAAGTGATGGAGAATATGCTAATAAGGCAGATTAAATTTAAAGGTGTGTCATGTTTGTAGCCAATACATTGTAAAGAACACAAACAGTTGAGGAAATATTCTTTCACTATGTGAAAACTGTTACCTAATCCAGCAAATAAGGAGCTCATAGTACTGACAAACATGAGAAGTTCTGATATATTTCTTTATTGTCTCATTTTCATTTCACTTGTTAATGTAAACAAAAGTATCAAACAACATTTATGTCACAACTACACTCATTCATTAATTGTAACCGTTTGGTTACAAACATGAACTGGGCAAAAATCTTTGAAACGTTCTGTGGGAATCAGTTGACTAGTTGAAATTTACAATAAAGAGTACTGTATATTTCATAATTTTTTATTTTTATTTTTTTAGATTTTTTTTTTATTGGGGAATTGGGGGGATGGGAACAGTGCTGGGGAATTGGGGGAAGGGGAACAGACAAGTTGCTGTTGTTTTTGTTCTACACACGGTAGCCCATGGCAACCCACTGCCACAGGGGCTGCAGCCTACGCCGTCGCCGGCGACTCACGGCAGCCCAGCTCTAGGTTGAGCTGTTGTTCAGCATCTTAGCTGTGGAGGGCAGCGTCACTGGTCCTCATATGTGGGATCCAAACCGGGTCCCCTGGCGTCCCAAGCCAGTTCTTAACCATCACGCCACTCAGCCGGCCCTATATTTCATTATTATTTATAAGTTATGTGCTATCCAACCTTTATACACATAAAATTTATAATGAAAAAAGACATATATACAAACTTTTTTCCCCAGAAAGCTGCCTGTTCAGTATTTAACAGCACATCACTGGCGGAGCTAATGCATGGCATGGTAGGAAAATAAAATATTGTATGTTTTTCTTTTTTAGTNCTACTGTTATGAATCGTAATGTAAATATCTTTTTGTTTTCCGATGGTCTTAGGCGACCCCTGTGAAAGGGTCGTTCGACCCCCAAAGGGGTTGCGACCCACAGGTTGAGAACCGCTGCCCTAGAGAATCACTGAACCCAGAGGAAGGGCTTAGGGACCCCTAACACAATGTTTATGTATTCTATATGTAATATACAATAATAGTAATTAAATCATATTTATGACAGTCTACAGGTGTAAATTGTAGTTCTCAATTATACTTCTTCCTTGATGAAAGCTAGAAATAGTAATATTTACTCATAAAATTAAGTGAATAAAGGCTTTGTGGTTAAGGTAGTAGACAAAGAATAGATTTTTAAGGACTAACTATAGAAAGAGTTATATCTACTATTAGCCATTTCCATAGAACTGATAACAACCAGGGGCCCAGTCTGTAACCAAAAATTCCAGTATATTTTCTAAGGAGACCCAAAAAGAAGCTTTCAACTCTCCACTCCTTATCACACCTCCCTGCCCTTCATCCCAAACAAAGGGAGGGCAGGGAGATGTGAAATACAGCTCAAGTGGCACTAAGTGGGAAAATTATAACATTATAATGTTAGATGCTTACAATTAAAAGAAACAGAGAAAGATCTCAAGCCAGTGATATAAACTTCTACTTAAGATACTAGAAAAAGAAGAGCAAGTTAATTCAAAAACAAGCCAAAGAAATGAAATATAAAGATAAAAGCAGATTAGTGCAATCAAAAATAGAAAAAGAGTGGGAAAACAATCAATAAATCTGAAAGCCAGTTCCTCTGAAAATATCAATAAATTGCTAGACCTCTAGCAGACTAATAAAATATAACAGCATAATTGAAACTTGGGTCAGGCACTATGTAATTGTTGCCTTACAGCCTCATCCTTGACTGCCCACCCCCCACTGCCCCCAGCCCCTGACCTAACAAGGTCACTAGGGAGTGTCCTGGAAAACTGGGACCCAGCGGAATGAAGTCAGTCATCTCCCTTACTTCATGGCGGCAGCTCCAGCTGCACCACCCTGGGGGTTGTGTGTGCAGGAGTATGAAGGCACAGCGTGTGTTGGAGTACTATGGGTCTGGTTGATGGAAACTGGCCTTAAGGCACTTATCACACGGACTTTAGAAAAAATAAAAAAAAGTTTTACTCCTTTGAAGTTTCTTAATAAAAGCTACACGTTGGCCCGATGAGGTACTCAGTTCCAGAGAGAGAACTGCAGTCCCCTGGCCTTGTCGTAAATCTACCTTTGTCTCTTGTGTTTCTTTAACCCTTTGCTGTCCCCTCTGACTCCCCACTGCCTGTGCTGTGCAGAATGCAGCATACAATGATCTTTATGTATTCATCTTTCTATCTTATATAATCCTGAAAACTACCTTTCCTGATAAATTATATTATACCTATTTTTTAAAGATAAGAAAACTAAGATTTATAGAATTTGGTTACTAATTTGTCCAAGGTCGCATAGCTGGTAAAATCCAGAATTAGTCTTGAACCCAAGTCTGTGTGACACAGACTTTAACCATCATATTACTCTAACACCTAATATTATACAAATGTGTCCATCCTTGGGCCGGCCGAGTGGCTCAGTTGGTTAAGAGCTCACTCAAGAGTTTGAGCTCTGAGCAACAGCAGTTCGAGTCCAGCCCGAGCTGAGCAGCCGC
>NW_017731358.1:6814439-6817650 GCF_001890085.2 Hipposideros armiger | reverse complement strand
ACGACAGCAACTTGTCTGTTCCCCTTTCCCCAATTCCCCAGCACTGTTCCCATCCCCCCAATTCCCCAATAAAAAATCTTTAAAAAAAAAAAAAAGAAAGAAAAACTATCAATCTAAGAAAGGAGGAAAAATAAGCAAGTAAAAACATAGTTAATTTAAAACCTTGCAAAATAAAATGGTGCGAATAAGTCTGACTATATCAGTCATTTATAATGTCTATAAATTTATATATAGACTAAAAGAAATTGTATTAAAAATAATCCAGCCATAGGAGATCCAAGATGCAGAGGAGATAAACACTGTGCCTGCTTCCTTCCATGAACACATTGAAATTACAACTAAATTATAGAACAAGCAACCTGGAGAACTATCTGAAGTCTGGCTGAACAGAAGTGTTATAACTAAGGATATAAAGAAGCTATGTCAAGACTAGTAGGAGGGGTGGAGACACGAAATGGGCTAGCTCCAAACCTCCATATGGCAGCTGAGAATCAAGAGGGATAGCTTGGCAGTGGAGGTATCCTCCAGAGAAGCGAAGACCCCCAGCTCCACACCAGGTTTTCCATCCCAGGGTACTCGTTCTGAGAAGAGAAGCCCCCAACATCTGGCTGTGAAAAACAGTGGGGACTCCTACCATCCAGGTGGGACAGAAGACTGCAGAAAACCCAGACGTCTTCTTAAACAACTTAAGCATAGACTGTCTTATGCACAGGAACTCACCCTGGGCTCTGGTAGAGAGACAGTGACTTGGGGAGCATTAGAGACACACTGGGGGCAGACTGAGGTGTGTGGCTTCAAAGCGAGAGCTGGATGACAGTTGGCATTTTCCCTATTTGGGGGTCCTCCTTCCATGCAACTGGCAAGTAAGCACCATCTTTCCTGTGTTGAGGCCTCCCGCACACAGCCAAACCTGAATCTAATCAGCCTGGTGATCTCTGCTGGGTCCACGCCCCACCCAACTCCCCCAGCACTGGAGGCACTTTCTCATGAGCAGCCAACCCCACCCACATTGCACTCTTTCTTGGAAAACTATGAAGTCTGCATGCCCCAGGCAGGTGGTGACTGGCCTCAGTGTGCTCCGAGTCTTTTGCTTAGTAGTTCCAAGCTCAGCATTGACACGAAACCAGAGTCTACATTAACCCGGTGACCACAAGTCTTCCCACTCTAGTGACTCTCTGAGACCCTGCCTCACCCAACTTGCATACTGCACAAGACTTGATCAGTGACTGAACCTTAAGGGAGCTGGCAGGTGGCAGCAGGCCTCAGGGTGTCCTGGCTTTTTGTGGCACTACCACAGGGCTGGTATTAGTGGCAGCCTCCTCAGTTTGCCATGTGGCCTCTCCCACATGCCTCCAACTTTAAGCATAGGCAGAGAACAACTGTGAATCGCTTTGAAGCTTCTACCAGGTAGTCCCCATCTAATCACAAGCAGTGGATGACCTGGGCCTGCACTGGAGTCCCTCCCAAGAGGCCCCAGAACCAACATATCTGGAGGTTGGCTTTCAGCTGTAGGCAACTGAATGTCTAAGTAAAAGAGGCTTAAACAACAAGGATATTTACTGACTCAATAAGGAATCTGGAGATAGGTGGCTCAAGGGCTGGTTCTGTAGCTCAGCGATGCCATCAAGAATCCAGGCTCTATCTGTCTTTCCATGTTACCACTCTCTGTGTTTCTCAGATACTGGCCTTCATGATTATAAAGTGGTTGCAGTATCTCCCATCATCACACCCCACTTGATAACACCCCCCCGAAAAAGGCGAGAAAAGGGGTTTCTCTTTAAGTATCTCTATTTATGGGGGAAGAAAGTATTTTCTAAGAGCAGATGGCAGACTCCCCTTTATATCTCTTTGCCTAGAACTGCATCACATGGCTATCCCTAAATCAATCCCACTAGAAATGAATGAGATGACTAAAACTGGTTTAGCCTGTCAACTGTGGATCTGAAAGAGCATCCATCTCTTGGGTTGTTGGAAAAGTCATGACGCATTTTATCCATGTTTTTCAAAGGTCATTTATTTATATAAAGAGCAAAGATCAATCAGTGATATATTGCCCTTTTTGTTTGATAACCTTTTGCCATCTTTCAGTGAGCTTCATAATTCCTCGTTCATAGAAGGACCTGTCTTTATTTGCAAAAAACTAAACAAGGTGCTGATTTATAGTCTCATCTGAATTGAACGTTATACCACACAAGGAGTTTTGAAGAGAGCGAAACAAGTGGAAGTCTGATGGCTCAACGTCAGGTGAGTATGGTGGGTGTGGCAACACATCCCATCTAAGCTCCAATAATTTTTGACGGGTGATCAAACTTGTGTGTGGTCTCACGTTATTGTGATGGAACACAACTCCTTTATAATTAACAAGCTCTGGATGTTTCTGGATGATGGATTCATTCAATCTGTCCAATTGCTGACAGTACACATTCGAATTATTGTTTGATTCTTTGGTAGGAGCTTGAAAAACACAACACCTTTAAAATCCCACCACACTGAGAGCATAACCTTCCTCTGATGAATGTCTGCTTTTGATGCGTTTGAGGCGAATCATCACATCGGGACCAAGAACGTTTGTGCACCACATTGTTGTAAACAATCCACTTCTCATCTCCAGTTATCAGTCACTTCAAAAAAGGATCGTTTTTCTCACATTTAATGAGCATATTGCAGATGTTTATACGCACTGTCAAATGAACTTCTTTGAGTTCATGCGGAACCCAAATATCGAGCTTGCTTACGTATCCCAGCTTCTTCAGGTGGTCATGAATGCTTGAATGATGGATGTTCAATGTTTCTGCAATCTCTTGTGTCATGTAATGTGGGTTAGACTCAATCAATGCCTTTATTTTGTCATCATCAACCTTGGTGGGCTCTCTAACCAAGGAACGTCATTAAGATCAAAATCACCAGCATGGAATTTCGTGAACCATCATTGGCACTGACGTTCTTGTAGAGCATTGTTACCATAAACTTTATGCAACTTTTCACAAGGTTGATGCTCGTTCTTCCCTTTATAGAAGTAAAACAGTAAAATATGGTGAAAATGCACAGTTTGGTTTTCCATCTTGAACTTGTTGTAAAATCTCTAAAACTTAACCAAATTGCTCAATTTTTTTTTAAAATGAAGCTAGAACTGTCAGCTGTCAAATGACATAGCAATAACATAGATGCGAATGACTCTAGTACTTCCAAAAATGAACTAGTGCCATCTGTT
>NW_017731358.1:6802045-6810364 GCF_001890085.2 Hipposideros armiger | reverse complement strand
CTGTTCAGTATTTAACAGCACATCACTGGCGGAGCTAATGCATGGCATGGTAGGAAAATAAAATATTGTATGTTTTTCTTTTTTAGTATGATCTAGCCTATACTCTCTCCGGGAGTTAACGCTTGTCTTGAGACATCTGCATGTGTGTCTGATTCATTGGTTACCTACGGAATAACCAGGAAGGATCTTTACTCTGCTTTACTCTTCATCTCACATGAACTTGGAAAGATTCAGTCTGTTCTGGACTCTTTTACAGAAGCGTCCCTCTACTTCCACCCAATGGTAGCATTAGTAAACCTAAATGACTCCTATTTAGGAAAATGTACCAACAGGGATGACTGTCCTGGCAGAGTGAGAGGTAGTGGAGACTTTCTCTATGGAGGTTTGAAGATGAAGCTACTGAAAGGGGGCTGAGCAAAGGGAATAAGGCTAGAAATTGGGTGTGTCCATCAGATGACTCACTCCCTTGAAGGACTGAACGTGGAGTAGTAACCGAGAGGATGGCTTGCTCTGCTTCTTCTGAAGTCACATCCTGTTTGGTGGTGGTGGTGGGGCTGGACCAGGAGTTTCAGGGGGCAAGTTGAGACAGAGAGGTAGGTAGGAGGAGCTCACAACTCACCGATTTGGGACAAGTGAGAAAGCCCCCCTTCCCCAATATACAATGCAATGGGAGGAATGGGGAGGTTTTGTAGAGAAGTTTGTAGAAAAGCTGGTAGAGAAGTTGAAAGGAGCTTGATACTAGAAGTTTGCAGAAACAGGAAATTTAGATGAAGCAGAAAAAGAGAAGTGCAGCCCCCAAATGTGGATGTAGGTTGTTGTATTAAGATCAGCTGTGCCTATAAGGTGGGTGGAGAACTGAGAAATAGCTATGTGAACGTGGCCACTCCTATGTTGCAGGGCCACCATTCCCTGACCCGGAGAGGACACTTACTTCCTTGGAAGAAAATGAGTTTCAGGAGGTAGACACCCATTGGAGGCAGAGGATTGAGAGAGAATATAAGCACACTGTGAGAGGGGGGAGGGTACAAGTTCAACAGTGAATCGGGTTAAAGCAACTTAGGAGAGAAGACAGAGTACTTCCTGGGCTGATGATGGTCAACAATTTGCTTCTTGTAGAACTTTCTTTCCTTGACTTTCAAGACCTGCCACCCTGATCCTCTGATAGTTATTTCCCAATACGCCCAGGGATGATGAGCAGACCTCGAGTGGCAATGCACACTGCTGGTAATTAAACAAAGCCTTGAAAGAAAAACAGAAATTGGCCAGCTAAAACTTTTCTATAAATAAAGGGTTTCAGTTTTACTCTGATTTTATTTCTTGTAAAATGAGAATATGAGGAAAAAGATAAACTGTTCTCCCAGTTCTGGATCCCCAGCCTCTGGGGAGAGAAGGATGATGATTTTAGTTGTGGTTTGGGGTGGCACACCTTGTGGGGAAACAGTCACTACTGTGTGGCGGAGAGCTATGGCTGGCTTTTTGTCTCCACCGCCTCCATTGGGGACCAGTGTGATTTGCATTGGGTGATGAGCGCCACCTGCAGGTAGAAAACTGAAGGCAGAAGAAAATATCTGAATACTATCAAGCATTATTATGGATCAGGAATAAAAGCCCAGTAAACTCTTTTGGCCTGTCTTGGTTCTCTTTATCCTGAAATTTAGTTTCATTGTGATTAAGAGACACTATGTTAGGCCCAGCCCTATAGGAAGAAGCTGCTCTAATTTTGGCAGAGCCTAAGACCTGACTATCTCCTTCACAGGGAAAACAGAATTAATTCATCAGGGAGAACTCCCATGCCTTCCAATTAAGTCATTCAGAATTACCTACATCTATAATCCATCTCCACCTTGTTCCTGGTGCAGTGGGAAAAGTGTCCTCTTCCTAAAGTTAATGCCTTCAGGATCTGCTCCCACCTTCTTCCACAGCCTGTATCTTCAACCTTCACTTCTTTCTATCAGTATTTAAATATGCCGAAGACTCTTCCGTCTTAAAAATATTTTAAAAGCCGGAAAATTAACATAACAACAACTGCCTGATCCTGCAACCCCATAAGCTTCTGCCTAACTCCTTTTCCCCTTCACAGTCACACTTCTGGAAATAGCTGACTAGACTTCCTGCCTCCGTGTGTCCCTCCCTTCTTTTCAGTCCTCTGTCCACTGTCATCTCTGTCTCCTGCTTCCTCACTAGGAGACAGCGCTCGACAGGTCCCCAGAAGAGCAGGAGACGCTTCTGTCCCCTGATGTATTGGTAGTGTTTGAATAATAGTCCCTTCTTCTCACTGGAAACACGCTTTTATTGCGGGTCAAGGATATACACATTCCTAGCCTCTCTCCCACATTTCTGGCCTCCCCTTGGTGCTCCCATCGGGTAGATGTCACTATTATTGAGCCAGTTGCTCAGGCCATCTGTGGATGACCATGGACTCATCCTTGAGCATCTCCTCTCACTGCCCACATCCTTCAGCACGTCGTGCAGCTGTGCCCTTCAACATCCGTTGGGAATTCCATGTTTTCTCAGAAGGTCCTCCTGTGTCTCAGCCACCCTCACCTCTCACCTGGCGCACTACAGTAGCCACTCAGTGGTCTCCTTGCCTCTACTCTACATACCACACAGCAGCCAGAGTGATTCCGCACAAGTAAATCACATCGCGGACCTCCTTTTTTCTCACCCCTCCCAGGTTATCCCCTATCGCCCTTAGGCCTCAGGTTACATGTCACTTCCCCATAAACCCTCCCTGAGCCCCTCCTAATTTGTTCCCGAAGCACCTGCATATTCCTTCCAAGAGCACTTATACCAGTGTGTCTGAACTCCTCTGTTTCCACAGCTTTGTGAGCTCGGAGAGCGCAGAAACTATGTCCACCTGCTGAATCCATCTGGAGTACATGGCACCTAGTAAATATTCCATAAAAAACTGTGAATGTACTGTCCGCCCCAGTTTCTAGACATATAATGTTAACAGATCAGGGAACAAACTGCAAAAGAAGGAAAGTCAGGTAAAATTCTGTTAATTAACTGATTGTTGAAAGAAGTTCTGCAGACATTCTAAAGAGTCACAGTTTGATGAGCTATTTTATTTTCTTGTAAAATGTCGGCCTGTGGCAAAAATAAAACTTTGTGTTTGCACGAGGTTCTGTGACAAAGCTGCTGATGCCATCTGCGTACATGTGTGAGTGTCACATCAGCCCTGAGTTTGGGAACCCGTGTTCACAAGTGGAAGGAGATCAGCCGCGGGTAGTGGCAATGGCTAACCTTTGCTGTGGGCCCCAGACGAAGGTGAAGATTTGGGGGGCGGCTAATCAAAGCCCGGGCTGCTTTTGACAGCCAAAGGCAGAACATAAAGGCAGGGAGGAGTTTTCCAGGAAACGAAAGCGAAAGAGGCCAAGTTAACTGCCCGGAGTTGTGGGTGGAAGTGGCAGTCCGGGCCGGGCGTTCGGAGCTGAGGATGGCTGAGCCCCGCCACTTCCCGTTGCTGGTTGAGGGGTCCTGGGGCTCCGATCCACCGAAGAACTTGAGCACCAAGTTGCAGATGTACTTCCAGAGCCCGAAAAGATCGGGAGGCGGGGAGTGTGAGGTCCGCCAGGAGCCCGGGAGCCCGGGCCGATTCCTGATACTCTTCTTCCCGAACGACGGTGAGTGGGTGAGAGGGGACAGCCGGGCTTTTTCCTCAGGGGAAACTTGGAACTGCGGCGCCCAGCGGGAGAATCTGCCCAGCTCCAGCAGCAGCGATAGGGGAGGGTGTGGGGGTTGCAGGATGGACAAAGAATGCAGCGGGGAGGGTGGGGGAGGGAAGGGAGGTGACGCTGGTGTTCCTCTCCCCTGCGCTTTCTGGCGCCCACTGGTGTTCCTTGGAGGTGGCCGCAGGACCGCGCAAGGGAGAACAGAAAGGAGCTGACAAATATCTGGTTCAGTCACCACTTTTTTTTTTTTTTTAATAACAAAGCTACATAGTGTGTTAATGGCAGAGTTGGAATTCCATTGCAATTTTTGTCTTCCGCCTATTAAAGCAGCAGTTCTAGAGCTCCAGAGGTTTATGGAAACATGATTTTAAGGGAAGATAAAGTTTCCAGGGACAGTGACATCTGATTCCGGACGGTGAATTCAGCTCCTGATAGGCGAAATATTCAGGAGGGCTCTTCAGATGGGAGCACCCTGCATGAATCAGTGCCGGGGGCAGGAAAGTAAAAAGGCATCTTTAGCGAACATGCAGGGTGGCTTGACCAGAGGGTGGCCTTCTAATCTACGTGCTCAGGGAAGGTCTGTAGCCTGGATAATAAAGAGAACATGGGGGCTCTGCAAAATTGTATATGATTATATTTTAAAAATCTTAGGCCTTCTGTTATTAAACCCTTTCGTGAAGAGGTTAGGATGAAAGTTGGGTTGAGATGACAGACAATCGTGTATGACACGATAAGAAGTATTCACTTTCCCCCACTGTCAGGTAGGGGAGACACATGTCCAAATATACTTCAAGGAGATCAATGCGGTTGAAAATGCCAACATTGATTTCTGTTCAGAGAGCCTATGAAAATAAGACCTTTAAAGAGATTCATGCAGTGTTCTAAGTGAGGACAAGTGAGTCCTTGAAAGTCAGTGTGGGGATAAAAGATACATATTTGTGGACTGTTCTGGATTTGGTAACTGATTCTATGGGAATGGTCAATGCTCCATTTGAGAAGGAGGGTCTCTTTTATTTCTGTTGATTTTTAGTGGTGAAGGTAAGGGGTTAAACAATGCTTGGAGTCATGGGGATTTCCCCACTTTTATTTCTGTTGATTTTTAGTGGTGAAGGTAAGGGGTTAAACAATGCTTGGAGTCATGGGGATTTCCCCACGGGTCATGGAGATTCCCAGTGGTGTGGGGTTACCTGGGAGAGGGACTGAGGCACTCCCTAAAGTCACATGGCCTGGGTGAAATAGTGATTGGAGGGGGAGGGCAGTGTGCTGTTGATCAACACAGTATTGAGTTCCACTGGTACTTCCTCCTTCAGTTTCAAGGTTGTCCTCAGACTGGGTTGAATGTGGTTGGGAGTTTCAAGGTTTTGAGGAGGAGTGTCCCTCCCCACAGGCAATTGAGCAGCTTAGTTCTCCCCCTCCTCCCCTTGCTGTTTCCATTTAAGAAAGGGGGAGCACATACCCACCCAATATCTGCTTGCTTAAGATACCCACCAGGTCCTGTACTGGGAGGCACGTGACCTGCTGCTTCTAGAGCACACACTTTTCCCATTGGACTCTCATAGGAAAGGATGTGGACAGCCCCTGATCCTGCCTTCTTGTTACTGGATTTGGAGAAGCATTTGGGCCCCAGGAGAGGCAAGGAGTCTTACAAGGCCCTGAGAGCAATTGGAATGCTCTAGGCGGGGATCTAGAAAAGGAAGATGAAACCCAGAAAGCAGAGGGGTGCACAGATAAGAGTGAAGGAAGTGAGGCGGGCAGGGGACAGGAGACTCAACTAGCTTGCCTCAGAGCCTTTATAAAAACACACAAAGTTTTCTAAGGATTAATCTCACCAAGGAATGCTCAGTAAGGCAGCTGTTTATTGTAAGTCATTTCCTCAAGGATGTTACCACTTTGATTCCAACTGTTAACATCCCTTGAGCCTGGCCCTTAGGGACATTTCCTTTCTCTTCAGTATCCCATTGTCCTCAGGAGTAGTTCTCAAATTGGGGCCACACACCCCCTGCATCCCAACTCACAGTAGGCTAAACAGACATAGTCCCAGCTCTGTACTAGAGACTCAGGAATCCTGAGTGTGGTTGGGTAGGAATTTGCACTTTGAACCAGCACCCCAGATGACCTTGCTGTACTGAAGTTTGGGAATCCCTGTTGTTTGTGGATGACCCTGAATGAACAAAAAGAAAAGTGATTATAGAAAGTGCAAATAGTGTAAAAATACAACCAGTGCAATATATAATTTTGTGATGATAACATCATTCTCTTCTAGTCCCTCAAAGCGGAACCGATTTCAGTCTCCTTCCAGTCTTCTTCCTTCACATCTCCCAGCCCACGACCCCCTTCCATCCCCCCCAGGCCACTCCCTTTGTGTTACCCTCAGCACAGACACCTCAAAACTTAGTGCAACTCGTGACCTTTTATGGTCAGAGTTCTTGAAGTATGGAAAGTCCCTATTCAGTTTCAGTTTCCTACTAGGCGAACCGCTTTCTCAGCAGCAAGTTGCCAGGAATTTGATAACAATGCGTGACCTGCCTTAGCAGTCCTAGGGCAAGTTCTGCAGGGATTCCCTCCCCCTCCATGCTAGCAAGTGGCCGCAGCAGGTGTAGGCCCATAGTTTAACATGACTTTAGTCATATAACTCACATAATAAGAATGGGTCCACCAGCATTTTCTCTGTAGACATTATAGCACCCAGGAATGATTTAGAAACTGTATTTTACTTTTATGTGGTTTAACCAAATTTCTGAAAAATTGAGTATAAATTGACTTAAGAGGATTTTAAACCCTGTTTCAGATGTGTACATGTATCGTCCTTTTTGGTCATAATTTGGCACCTGATTATTGTCAGTCTCTTTGCGGTAAGGGAACCCATCTTCTCTTTAAATAAAGTAAATGTGGATGGTCTGAGGTTGGTACAGAAGGGAGACGTCCACATGGGTAAGAGGGGGATGGACATCAGAGTTTCAGCTCTTTTTCCTCCCAGATTCACCTTGTTAGCAAGCACTTACTGATATTGCTGCCTTCTGTTCTCTTGAAATGGTAGTGCCCATACATACACATTGCACACAGAACAGGCTGGCATGTTTAGATGCCTGGATAAGACTGTACCAAAGTCTAGGGAATCATAAAAGGAATGCATTACAGAGGTCCATGACTGGACAACTTATCTTACAAAGCTTAGCTTCCTCTGTTGCTTTGGGGGTCATATCCTGTCCTCCTTCTAGCTTAGGACAGTCCCTTAGGAGTCTGTGTAAAATCATCTTCCCTCCGATAAAGAGTGAAATTAGAGTCTGGCATCCCTTCTCATATTGTTTCTGGGGTCAGTTTCATCCACTTGGCATCCAGTAAGGCCTCACTTCCCCTACCCCTTTACGGATTGTTGAGGTGCACAAGCTATTGAAGACCCTCCTTTTGAAAGATTCCTACCTATATCCTTGGCCTCATCAGGCCAACCATATCAGAATATAATGGTAACCCAACATTCATGCCAGAGTTACACCTGTGAATAGTAGGGCACTCTCAAGGTTCCCCTTCACCCCTGACCTCTTGGTACCATCTGACTCTGTCAACCACAACTTCTTATCTAAACTCACTCATTTTCTGCTCTCCACAGTCTGAGCTACACTGTTTACCCTTTCTCTCTCTAGCTACTTCTTTGTATTATTATAACTTGCATTTATATAGCTCTTGTGGGTGTTACAAAATTCATTCACAGACACTGGTTTAAGCAAGGAAACAGACTTAAAAAAAGTTAAGATATTTTCTCAATGTCACTCATCTATTTGTGGCAGAGTTGGAATTTTAATCCAGGTTTGTGAATGCTTATGTCCACTGTTAAGTTTTTTCACTGCGCCCCAGATGCCTGATGTGCTAATGTTTAAAAAAAAAAACTCTCCCATCCCTTCTTTTCTACTCCTTTTACTAATAAATACGAGGCTCGCATCTTCACAGGTTAAGGAATGGATTGAAACAACTTTTTAACTAGGTTCCTGTCCATTCTGCTCAGGGCCACCAGCATCACCTTCCTAAAACATGGCTTTTATCACGCCAGGCCCCAACACCCAGGATTCACTGGCTAACCTCAAGGGATGCTGTAATTATTTCCTCTTACTATAAAATAAATATTGTTCCCTTTCCGAGTACCTACTGAGCATCAGGTTCTATACTAAATTCTTTATAATGTTTCTTCAACTTAATCCACATAACACCCCTATAAGACAGTCCTCATTGATTATTTATTAATATACAAGAAGACTGAGGCTTTTGAACATGCTGAAGTTTAAAAAAATAACTTTAAAGATGGAATTCAAATTCAAATCTGCTTGCCAAACTTTACTTCTCACGACACAAGACCTCTCTTGGGGAACTGACCAAACCATTGATTGATGATGACAAAGCCTGTGGAAATCATGGAATAATTTTTTTTTTTTTAAGAATTTTTATTGGGGAATTGGGGGGATGGGAACAGTGCTGGGGAATTGGGGGAAGGGGAACAGACAAGTTACTGTCGTTTTTGTTCTTCAGTCTAGTTGTGGAGGACGTTGCTTCACTGGCGCAAGTTGGCACCATCATTGCGCTCTTCCTGGGCGAGGCAGATCAGTCGCCGGCTTCTGGACGGCCGCTCACTGCGGCTGCTGGCCGCTCACGCTGG
>NW_017731358.1:6780243-6801940 GCF_001890085.2 Hipposideros armiger | reverse complement strand
CAGCCCAGCTCCAGGTTGAGCTGTTGTTCAGCATCTTAGCTGTGGAGGGCAGTGTCACTGGCCCTCATATGTGGGATCCGAACCGGAGCCCTCTGGTGTCCCAAGCCAGTTCTTAACCATCGCGCCACTCGGCCGGCCCACGGAATAATTTTTTTTGAATAAAGATTTATTGACAATTGGCTTCTTCTTCTTCTCCTTCTGCTTCTCCTTCTCCTTCTCCTTCTCCTTCTCCTTCTCTTTCTTCTTTCTTCTTCTAAATATTTCAGTTCGGCAGAAAGTTCTGGCGAGAGGGAACCACGAGTTAGTATTGCCAGGAAAAGGAACATTCAAGTTAACTCTCCAGTTGCCCACGGCCCCAGATGACGTCCATGATGTCTCTGAGAGGAAAACTCCAACAAAGGTATGTAAAGGAGTGAGTAAAAAGGAAGTAAGGTGTTCTCCCAAGGTGTCTGGGATGGGAAGCACAATGAGGAAAATCTAGTGGAATGAAAAGTATAAATCAATCTGGGGTGAGAAAAGCAACTTACAGATATGGAGGGAGTGAGAGTAGGGGAGGGGAGGTATGGAATCATGAAGGATTTTGTTTGATATTAGACACTTGGAAAAGTCAAGATTTGGGCGTTACCATAAGGGTGGTTTGAGATGTGAAATTCTGGGTCTGTTTGTCCTGGGTGCTCTTAACCTGGAACTTGCTGATTTGTTTTATTTTTACATTATTTTAAAGGGACAGTGATCCATGCTGCATGTACTAAGTATTTCCTCAGCTGTAAAACGGTTTAGGAATAGTATCTATTAATACTTTTTTGGATTGTTGGATTGTTGTGAAGATTAGATGAGGCAACCTCTGTAAAGCAAATGACACAATGCTTGTTCATAGGAAACATTCAATAAATGTTAAATGGGGGAAAGATGTAAGTCTTACCCCATACCCCAGACACTTAGCATTCATTGGGGTTTCGGTTACTTGTGACTCACTTTTACCAGTGTGCTGAGTAAATGGAGGTGCCACTACACATTCGGTGCATTCAACAGCATCATTGCCAGGGCTTTTCATGATTGTTTCTATTGACCCTACGTCTCCAGGCTGTTCCCTGGCACATTTTTTAATGTAAAGAATTTATTAGTAATTTATTAATGCTACTTTATTGTTTGGATTTTAGGAATCCAAGACCAAAGAACTTGCCAAAGCACCAGGTAAGATCTCAGTTGAGATGATTGGCCTTCACCAGGCAGTTTTGCTTTTATTAAAGATGGCACTTGTGGACATCATCCTTATCTTCTTGACTTCATAAGGCAGGGTTTGCTCAGCTTGGAGATGCCTTGAGCTGTACCATCTATGTACTCTCAGCCAGCTATGCAGAGGGTGAACACTGGGGGAGCCTCTTGAGTTGTAAGGCTCAGGTCAGAAGGATGGGAACAGCTTTTTCTGTGGGGACTGGGAGACGACACCTTGCAATTGAGGGGAGGGCAACGAGGTACCTGGAAAGTGGTGATGAACTGACCTTTAGAGCCCCTGTGCCCAACCTGCCATTGAGAAGCAAGGACATTACGTATCACGGGTGCCGTGTGTGGCTATGTCAATTTCTGAGCACTGGGTGTAGAAAGTGCTGCTCTCTGGAGCCACAACAGGAAGGTGTAGTTTTGCTGTGTATGAAAGCATCTGGGTGCTGCGTTTAGGATGGGGGTGCAGCCCTCCAGACCAGCAGCACCTCTTCTGGTCCCATCTGCTGTAGGAAACAGCCTGACACCTAGTTGCTGTTGTGGACTCTGCAGCTTAACTAGTGTCTGGGTGTTGGCCTATAGTACCACCTGACATTTACTAAAGAAGTGACTACGTAGTTTTCCTGGCTAAACATGCTGTTATAAAGGGGAGGAAATGATGAACTGTATTGAATGGCTGAGCAAGAGAGAGAAAGTGATACATATGCCCAGATCTTAGGGAAAAGGAATTCTAAAAAGTATATAAATATTGTCCTCTAAAGTTGAAATTGTCTTGAGAACATGTTCTGATTTTTGCAATTTTCTCTTTTTGAAAATGGCACTAGGATAAGAACTGCCTTACTTGATAAAATGACTGAATAATTATATATATATATATATATATATATATATATATATTATATGCTTATTTGTTTTATTTTTACATTGTATGTATATACACTGTGTGTGTGTGTGTGTGTGTGTATCTAGCATGCATGTACTGTTAAACTGTAGAATCTAGTATGCATGGTTTCCTTAACATGGTTCTTATGGGATAGAATTTTTGTTGTTGTTGTTGTCTCTTTAGAGTAATTCCTGCTTTCCATTCTTCAGATATCGGACTGGCTCACCCACCTCCCATTGTTCATTGTGACTCTCTAAATCCTTATCTATTTCTTAGAAGATGCCTTATGTGCTGCACCCTTAAGCTCAATTTTAACCAGGAAGTGGTTTTATTTTTGTATATTTATATCTGTACCATTTCCTGCATCTAGAATTTAATCAAATCTGTGTTTCTTACACAGACTTAGACATAGATTTTACCCTAACTCTGTCTTAACTGATTTGTTAGCACTGCTTCAGATTTCCTTAAAACCCCAAGTGTATGTATTCTCAGGGAGAGCCATCCAACCCCACTCCACCAATGAACTTTTCATTGTCCTGGAAATTTTAGACCCATTTACTAGCCTGTTTTTACCTGACCTTAACTCTAATGATAGTAACCAGCCAGGAAGTTGGGTAGTCTTTGACAAGATACTTAAGTTGACCCTTTTAAGAGATGGGAGAGCAGGTCCTTTGTTTAATGGTTGCTCCACACTGAGTCCTGACAATAGCTCTAAGGCTCTTGAAATTAATTAGAATGGTGTAGACAATTTTCAGAGCTGAGCAAACTGAGGATGGAGGGTGATTCTCTAATAGGTCCCATATCTCAGGGATGAGGAGATCAGAGAATGCTGCACCACGAATGCACTAGGCATGCCTGAAACCCAGAGCTTCAAGTTAAAGATAGACATGCAGTTGACAGAGCAGAGAAAGGTCTATCAAGGCACACACCAGCATCAGGGGATGCGAGCACTACCGCAATGTCCTGTTCCAGGCTAAGCTGAGTTGGGTTGGGCCTGAAAGTTAGAAACCAGCAAGTGGAAGAACCAGAAGTGAAGTATGAGCAGGAGCAGAGAAATACTGGTCACTTGTGGTCAGCAAATTCTGTTTTTTCCAAGCCTGTATTTTTAGCCTGAACTCTCTTCTAAATTCCAGACCTTGTGTCTGACCTTCCTGTTGGAAAATATGTTAGAGCCAATACGTTTGAAGCCACCTGTGTCATCTGCCTCCCCAAACCAGTGCCCTCCTCTGGCTTCTTTATTTTTCATGAAGTACACAGCCAGTCTTCCCATCACCTACTAGAAATTTCAGTCATTTCTCCTCTTTAAGCTTTCACATATATTGGTCACAGAAATGTATCAATTTTTTTTAAAGATTTTATTGCGGAATTGGGGGAGGGGAACAACATTGGGGAATCGGGAAAGGGGAACAGACAAGTGGCTGTCTTTTTGTTCTTCAGTCTAGTTGTGGAGGATGTCGCTTCACTGACCCATGTTGGTATTATCATTGTGCTCTTCCTGGGTGAGGCAGCTCACCAGCCATTGGACAGTTGCTCATGGCGGCTCACAGCAGCTCACACCAACTGCCGGTCACTCACGGTAGCTCACGGCAGCCCACTGCAGCAGGGGCTGCAGCCTACGCCACTGCTGGCGACTCACGGTGCCCAGCTCCAGGTCAAGCTGTTGTTCACCATCTTAGCTGTAGAGGGCAGTGTCACTGGCCCTCATGTGGGATAAAAACCGGGGCCCTGCTGCTCAGAGCTGGCGTTCCAAGCCAACTCTTAACCAATGTGCCACTTGGCAGGCCCTGAAATGTATCAATTTAAAAAACAATTTTCCTTATCCATCCCTTCTTCACCCCAGACTCCTATTATTACCTCACAAATCCAGGATGGCAGGAACACCCTGCTTAGTCTCTCTCTATCTGATGTCCTTCTCCTTAAATCTGATTAGTTCTTTGTACTGTTGCTGGATATCGCATCATCCTTTTCACAGAAACATTCCCTGACTTACTCTTACCACCAATGGCAAGATAAAGTCCAAACCACATTCTGGATGAACCTTTATTGGCCACATCACGATTTTCTAAATAGTTTGGTGCAGTCATGACACTCTGCCTGTACTTCTGTTGCTCACAATACTCTCTACCCCACTTTTCTATACCTTTCAAGATCTACTGAGCTTCCTCCTCTTCTCTAAAGCCTTTCCAAGCCAACCCAGTCCCTTTATCTCTTTCTCATGGAATCTTGGCTGGATGGTTGATGCTCTTTATTTGGCCGTTAACCAGGCTTCCCTTGTGAAGAAGCTTTTTTTTTTTTCTTAAAGATTTTATTGGGGAATTGGGGGAAGGGAATAGCATTGGGGAATCGGGGAAGGGGAACAGACAAGTGGCTGTCCTTTTCTTTTTCAGTCTAGTTGTGGAGGATGTTGCTTCTGGCCCATGTTGGTACTATCATTGTGCGCTTTCTGGGTGAGGCAGTTGGTCGCCGGCCACTGGATGGCGGCTCACAGCGGCTCATGCCAGCTGCCAGTCCCTGACGGTAGCTTATGGCAGCCCACTGCAGCCCCACTGTAGCCTACACCGTCACTGCAGTCCACAGCAGCCCAGCTCCAGGTTGAGCTGTTGTTCACCATCTTAGCTGTAGAGGGTGCAGCGTCACTGGCCCTCATGTGGGATCTGAACCGGTGGCCCTGCTGCTCAGATCTGGTGCTCCCAAACCAACTCTTAACCAACGCACCACACAGCCGGCCCTGAAGAAGCTTTTAATAGTCATGGGATTATAAAACTACATTGCTGGAAAGGCTCTTAACATTTGCTTAGTCCAATAGTCTCATTTTATCATTAAGAGATGTGCCTGAGGTCACATGGCTAAAGAATGGTGGAGTCAGGGGTTGAACTCATATAACCTCACCCCCAGCCCAGTAGTTGTTTTGGTTTGTCATCTCTGTCTCATTGAGTGCTTGTTTATGTTGTTATTCAATCCTTAAGCTATTTTTTATTTGGCATGAGTGTGTGTGCATGGTGCCACATCCAGCACATAGGAGGAGTATTTGTCAGAGTGACCTAACTGTTGTAACAAACAGCCCCCCACATCACAGTTCAGTGAAGTAGGCAACTAGGGTCATGTGAGGTCTAGACCTCTAAACGCAGTCATTCAGGAATCCAGGCTCCTTCCATCTTTTGATACTATTATCCTTGATATGTGGCCTCCAAGATCACAGCAATGAAGAATGGAGATCTATGTGAAGGTAACTTGTATTGGCCATGCTTGGAAGTGGAATTTACCACTTCCACCCATATTCTATTAGCCACATGAACTCTACTGTAGGAATTGAACTGTAAAAAGTCTGGGAAATGTTTCACAGAAAGAAAACTAAATGGATTTGATGAGCACATAGCATTTTACTCTGCCATGATAAACATTTACAAATGTCAATTCCCTTTCTCATTTTTCTTAAATAGTTCATTAGAAAAATCTATAACTTCCCCATCTAATGTTTTTTTTGTATGCACCTCTTTCCACACATCCAGGACCTTGAACATAATAAGGGCCCCAACTGAATAGTTGCTCAAAGAATGTCAAAAGATCGTATAGTACCCATCATGCTTCACTGCAGTAGAGTGAGACTGACTATCTATATGTGTAATTCACTTATGGTCAATAGTAGAGAGGAACAAACTGCCTGGAGTGATTGCTATTCAGTGAGTTTGATGTATACATACAGCTCTCTAGGCCATTTTACCTTCTATTTGTATTCCTTAGTCATTCAATGCAAGTATCTTTTTCTTCTTCAGTAATGAGAACTTATTGCTTTTCAGAGCATAATGTGTTAGATGATGCCCATGTTTGGGCATCATCAGATATTCTTGCGTTCTTCCGGTGGTCCAAGCAGTAAATCTCCAATTCAGCAAACTTTTGTTGAGCTTCAAGTGTATACCATGTGCCAGCAATACAAGGATGCATAAACATGTCCCTTACTCTGAGAAACTGAGTTCAATAATTATAATATGGTGCTGTGATAGAAATATATATCAACAGAAAAGGGTGTGATAAAATTAAAAGTAATAATAATAAAATGGTACATTTTATTTTTAATTAATTTAAGCAAAAAGCCTTATAATATCTATTTTTATTTGAGTTAGCCAAGAAATTGGGAAGAAAAGAGGGCAGTGTCTTATGATAATTTACTTTGCTAAGACCATGGTAGTAAATGTAACATCTTGACTTCTTTTGTATCCCTAAAATTAGATACGTCGAAAGAACTGGATTCAGAAATCTCTCTCGATAGAAGATCAGAAAAAATGGAAGATATCCCAAAACACTGTGAAAATATTCCCTCTTTGGTTGCATTTGAAAATCTCCAAGCAAATGTGACTGATATGATGTTAATCTTGTTAGTGGAGAACCTAAGTGGCCTGTCAAGTGATGATTTTCAAGTAGAAGTAATACGAGATTTTGATGTTGCCATAGTTACCTTTCAAAAATATATAGGTAAGATTAATTGATGCTTCATTTGCCAGTGTTCTATGCACCCACTTTTGGGATTTGGGACATCCAGCTAATGGAATAGCTCTGAAAATTTGACTTTTTCTAGTAGCTAGTAAGAGAGGACTTCAAGTTAATATAGATCTTTTTTTTATTTAAAAGAAAAGCAAATTTGGTTTAAATCCAAATTCTTGTATGTTTAGTAGATCAAACTTTATTGTGTGTGTGTGTGTGTGTGTGTGTGTGTGTGTGTGTGTGTGTGTGAGAGAGAGAGAGAGAGAGAGTACACCCAAATAGAAATCTACAGTCTAAGGTTATTAAAGTGATTCCAAGCAGAGGCGTCAGCATTTTCTCATGTGTTACCTCATTGGGAGAAGTAAATATTGACCTGTATTACCAAATTGGACTTGAAGGTAATAATAATAGCAAATATTCATATATAGTATTACTATAAGTTAGGTATTATGCTAAGGTCTTTACATGCATTAATGGATTTGTTCCTTTCAATAACATTTTGAGATTATTATTATTCATCATTTTACACTTGAGGAGACAGAGGCGCAGAGATGCTAATAAGTGGAATAATTGGATTTAAACTCAGGCAGCACACCTCTGTACAGCCTGTTCTCTTTCCCCTTTAGCATATATTTTCTTAGTACTTTCGTGGTCATCCGCATATACAGGAAGAGTAAGTGCATGTGATGCAGGAAATGAATGCTCATTGAGGTTTGTGTGAGGAGTCTGTGGACAATCTCTGAGATTAGAAGAGCCATCTCCAAAAAGACAAGGAAATTTTCCAATTCCGAGCTCTCACTATTCATAGCCGTGACAGTGGAATGGTTAATTAAGAGCACAGGTCATGAAGTCAAAATTTTAGCTTCACCATTTAACTAATTATCTGAGTTATCTAAGTTACTACCCTCTGTGTGTTTTACTTTCCTCGCCTATAAAATGGGGATAATAATACCTAATTAGAGTTTGTGTGGAGATTAAATGAGATAATGTTTGAAAAACTCTTAACATGGTACCTGAGACATGGGAAGGACTCAATAAAGGGAGCTATTCTATTTTTAAATTTATGATTTCTTATAAAGGTAAAACTAAATGGACTTTTGTTCATTGATCAAAAATCTTGAACACCTACTATGGTTCACTAGTCTAGGTGCTTTGGGTACAGAGATGAGTAATTCTTGGTTCCTGCTCTTGAGGAACTCATATGGGGCAGGGAGGAAATCCATATGTAAATGAATAATGAAGATTCAAGAGGAGAAGCTGCCTCCCTCAGCTGTGAACAGCAAACTGTGGGGAATGGGAGGAAAGGGGACCCAAACAAGGTGGCTTGGTTTTGCCCTGCCTACTTACTCCCTTCTATGAAGTTTATACTCCATAAGAACCAGTCTGTCAAGTCCAAAATACACTATTGTTGTTTCATGCCACTGTTGTTCTCTCTGCCTGAAATGTTTTCTCCCCTTATCTGTCCAGTTAACTCTTCTTCATCCTTCAAAACTCAGATCAGTCACCACTTACTCTGAAAATCCTTAGTCTTCCCACCTCATTTGATCTGACAATAGGCCATTTGTTTGATTTTAAGACTTCCTCCCTCCTGGATGGTAAATGTTCAAGAATTTGTTATATTCATCGCTCTACCCCCAGCTTCTAGCCCAGTGCCTAGTACACTGTGGGCCCATCATCAATATTTGTTGATTTGAAAGAGATAATTGGGCTGAGTCCTGAAGGAGGAATAGGACCAGGATTAAAAAAAATTCGAGAAGGGCACTTCAGGCACAGGAAATTGTATGTACAAAGACAAAAGAGAATGGGTTATCAAAATAATGACTAGTTTTTGTGGCAATATGCAAAATAAAATGGCAGAGAATAACCCAAGGAGATATTTGAAAATTAGTTTGGAGTCAAATGGCCAAGGGCATTGTAAACCTAGCTAAGGAGTGTGAACTCATGGCTGGGGTAATGGGGAGCCACTCACAGACTTTAAAAAGGGGTGAAATAAGATTTGTATTATAAAGAGAAGACTCAAGTGGTGATGTCAAGGAGGGCTGGAGAGGGTTGTGAGCAGAGGCAGGCACACAGCTCAGTGGCAGTAATCCAGGTAAGACATTCATATATGTGTCATTGTTCAGAGACTGGGAGTTTTAGGCATGTAAATTCCCATGTAGGAATTAAAATTTGCAATCTAAAACTTGAGTGCTTAGCTTCCCCCATCTAAATTCATTTTGAGTTTCTTCTGTATAATATACAGACATAATCATAATTTTATGATTGATTGATTTTGTTTTGTAGATACCATGAAATTTGTTGATGATTGTGTCGACCACCATTCAGTGAAACAACTTCAACTTTCTCCAAGACTTCTGGAAGTGACAAAAACAATCAGGGTTGAAAACCTGCCACCTGGTGTTGATGACTATAATTTAAAACATTTATTTGAAAATCCTCAAAATGGAGGGGGAAGAGTTGCCCATATTGAATATTTTCCTGAAGAGAGTTCAGCTCTGATTGAATTTTTTGACAGAAGAGGTAATATTTATTTGCCTTATTTTGTAAACCTGGCATAATCTAATCCATTTTAGTAGATCTTAACAGTTATCAATTGAATTTTGATATATTTTATTTTTTGTTTGCATATTTCGTTGGTAATCCAATTAGTAATCCTGTTCATGTGGGATATGATGCGTAATGAGTGATTCAAACTTTAGAAAACTAATGTCAAGTTTTTGAAAGATATAAGAAGATTCTCTCATGAGTCTTTACCTAAGATGAATTGAAAAACATATAATTTTTACAATCTTGGAAATACTGTATTAAAAAAGAGACGATTTCTTTTTTAGCTGTACACTTGGTAGAAATTCTCAAGTTAATTTCAACAAAGTTAGGTAAACAAATACTCAGAATCACATATAGTTCCTATGAAGTAGCAACACTTCCCCTTTCACGTGTCAGTGTCATCATTCAGAAATGAATAGGGGTGATTTCACATTGTCGGTAGATGCCTACTGGATTGTTCTTTGCAGTGAACCTGTGTAAACCATGTCCAGCTGAACTTTAGGAAAACACTTGTGAGGGTTCTGCGGACATAGATTGCTAAAGCTCTGAGGCATGTGCAAAGTCTGAGGCATGTTGGAGAGTCCACTGATGTTCAGAAGCCAAGGCTGAGGGGTAGGAATTAAGGAGCCAGACTTTGTAGGGAAAGAAGGAACACTGTGCTTGGGGGAGCACTGAAACAGATCATGTGGTATGCCACTCAAGAGAAATTGCTTAATGGGAGCCTCCTTTCAGCTTTTACGAGTTGGAGAAAATGGGGTGAAGGTATGGTTTAGATTAAAATGGAATGAAAGACCTAGTGTTCCTTGGGCAAAAGAACAAAAGGGAATCCTCTTGCATGTTCTTTCTATCTCCTTCAGCCTGGTCTCGGGCGCAGGGGGAGAGTTACATAAAGCTGTCTACCCTAGAAGTTAACCTCCCAGCTTATGGTGGGAGTTGACAACTTTGGGGATTGTGAACAAGTTGAGGGCAGAGGGCAGTTGGGTGTGTCCTCAGAATGCCTAGTTACGTGTGTACAAATAATAATAAGAACTATTTAGTTAAGGTTTATTTTATGCCAGAGTTACACCTGTGAACAGAAGGGCACTCTCAAATTTTCCGTTTCTCTTGGCACCATCTGACTATGTTGACCATGCCTCCTACTCTAACCTCACTCACTCTCTAGTCTCTACTGTCTGAGATACACAGGTTTCCCCTTTCTCTCTCTGGCTTCTCCTTCTTATAATTGTGACTTATATAGCTCTGCAGAGTGCTACAAAGTGCAGTCACAGACATTGCTTTATGGGAATTGCTATTATTGTAATCTCTATTTTACAAATGAAGTAATTGAGGCACAGAAAGGTCAAACAACATGACCAGAGTTACACAGCTAGTAAGTGACAGAGCCAGGATGTCAACCTGGGTAGTCTGGCCTCGTAATTTATGCTCTTAACTGCTCCACTTTTTCCCAATCTCCTGTTTACCTATAATACTTATTTTTCTTGTGGGATATTTCACCGCTTACAGTGGGTTACCAATACTGAGGTAAACTGTAGATAAAGCTGGATTAAGAACAGAATTTATTTAGCAATATTGTATTTTATGTAGATTATTTGAGAGGAATGTTAGGCACTTCACTGTGAAATTATTTGGGTCAACTTCATAAAAACTGATTCATAAAATCTTAAGGAAAGGAACTTTTATTAAACACCTATTGCATATGAGATTTTTTGCTACATTGTCTGTGACAGTATCTCATTGAATCCCCATAATAACCTGCATAGTTAGATATAGTTACTCTTTCTTTACAGAAGAGGAAACAGGATGGAGAACTTACAGCACATTAAGGTGACATCTATGATGTTTCTTGGGTCAGATAGACTCAAGTTCAAATCCTGGCTTTGGTGCTTACTAGCTTTGTGATCTTGGGAAATTACCTTAACTCACCAAATCCTGTTTTCTCATCTACAAAACAGAGCTCATGCTACTACTTACCTCAGAGGAAATGCTGTGAGGGTTAAATGAAATTATATCTGCAAAGTGCTTATTATATGGTGGGTGCTCAGTGTATGTTAGTGGTCACTGGTACTGCCCAGGTTTGGAGCCTATAGGGGACCATGTTGAGAAGTTGAAACCATATGTCTGGACCTCTGAAGGCCATGTTCTTTTTATTATGTCTGCCTCAAGGCCTAGGAGCCAATCATGCACAGGCCAAGTGATTTTTAACATCTTTCCACAAGGATGTTATTTTAATCCAAGCTGTTACTGGAATTCATTTCAATTCCCTTGCTTCTTAGACCCCTTGTACCTTTCTAATAACTAACACAAAATGAAGAGGGGCTTTGGAGAGTACTCCGCCCACCCCCAACACACACACGCACGCACGCGTGCGTATATATCCCACCCTAGGGACTGTCCCAGTAAAAGTGGCAGGTGGAGGATTGTAGCAGGGACAGGAAAGGTAAGGACTTACTGAATCAGAGTCTCTGGGCTGGGCTCTCTGATGACTTTGAGGATGACCGCGGTTTGGACCCCCCGGTAGAGGGGCAAGAGCATGGGCTTTGGGGTCAGACAGACGCTGGCTTGAATCTTAGCTCAGATATTTACATTTCTATATGACCCTATTCAAGTTATCTAACCTTCCATAGCCTCAGCTTTATCATTTGTAAGTAGGGATGATAATAATAGTCTCTACCTCAAGGGGTTGTTGTGAGGATTAAATTAATTAAATATATGTAAAGCACTTAGAATAGTGTCTGACACATGGTAAGCTATGATAATGATTATTGTACTCCTCCCCCTAGAGGTATTAGTGGAATCTAAGTCATCTATGAAGCCTAAAGTTGTGAGACATACAAGAAGCAGCACATTGCATGATTCTTAGGCAAGCTTTGCTTTGAGCACCAAAATATTCTTTACACTGGAGCAAACATGATCCCCTTGCTTGTGACCAAAGTCCTATTTGTTTCTTAACCTGGTGGTGATATATCAGTGTTATCATCAGAAAATAGAATCGACATAACAGAATTTCAACATAGAGTGATCTTGGCTGGAAAGTAGTTATTCCATTCAACAAGGGATACCTATGCAGTGTTATTACACATCAATTTATATTTGAGCACTTTGAGAATAGAGCTGCTTTTTAATAACATGTTGTAACATCAAAGTTCTACAAACATTAGGATGTTTTCCCTCTAGAATAGGAAAGGTTTGTTTTCTTGTTTGCTCTTATTTGAAACATACTACACTGGGATTACTTTATTTTCTCTCTCTCCTTTTAAGTGTTAGGCACCATCATGACCAAGAAACTTGACTTCAATAATATGCCATTGTCTGTGTTCCCATACTATACTTCTTTGGGCACAGCTTTGTATGGAAAGGAGAAGCCTCTGATCAAGCTTCCAGCACCATTTAGAGAATCACTGGATCTTCCTTTACGGAAATTCTTGTACAAAAATAATCACCTGGTTGAAGAGATAAATGAAGAAGTGAGACGTTGTCACTGTGAGCTAACATGGTCCCCACTCAGTGGTGAAGTTACCATCCGACCTGCAGCCACCTTAGTCAATCAAGGAAGACTAAAAATCAAGAACTGGAAGAAGGATGCTTCCACAGCATTCTCTGACATTAGGTCTAGATATAAAGTTACGTCATTTAAAGTGGATCCAATAGTGTGGGACACCATAAAAAACAAGTTAGAAAACGATAGGATTTTGATTGAGTTTGATACACTTTTGGAGATTGTAACCTTAGTGGGGAAATCAGAGGATGTTCAAGACATTGAGCCACAAATCAAGGAATTAATAGAAAGCACCACTCAAAAAATGAAGAGAGAAGAGCAAAGTCTAAAGGCAGAAGTAGCCGTTTCTCCAGCAAAGTATTCTCTTTTGTGCCACAGCGGTATACAGAAGCGTTTCCACACGGAGTACCCAGAGATGGAGATTTATTATGATGAAGTCACTCAACATTTGTGCTTGAAAGGATTCCATGCAGATGTGTATAAAGTAAAGTGTGAAATCCAGGAAAAGGTGTACACCATGGCTCAGAAAAACATTCAGCTTCCGCCTGAGGTTTTCCAGTTTTTGCAACAGGTCGACTGTGCAGAATTCTCGAATTCTCTTTTTATAGCTCAGAAAATCCTTGCAATTTATGAACTAGAGGCTACAACTGTTCTCTTAACCGGCTGTTCTTCTGAAGTCCTATTAGAAGCTGAAAAGCAAATGGTCAGTGGCCTGAATTATAAGCGCATAGACATCGAGGACAGAGGATTTCTTAATGGTAAGAAGTGGAAAGACATCATTCACAATTTGCATAGGAAACGCAATTCTTCCTCAAAGACTGTAATAATCAATGAATTAACTTCAGAAACCACAGCTGCGGTCATCATTGCAGGCTGTGTGAAAGAAGTAAATGACATCTACAGCTTCCTTTTTGACTTTATAGAAAAAAACATGAAAATAGAGAGATTTATTGAAGTAAAGCCTACCTTAGTTATTGATTATTTAAAAGCACAGAAGAAGCAATTCTTGCAAAAGATAAAGCAGGTAAATGTTCAGGTAGATTTCAATCCTGCCAACAAACAAAAAGGCATTTTACTGATTGGCTCAAAGCCTCAAGTCCTGGAGGGAATGAACATCCTCAAGCAAGCCAGGGACTCAGTTTGTGTTCAAAGCATCTGTATTGATAAGCCAGGAGCCAGGCAGCTCTTCCAGGCTAATGAATGGAATTTTAAAAATCAGGTCAGACGGTCATTTGGTTGTTTTATGGAACTACAGCAGAAAGAAGAAAAGAAGGAGGGAGGCGGTGCTGATGGACAGAAGTGCTTCTCCCGGGCAGACTTGGCCCCTGGAGTCTCGCTGATTGTACAGCAGGGCGATTTGACCCAGTTTCCTGTCGAAGTGGTGGTGAATTCGGCAAATGAGGCTCTCCAGCACAATGGCGGTCTTTCCGCTGCTCTTTTGAAAGCAGCTGGCCGTGAACTCCAAGCAGACTGTGACCAGATAGTGAAGAAAAAAGGCAAGATCCCACCTGGCCGTGCTACCATCTCGAAAGCAGGAAAGCTCCCCTACCGTCACGTGATCCATGCAGTAGGGCCGAAGTGGAAGGGAAGCGATGCCCAAGAGTGTGTGTTCCTGTTAAAGAGGGCTGTGGAAGAAAGTCTCCATTTGGCTGAAAAACACCAGTACAGATCCATAGCCATCCCTGCCATTGGTTCTGGAACCTTTGGCTTTCCTTTACCCCAGTGTGTGAACACCATTGTTTTGGCCATCAAGGAAAACTTCCAGTATAACTGGGAAGGACGCACCTTGAAAGAGGTTTACCTTGTGGATACAGCTGAGACGACTGTTGAGGCCTTTGCTGAAGCTGTGAAAACTGTATTTAAAAACACTCTGTCTGAAACTGCTTCCCCGCCCAGTTTACCAGCAGCAGTCCAGCTCAGCTTGAGAATAGATCATGGGAACAGACACATGCTGTTGTGCCCAGGAGGCCTGAAGATCCAGTTGTTGAAAGGAGAAGTGCAAAATGCTACGGTGAGTGTCCCTATGTACGGAACACCCACCAAGGTGCTGCAACTCCAGTTAGCCTGTTGCCAAAGGAAGATTAGGGAGAGAATCAAGGGGGAGAATCCCATGCCCTCCATGGCCTGGAAACAGGTTTCCTTAAAAAATTGGGCTACTTCACCATGGCATTTACTGAAAGAGATTGGCCAGTTATGTGGGAACTGGATGTGTATTCAGATCACTAGGTTTCCAGTGAAAATCCTCACGTTTATAAGGATCTCTGTCCTTTTTCAGTGCCTTCACGCCTGTCACATTTTGATTAACCTAAGGTTAATTTCCTGTCAAATTTACTGATAGCAGATGCTGAAAAATTAGAGCATAGGATGGGGACAGAGGACAGTAATCTTGTCAATGAACCTGAACAAGGGTAAGCAGGGGGCCTCCAACACCAGTAAGAAAATATGGGAAGGAAAGTAGAGTGGACCTGGGAAGGGTCTGGGTAATATGCAGGGATAACTCTTGTAGGTCTGCTAGGGGGTGACATGTTTTCAAAAAATATGTATAACAACCTTTGCAACACAGGCTCTAACTAAATGGGAACAGCAGTCCTGGAAGCCCCTGCTGTGCCAGCTGTTACTTCTTTCATTTGGGGATTGTGGGCAGGCCTGAGGAAGGGATTCCTAGGGAAGGCCATTTGCATATCTCCTTTGGAGAAATGTCTATTTAGATCCTTTGCCTACTTTTAAATTGGGTTCTTTTTTATTACTGAATTTTTAGAGTTCTTTATATATTTTGGATACAGGTCCCTTACCAGTTATATAATTTGCAAATATTTTCTCCTATTCTGTGAGTCATCCTCCTTATATAATAACTTTAAATAATAATTACAAGAATAACAGCTAACATTGATTATTTAGTATGTGCCAGGCATTATGCTAAGTGCATTTTCTCATTCAATGCCATGAGGTAGATTTCAGGATTATTATTCTTCTCACTTCACAGATGAAGGAATGAGATTTAGAGGGGTTAAATAATTTGCCCACACCCCACTGTTAGCAAATGGTGGAGCCAGGATTGGAATTTGTTCAGGCTCTTCACCATTGCACTATTTCAAAATATTAAAAATAATTTTGTTTCTCATTTAAAAAAAACACACAAATAAACAGGAAACTTTTGACCAAGAGTCAGTAATTAGAATGGGTCCCATTCCTTGTCTACCTTGAACAATGAATAGTAAGACATTCCTTCTATTCCTTTTATTCCCATAGATGTTTTGGCTTCTGATGCCACAGTACCTGCTATGCGTTGCTCCTTAGTGACTCATGCAGGGCAGCTTTGAAAATCACTTGGTCATGTGCCTTCTCTCTTCTACTGAGGTCTTAATCTAGCCAATTAACCTGCTCACATTAACTGACCTGGTGAAAAGCTTCCATGGCCACTCGCTATCTGTGGGGAAGTCCAGCTGGCCTGGCACTCGAAGCCCTCTTCCGTCTACCCCCAGTGAAAACATTTCTAGTCTGGCTTGAAGCATTTTACTGCAGAAGCTCTCTATGAGGTCAAGCTAATCTGCTCACTGCTCACAACCTACCATGCATATTCATGCCGTTCCCCCTTCTGAGTGACTTTCCTGTCTCTCTCTGTCTGCCTCACTATTCCCAGGTCTTAGACTCCACATCACCCCCCACCCCACCCCACCCCCGTGTCTTCATTAGCCGCCGAAGGCACTCCCTCTGGACTACCTCAGTGATCCCATACCATTTACACATTGCTTTTTGTCACCTCTCTTTTGTCCTGGAGTGTTATTTGGTATTTTAAATCTCTGAAAACTTAATCATCTTGTTGTTACCCATTGTGCCAAGTCTGGGGGCTCAAATACAGCATTCCTTGATGAACGCTTTTTTATTAGAATTTGAAGCAAATTGTTGGTTTTGTCTTTAAGGCCGATGTTATCGTCAACTCCATTCCCTCAGATCTTGCACTTAATAAAGGGCCCCTTTCTCAAGCCCTCTTGGAAAAAGCTGGGCCAAAGCTCCAGGAAGAATTGAACACAACCGGACAAGGAGTGGCTGTTGATGTGGGCACAGTTCTCCAAACCAGTGGTTGCAATCTGCATTGCCACCTTGTGCTTCATGCGGTGGCTCCGAGCTGGGAAAATGGCAGCACATCTTCACGGAAGGTGGGGCCTGGTTTTAAATTCTCCAGGAAATTGGGTACCTCTTTGGACTCCTTTCAGGATAATATAGATTGAACCCTGTCTGTTTCTCTTCTGTAATAACGCCACATCCTTGGCAGGTTCCGCCATTATGGCTCTTTCTTTCAGCTGTAGCTGACTTCTCCTGAAGACTACTTAACAATATAAATTAATTATAGTGCTCAATCATTGGGGGTCAGGAAAGACTTACTGAAGATAACATATCTTTTGTGAAGAACACAAGGCAAGGGCATGAAGAATAGAAGAGTGTGAGGGATGGGAACAGTAGTTGCTTTGCTTCTTTCCTTCATTGCTGAGTGAGTTTGAATCTTTTTGGAGGGTTTCTCACATTCTCTTCCTCATCTATTCCTCTATTTTTCTTCCCTCCTCTGCCTGCCCTTAACCTGCCTTTTGTTTAAAGCAAAAAAGGAGTAGACAGAGATCACGAAGTTACTAAATTCTTATTTATTTATTTATTTTTGTCCTAACTCCCATTTCTAGGCAAAATGTATAAGGATATGCTTTGTATTTTTCAGATCATGGAAGACATAATCAGAGAATGTCTGGCAATCACTGAAGGATTGTCCTTAAAATCAATTGCATTTCCAGCCATAGGAACAGGAAATTTGGGGTTTCCTAAAACTGTTTTTGCTGAATTAATCATTTCAGAAGTGTTCAAATTTAGTAGCAATTATCAACCAACAACTTTACAAGAGGTTTGCTTTCTCCTGCACCCGAATGATCTTGGAAATATTCAGGTACAGCTTCACTCATTTCTGGTTATTTTGGCAGCTGACCCTTAATGGTCTCCAATGTCTTCGTCATCTGATAGATTGTTTCTTTCATGTATTTCCCATACAGGAAAGTAAAAGAGTAGTAGACTAGTTGAAGCATGGCAAATTTCAAGCAAGTGTATGGATATAGAAAAAATAACTTCTTATTAAGGAAAATTTCAACCATATGCAAAAGCAGACAAAACAGTGTAATAAACTCCCTTGTACCCATCACTCATCTTCACAATTATTAACCTATGGCCAATATGTTTCACTCTATCTCCATTTATTTTCCTTCCTCCTGTATTATTTTGAAGCAAATTCCAGATGTACATTTTACCCATGAACAATTCAGTATGTATTTTAGACATTAGAATTCTTTTTAAAAAGTAACATAACTACAACACTATTTCACACATAAAAGAAATTGACAATCACTTCTTTACTACATTCATTATCAAGTCAGTGTTCAAATTTTCAACTGTTTCATAAATGTTTTGTTTTTACAGCTTGTTTGTTTAATCAGAATCCAAATCAGGCCCATATATTGCAATGGAGTTGACATATTCCTTAACCCTTTTTTAATCTACAGGATTCCTTTCCATATGAACACAGAATTTTTAATAAATAATAAAAGCACAGTTGTTGTCCTATGTGTAGGAGATTGTCAGGATGAGATAAAACTGAAGAGTGTAGAATGAACTCAGCACATCCCCATAGGAATAGGAAGGCTGGGACCAGAAATACCAGAACCACCTTCAGTCATAGAGAGTCTATCGACCATCTCATATTTGCTGAACATCAGCTATGGGTGAGCCACTGGACTCAATATCACGGGAGGACAAGAGGCATTTAATAAGAGGCCATATCCTTGCCCTCCAAGTCCTCAGAGTCCAGTAGAGTAAATGACATTAAATGTTTGAAAAGTTCCATAATGATGCAAGAATTAAACAGATCAAGGCTAGCAACCCAGAAAATGTCCATGGATCATTGGACCATCCGAATTTTTAGGTCATACTTAATTTTTTTCTGGATCTAGACACTACCTTTACATTCTAATCTAAATTCTAATCAGACAGCCAAACCAACCAAGCAAAATATGTAGTCCATTTAATTGGTCTGCATCACTATAGTAATATCTGGTCAATAAATGTTTTATGAACGACCTCCCTAGACTTGCATTATACAAGGTAGTATGGATCATGGAATGGGTATGCAGCACATATTTCCTCCTATAAATCATAATTACTTTGGGAGCTAAGATTTATACACATAAAATGAACCAAATTAGAGACATAAAGTGCTGAAGAGTTTTTGAATGACAGAATAGGGGAGCGAGTCCTGTGACATGGACCTGAACCTTCAAATCTCACTATTCCTGTGCAACCCCAGGCCCTATTTTCTTTCTGAAAAACTCAAGAGTCCTCTGCAAATATTCTGTAAAAGGATTAGTTTCTATAGACGCCTTTATTACCATTGGAAACAGTGTTGATGCTCGACAGATGGCCGTGATATTTTTTCCTTTTAAAACTTTTAAAGACATTTAAACTTTGGTTATCTTCGTACAAAAATCAACAAAACTTATTGAGATATTTATAAGTGGACACTGTAACAGAGGTTGCAAAACAGCAGCCCATGGTCTGAACATGGTCTAAATCTGCTTTATTTGGACTATTTTTTAAAAATTTGAATCAGTTGCTAACATTGAAAACTCAAACATTTCACATAAAACTCCAGATGTCCACTATAGCCTAAAAAGTCAAACATGCTGGCACATTGGGCATGGATATCTGCCTGAACAGTTTGTGGTGGCTGAGTGGCAGGTGCTGTGTAGTCCTCCAGAGTCACAACAGTCCAGCTTCCACTTGTAGCATACCTGCCTGGCCCCTGGAGGTCTATGAGCCTGACACCTTGGCGCTGTAGTCTCTGCTGGTCCCTCTGCCTTGATTGTATCAGCCTTTTAGCCAAGGTTTTACTTGTTTTTTTTCCAACAAAATTCTCTGTTGCTTGTTTACAAGGAGGAAGAAAGTTATGATTTGGAGGTGTCACTACCAGGCAAAGAAATGGAATTCACAGGTTCATTAACCCTAAAATACACCAGTCTCTGGCTCCAAAAAGCAATACTCCCCTACCCATTCCTCTCCTGATACAAATAAGAAGTTAAAAATCAAAGCATTGTGATTATCTTTCTCTTAACACTATATTTTTAACAACTGGAAAGTTATTTGCTCTTACTGATAATGAAAGTAATACATGTTCATTGTAGAAACTTTGAATAATACAAAATGTATAAATTCTTTTTTTGGTCGTATTTCATTCCAGCCTTCTTCTATACATGTGTACTTTATAAAGTGGTGTAATGTAATTAATGTAATTAATGTTGTTCTTCTTTCATTTAATAATATAAAATAAGTATTTCCCTATTCCAATAGTCTTTGAAAATGCAATTCTAAATGGCTGCTAAATATTTTAACAGGTGAATACACTAAAATTTATTTAACCATTTCCTTGTTGGGTTTTAAACTGTTACATTTTTTCTTGATTATCGATAGCACTGTAATGAATATTTTTGTATTTATATCATTGTTTACATTGTTGATAATTTTCATAGTATGCATTTATAGAAATAATATATGTATTTTCATAACTTAAAAATCTATAATGATAATAAATAATACTTTGAGAATTGTTCTCTCCTAAATATTTGTGCATGTAGGATCAAAAGCCATGATGAATCAAATTCATTCATCTACTGAGAATTGTAGTAGTCAAAACTGTCATTGTATTTTCAGGCATTTTCAGATGAATTTGACAGAAGGGCTAATGGAAATTTCATCAGTGACAAAATCCCCAAGGCTGAAAATACACAAGGTTCAGTAAAGCTTTTAAATTGAGAAATTATTTCAAATTGCTAAATAACTATTTAGTGATAAGTGAAAGATGGTAGTGATGATTCTTATGAAAAAATAACTTTGATGAAAAAGATATTAAATTACATTTCATGTATAATACCTGAGCATGCAAGACACTGGCCATGTTTGTGTGATTTAGAATGAAAGAGTAGGCAGGCCAAGTTAGATAATCCGTACAATGGGTTTTTAAGTAGTGATGAGGCTATTTTCTAAGAATGATGTAACATGTGTTTTTGGAAATAGATACATTTAAAGAGACAATACCAACAAAATGCTTCTTCTCTGTCAAATTTGCTGCTGTATATTTGAGTTTATCCTATCTGGAGTTTGCCGAGGCTTCTTGAATCTGAATATGTGTGTCTTCCATCAAATTTGAGGATTTTTCAGTCATTTCTTCAAATATTTTCCCTGCACTGATCTTTTTCTCCTCTCCTTCTGGTGCTCCAATAACATAACTATTAGGCCTCTTAATAGTGTCCTACTGGTCCCTGAGGATCTGTTCTTTTTTCTTTTCTTTTCTTTCCTTTTTTTTCTATTACAGCTTTATTATAAAAGATGCAGATCAGGAACAGACAAGTGAAAAGATATACCTTGCTCTGTATATCTCACGCAGGGAGATGATACAGAGTTTCCATACCTTCTCTTTTGTGGAACCTGGGCATGCCTCCATCCCTGCACATCAATGTGTCCAGATTTTATTGGGATTGCAATTATGTAGGCATAATTACTTAAACCAGTTGAACTCAATCTTCAGTTCCCCTCCACTTCCTGAAGGTCAGGCTGGCCCAAATATCCAATCATCTAATCACACGGTCCATCTTTCTGGTGACTAACACCCATCATGAAGCAACCTAAGGACCCACAATGAGTTATCTCATTAGCATAAAAAACACTCCTATCACTCAGGAAATTCCAAGAGTTCTTGAAGCTCTGTGCCAGGAGCCAGGGACAAAGACCAGATACTCGTATATTCTCCATTATATCACACAACAATATCCAATTTATATTTGCCCATGTACTTTTAGTTGAGATCTTTATTTCTTCATACAGCATTGAATTACCGTCTAGTGTCCTTTTACCTCGAGAACTTCCTGTAGCATTTCTTGCAGGCCAGATCTACTGGTAAGGAACTCCCTCAGCTTTCGCTTGTTTGGAAATGTCTTAAATTCTCCCTCATTTTTGAAGGACAGTTTTACCAGATGTAGAATTCTTAG
>NW_017731358.1:6776819-6777563 GCF_001890085.2 Hipposideros armiger | reverse complement strand
TCCTAAATTGTAAGTGGAAGTTGAATATGGGAGACAGTGGAAAGGCTGGGGAAAGTCTTGAGATTGAGGAGACAATATATTGGTCTTAAAATCATACATTTTACTAAAGAATTCTAGTTATAGAGAATTAGAAGTGAGAAGAAAGGAAAGGTGAAATCATGGTTAAAAAGAGAAAGTAAGCAAGAAAGATTCACCAATGGTAGTATTTTAGGAGTCTCTTATTCACATAAAATACTTTATTTGCCAAACCAGACATTTTGCTTTCTAAACAATCAAAGAGTGGGTTCAGCACCTGACTTTGCATGTTTTTGTTTTGTGTTTCTTAGCTCAACAGGGCAACAATAATTATATAATTACTGAAGGTGGATTATTGAAGTGCAAGAATATTATTCATGTCATTGGTGGAAATGATGTCAAGAAATCGGTTTCCTATGTTTTGCAGGAGTGTGAAAAACGGAATTACTCATCCATTTGCCTCCCAGCCATTGGGACAGGTTTGTAGCCTCTCAAGGCTAAATCCCTAGGTGTCCCCTTTCCCTTGATTTGGTGATGACTTTAATATAGTTCATGCTGAGTGTTCGGAAGAGCAGCTTCCTCACCCCAAGGCAGCCGCTGAGGGAAGAAGCACAGCCTGTGGGTGTTTTAAGTAAAAGAGGAAAAAAATGAAGAAAACTAAAGAGACTGTTGGGATAGTAGAGAGACATTTGCTCTGTAATATGGAGGGGAAAGGAGAGGAAGGGAGGG
>NW_017731358.1:6766716-6775765 GCF_001890085.2 Hipposideros armiger | reverse complement strand
GCGCTACTCGGCCGGCCCCAAAGTTCTAAACTGTCTTTTTTATTTTATAATTTACATTTCTCTGCAGAGACTCCTATTTTTTCATTCATTTCAAATCATTTCCATGCATTCAAATGTGTTTACTTTGACCTCAGGGAGCATAGTTATAGTAGGTACTTTAAAGTCTTTGTCTGATAATTCCAACATCTGGATCATGTTGAGATTAGCATCTACAGTGAGTGTCTTTATCCTTGAGAATTGGTCACATTTTCTTGGTTCTTTGCAATTTTGAATGATACACTGGTTATTTTGTTTATTATGTTGTAAAACTTGGGTCTTGTTAAAATCTGGGAAATGGTGATTTTTTTTTTTTTTTAGCAGGCAATTGGTTAAGTTCATTCTAAAAGTTCTGTCTCTCGCTTCTGGGTGGGCAATGGTTCCAATATCACTTTAAGTCTCAAAGTCTTTGTTATGCTGCTTGGGTCTGACCCCACATGTGTTGCTCTGGGGTGAGCTCAGGATTTATCCCAGTTCATATACTGAGTAAGGGATCACCTTCTCCAGCTCTCTCCTCTCTAGGATCCCCCTTACACTCTCTGGCTTGCAGGAGCCCATTTTCCAGTTCTTCTCACCAGAAAGACAGGGTTCTCTTGAAGTTTAAGCTGCCTGTTCTGTTGCCTCATAATTTTGTGTCATCGGTGTTGCTCTTGGGCAAAGCAGAGAGAGAAAAGTAACAGGGGTTTCCCATACACGCACATACACACGATTCAGACCACAAAGGTCCTTTTTCCTGATTCTTCTGGATAGAAATACAGAATGTCTTTCAGAGTTTTAGCTCTGTATGGTGCCACTGTGGAGTTCTGCAACTGGGGTCACCGTGGGGGAAGGGCCTGGATTAAAAAAAATATATATATATGGAAAATAAGGAGGATCCCTGCCATACTCGTCAGCTCGAAGGCACCCTTTTTCTCAATCCTCTGGCCACAAAGACAGGAATCCTCTGAGAGTTTTGCCACGAGTGCTCATTGTGCAGTTCTGCAACTAGGGCCACCCTTGGGACCAAGCTGAGAGAGAAAAGAGAACCATTTTCAAAACAAAACAAAATGAGAAACTCCCCTCTGTATGTACATGTTGCCTCTTCAGATTTTGACTCCCCTCCCCAATCTGCCTGCTGTTTACTTTTCAGTCCTCAGTTAGTGGCTTTTTGTATTTGTCCCATTTTTTTAGTTGTGATCAGCGAGAGAGATAGGCTCTAGTGGGCTAACTTCACCTTGGCCAACACCAGAAGTCCATGTTTGATATGTATTCCATTTTATAATCCTTTTTCAGAAACAGAGCATCACTGGGGCTGAGGGTCAGGGCCAGGTTAAAGGCCAGAAATGAGAGAGAGAGATAGGGAGAAAGAGAGAAGGAGGCAGGGAGGGAAGGGGAGAGAGAGAAAGAGAAGCATGGGCGGGGCACATGTGGGAGCATGAGACCTACGTCAGTCTTGCTGCTGTTGACTTGGTTATTGACTTCATCTTTTTTTTCCTTTTTCTTTTCAGGTTTCTATAANCCCTAATCCTAGCTTTACCCACAGGATTTATACTTTGGTCTTCTGTCTCTGTACGTCACTAAGGGATGTTTTTACCTCCTTGGCTTCAACTAATATTTCAATGTTGATAGCTCCCAAATCAACATATCACCAATCTGAATTTTTTACTCCAACTCTGGAACATATTTAGGCAGTGGCCTAAAACCCTCTGCTTGATTATCTATCCGCTAAATCCATTTCCCTAAAACCTAATCATTGTCTCTAAGTAATGATCTTTCCTCTTCCTTCTCCATTTCTGTTCTTAGTTCCATCACTTTCTGAGTAAAGCTAGAGATCTTTGAGTACCTTCCCTTCATCCATAATAATGAGTCTGCCAATAAGGCCTACATTTTCTTGCTTTGCAAATTTTTTCTTACTTTCTATTTGCACTGCCACCATTCTGTTTATTCATCTGGTTAAGCACATAATAATTCAAAAACAATTTGAAATGTCCTACAAAGATATATACCATACCTTCAGATATAATAAACAGATGAAGAAAAATGGACAAAGAGAAAAGCTAGGGAAAATAACACAGAAGTTGTTAGTTCACAAAAATACATAACATGAAGCCCTAGATAGTTACTAGAGGAGAACCACAAATGTGTCCCTGAGCTGCTTAGTAGATAAAGCAAAGAAGTAAACAGCCAGCAACAAGTTTCATAATCTTGTCCATAAATCACAAAACAAACCATGAAAAGAAAAGAAAACAAAACAAAACAAAAAACCACTTGGTCAGGAAACACAGCTTTCACAATACTGAGACTGACTTCTGAGAGATTTATCCTGTGAATCAAGTACTGGAGAATATATTTGAAATCATCCTTATAATAAATTCAATATCCCATTGTGCTTTTTGGGTTTTTTTTAATCCCTCATTGTAAACCAGTTGAGCAAAACAACTCTGTGAGGTACTAAGACAATGTGATTCAAGTATGCAGCTTTTTGATGACTTGGTTCTGAGATGACAAATAAGTTTCATTCGATATACATCTGATAGTGGCTGACTATCAGATAGTGTGGCATGTTGTGATGAGATGTCGAGCCCAGATTGAGTAAGACTGACCGCTTGACCAGCAGTGTCTGCAGTGGGCCCTGGAGGCTTGCCATGTGTTGTCAGACATTGGCCAGAGAAATGATTTCACTACATTTTTGTAGTGGAACCCTTTTTTCAAATAAAATTTTATGTACAATTCTAGTGTATGACACTGATAAAAGCAGAGCTAGGTAGCAGTACTTAAGGCACCTCTGTGGAGATCTCTGGTGAAAACATTAACATGAAAAATGGATGGTCTGTCATCTTCCATGACAGTTATGTCTGTGACTAAGATTTTTAACATCCATAAACTTCCACCTGGATTCAAAAATTTTGCCACATTTGCTTTTTCTCCCTCTCAGTTTTTGCTGAAACATTTGAAAGTAAGTTGCAGACATCATGGCACTCCTAAATATTTTAGCACTTTATCTCCTAAGAATAAAGACATCCTCCTAAATAACAATACCATTATCTCATGCAAGAAAATTAACATTAATTCAACAATATCCAATATAGAGTCCATAGTCAAATTTCCCCAACTGCTCAGAACATCTGTCTTATAACTCTCACCTCTCCAACCCTAATCTGGGTTCATTCACTGCATTTGGTCATTATGTCTCTTTCATATCTGCCGATCTACAACAGTATTACTGCATTTTTTAAAATGATTTTTCATGATATTGAATTTTTAAAATGCTGTTGTTCAGCATCTTAGCTGTAGAGGGCAGTGNTATGGAAAACAGTATGGTGGTTCCTCAAAAAATTAAAACTAGAACTACTAAGTTCTATTCTACTTCTGGGTATTTATCTGACGGAAACACAATCATTATCTCAAGAAGATATTTACACTCCCATGTTCACTGCAGTATTATTTACAATAGCCAAGACATAGAAACAACTTAAGTGTCCATTCACAAATAAATAAAATATATAATGGAATATAATTTATCCATTAAAAAGAACGAACCCTTGCCATTTGTGACAACATGGATGGACCTTGAGGGCATGATGCTAAATGAAATAAGTCAGAGAAAGACAAATACTGTATGATATGAAATAAGTCAGATAGATAAAGACAAATACTGTATGATATCGCTTATATGTGGAATCCTAAAATAATAACCCAATCATAGATACAGAAAACAAATTGGTGATTACCAGAGGCCCACCTCTGGATGGGGGTGGGGGTTGGGAAGTGGGCAAAATTGGTGAATAGGATCAAAAGGTACAAACTTCCAGCTATAAGATAAATAGATCTTGGGGATGTAATGTACAGCATGGTGGCAAAAAGAAAAGAAAAGAAATAACTAATTTTCCTTTAATTTTTTTAATTTTTATTTTATCTATAGCATCTGTTGCACCCCTTTTCAATTCTTGGTTTGGCTTCTCAAAGCAGTCTCCCAAAAAACAAAATCCTTTGGTTTTGGAAAAGAAAACAGAATCAGCAATTTTTCAGGTGTGTGGTGAAAATCAAACATCCGTGGAATCCGCCCTTTCCTGCATACAGGATATGATTAAAAAGGAACAGGGTGTTTACACCAGTGAAGATGAATGTATCAAAGACTTTGATGAAAAGGAACGTCAAGAACTGATTAAGCTGCATAAGAATTTAAATATTACCATTTACTTGTACCCTGAAAGACCTTCGATTAAGGTTTCAGGAATTAGCAAAGATGTGGAACAGGCCAGAAATGCTATTGAGGAAATGATCAAGAGAGTTCGATTGGCCAAAGAGCAGGAATCCAGAGCAGATTTTATCAGTGAATTAATAGAATGGCAATATAACGACAATAACACTTTTCATTGTTTCGACAAAATGAGCAACCTGAAACTAGAGAAAGCAAGGAAAGAAAAGAAAAAGACAGTCAATGTGCAAATTAATCAGCAGAGCTACACAGTGGACTTGAACACATACGTTGCGACAAATGCACAGGGACATAGTTTACCTGTTCAGCGCCACACCAAATGCGAAGGTCAGTCAAACTTTCATGCTTGTTATCTATTATTTTACACTTTGGGCTTAACACCATTTTGTACATACATCAAAATTGTATTCGGGTAGATAAAATTCAAGGAACCCTATGGAATAAAATAGAAAACTTGGTCTCTGAGCTTAAGGAGCTTACCTTATGACTGGAAAAATACAACATAGGCAGGCCCAACAGCCTGAGGATGACCATCTTAGTGGTAACACTAGCCAAACCTTGCTTTTTTACAGTTTACAAACTGCCTAGAGCCAGTTCTTCTGCAGAGGTAATGGCTGCCTCAGTCAGGAGTGGGAAAGCCATGGACTTTAAAGAAAAGTGGTCCAAGGTTTTCTGGAACAAAAGGGAGAAGACAGCCCGGTCAGAGAGTGGGCACTTTCTGTGTCTGCGACTGATACCCAGAGAGGATCGGGAGCCTTGTAGGATCATCTCCCAGAGGTCACTTCCTTCTCTGCCCTGAAAAAAAGGTTCCTTGACACACATATCAGGCCTTCTGATTCTGTGACTGGACCTGCTCCCCGAGGAGGGAATGCTTGTCTTGTGTAGACAACCATTCCTGCTTTCAAGCCACCGAAGTCCCCCATTGAAAACAAGTAAATAGGCTTCCCTTCAGTACATTATCTTCATCTCTTGTGAGATTAGTGTGAATGAATTCCTCAGACTCTGAGCAACCCTGGGGAAATGACTAGATGGGGAGACAGAGCTGCCACCACCCCCTGCCACATAGCAAAACCTGCCACCCACTCAACTCTTAAAGATGCTGTGAAGAAATGATGAACGAACAGATGTGGAGGGCCTTGTGGTGGTGTGGAGTTCTGGCAAAAAGCCATGAGTTTGTAAACAAGACAGTAGCAACTATTTAAAACATCGTAGGGAAATAATTTGTTAAATTATTAAATTATGAGAGGTTAGAGGCTTAACAGAATATGCAGCTGAATTACACTACACCAGCAGTTCTCATATCCAAGCATGATCAAAACTTGTTAAGATGTAGGTTCACAGGTTCCACCCCTCAGAGATTTTGATTCAAGAAATCTATGGGTTTTGATTTGTTTTTTTTAACAAGCATTACAGTTGGTTCTGTGGTCCATGCTTTAAAAAACATTCTCCTAGAAATATAAGGAATTTTTTTAATACATTGAAGTAGGTGATTGTAAAACAAGAATACAAATACTATTTAGTTTTCCAACGTATACCAGGAAGGTGGACTGTATAGATGAGCCTTCCCGGGTGTGAGGGTGTCCTCAAATGTCTACTTTGCAGTTGAGCTCCCTTCGCACTGGAGTGATATGAAGCAGCAGGATGTCAGTCTGGTTGAGCTACAGCCTGGTAATGCAGAATATGACACGGTGGCAAAGGAGTTTAATCAGACCTGCTCACACTTCAAGATAAAGAAGGTAAGTCTTCTGCTGACATGGAGTTTCTTTGCAACATTTTTNCTCCCTTAGTGGTATTTATAAGTTGAGTTAGACTGTGAACAAGACAACTTCTGGCTATGAAAGAAGCCCTCTTCCTGTTACCTGCAGACACCTGTCTTAGGGGAGAGAGTGCGTGGTCAGTGATACCTGAAAGTGCTTCAAGCTCAATGTAAAGTCCAAGCTCCAATTCACTGTCTTCTCCCCCAAACCCGCCCTTCCTCTTACATCCCTGATTATGTTAAAAGCATCAGTTTCTATCTAGAATTCTTGACTCTACCCTCTTTATCACGCCTGTGTTCACTAGCATGTTAATTAGTTTGATTAAATAGTTATTGAGTGCTTGTCATGTACCAGGCACCAGGCTGAAGCCCTGGGCATAGAAAGATGACTGAAAAGGGGTCCAGTCCACGTAGAGCAGCACCTAGCCTATTGTGAGAGACAGACATGTAAATACATAACCTTAGTATGGTGTGCCCTTGACATACACATGAAGGCATGTGGTGGCAAAAGAGGGGGGACAAGAGGTCAAGGATAAGCGCAGTTGGTCACTAGGTCCTGCTGAGTTTACTTCCTAAACGTCTCCTCAATCCCTACACCTGAGTCTTCATTCTTGCCCCCTCTCTAATAAAAAACACACCAACAAAAATCCCGAGTAAACCCTCTTGGTAAGTTTTATATGGGATTTGTCTACATTGCTAAATTGTCTACATAGCCAAGTTAAAGAGGCCTACTCTCATTTCCATAATAATGGTGACAAAACCTCCCCATTGCATCTAGAACTTCAAAAATGTTTGCTGGTGCGTTGTTAGAAAAGTCCATGGTGATAAAAGAGCTGAGGAACGGGTCCGTTAGTCTGTGAGAATTGGAATCCCTAATTTATTCCTCAGCCTTTTCCAGGTAATTTTTTTTTTCCCCAGTCATTTTTATCATTTGCTTCTCAGGAAATGCCAAACAAGACCCAGATAAGGTTGCTGAAGCCATAATTCAAGCCATTGAAGACTTTGTCCAGAAAGGATCAGTTCGGTCTGTGAAAAAAGTTAAAGTTGTTATCTTTCTGCCTCAAGTACTGGACGTGTTTTATGCTAACATGAAAAAAAGAGAAGGATCTCAAGCTCCTCCCCAACAGTCTATGATGTCTAAATTTGCATGTGAGTTGTTCATTTTTATGAAATGCACATTCCTAATATTGATGTCACATGAGAAATAGCTATTACTTTAAATCTAAATTTTTTGGGGGTAATTTATTAGCTTCATCTCCAGTTTTCTTGAGATATAATTGACATACATCACTAGAAGTTTAAGGTGTACAGCATAATGATTTGACTTCTTGTACTGTGAAATGATTATTGCAATAAGTTTAGTTTACATCCATCATCTCATATAGATACAATGACAAGAGAAAGCAAAAACGAAAAAAAGAGTTTTTTCCTTGTGATTAAAACTCTTGGAATTTACTTAACAACTTGCATATGTATCATACAGTGCTTTGAACTATGGTTATCATGCTGGACATTACATTCCGAGTACTTATTTATCTTTTTTTTTTTTTTAAGATTTTTATTGGGGAATTGGGGGAAGGGGAACAGACAAGTTGCTGTTCTTTTGTTCTGCATCTTAGCTGTAGAGGGCAGTGTCACTGGCCCTCATATGTGGATCCGAACCTGGGCCCTCTGGCTTCCCAAGCCAGCTCTTAACCAACCACTCGGCTGGCCCTTATTTATCTTTTAACTGGTAGTGTGTGCCTTTTGATCACCTTCCTCCAATTCCTCCTCCCCCCACCCTCTACCTCTGATAACCATGAATCTAATCTCTTTTTCCATGAGTTTGTTGTTGTTGGTGGTGGTGGTGGTGGTGGGGGGGTGTTGTTTGTTTGTTTAGATTCTGCATATAAGTAAGATCATATAGTATTTGTCTTTCTCTGTCTGACTTGAAATAGCTAACCTGTAATGAAGTATCAGAAAGAGAAATTTAAAAAACATTCCCATTTACAATTAAATCAAAAAGAATAAAATACCTAGGAATAAATTTAACCAAGGAGACAAAAACGTTTTATAAGATACTGATGAAAGAAATTGAGGAAGACACAAATAAATGGAAAGATCTTCTGTGCTTCTGGATTGGAAGAATCAATATTGTTAAACTATACATACTACCTAAAGCAATGTACAGATTCAATGCAATCCCTATCAAAATTCCATTGACATTTTTCACAGAAATAGAACAAGTAATCCTAAAATTTGTATGGAACCACAAAAAAACCCCGAATAACTAAAGCAATCTTGAGAAAGAACTATATAGTTGGAGGCATCAAGTCATCACACTTCTTTATTTTGAACTGTATTAAAAGCTATAGTAATCAAAACAGTATGGTATCAGCATAAAAACAGACATACAATAGATCAAGAGAAGAGAATAGACAGCCCAGAAATAAACCCATGTATGTATGGTTAATTAATTTGCAACGAAAGAGTCAAGAATATACAACAGGGAAAGGATAGTCTCTTCAATACATAGTGTTGGGTGCTTGCTTCAGCAGTGCATACACTAAAATAAATGGTGTTGGGAAAACTGGACAGCCACGAAGAAGGATGAAACTGGATCACTATCGTACACCATACACAAAAATCCACTCAAAATGGATTAAAGACTTGAATATAAGACCTGAAACCATAAAACTTCTACAAGAGAACACAGGGGGTAAGCTCCTCCACATCGATCTTGGCAATGATTATTTTGGATTTGACACCAAAAGTACAAACAGAAAAAGCAAAAAATAAGCAAGCAGCACTACATCAAACTAAAAAGCTTCTGTACAGCAAGGAAACTGTCAATAAGATGAAAAGACAACCCATAGAATGGGAGAAAATATTGCAAATCATATAATTGATAAGGAGTTAATATCCAAAAATATGTAAAAAATTCATACAACTCAATAGAAAAAAAAACCCAATCTGATTAAAAAATGGGCAGAGTATCTGAATAGACATTTTTCCAAAGAGGACATACAAATGGCCATCAGGTACATGAAAAGGTGCTCAACATCGCTAATCATCAGGGA
>NW_017731358.1:6757854-6759246 GCF_001890085.2 Hipposideros armiger | reverse complement strand
TAGTGAGAAACCAAGATCTGTGTGCTGGATGTGCTCACTGCTAATGAGGTGTTATTGCTTCCAGGCTCTTGCATGGCTAGAGCTAAGAAAACCATGAGTTCATATTGATGTTTTCAATTAAAATTTAATATTGTAGATTTATCTGAATTTTCTATATATTTATCTATTTTCCTGTACAATAGAAATTTTGGTTTCTAATAATATTACACATTTATTTATTTGTTTTATCTTATAGCATATATAAAATTGCTTCAAAATTATGACACCAAAATTATTTTAGCAATATTCAAATAGCTATGCCAGGTTTCTTTTGGCTATTGTTGGCATGCTGTATCTTTCTTTACCCCCTTTTTTTAACCATCTGATAACTGTATATTGAAGATGTGTCTTAGTAGCATATACTTGAGTATTTTTTTTCATCATCCAGTTGGGCAATCTTTATCTTTTAATGTATTTACTGTATTTACTGATCTGTTTGGGTTTAAATATGCCCTATTAATCTTTGTTTTCTATTTATCACATCTATTCTTTTTTTCCCTTTCCTCTCTCGTTCTGCCTTCTTACAGTGTTCATCCTTGATTTATTAAACTTTGATGCAAATTAGTATGTTTATCATTTCCCAAACAATGTAATGAACTTTGAATACTTCTTAAATTTATTTATCCCCTCCTGCTTTGTGAACTGCTTTTAACATGTATTTTAATTCTATGTATACTTGAAACCCTATAAAATGTTTTAATTTTTTTATACAGTCAGTGCTTATTTATATTTACCAACATATTACCTTTTAATCCCACTGCCCTTCATTTCTTGTATTTCCATGCCTCCATCTTGGGATCATTTTCCTTCTTGTTTTCGTATTTCTTCCAGTGAAGCTCTGGTAGTGATGTTTCTGATAGTCTCAGTTTCTGTTCATCTGAAAATGTCTTCATTTCAATTTAATGAAGTGAGGGTATTGGAGGGTAATTTTGCTGAGTGCAGAATTCTGGATTGGCAGTTATTTTCTTTATGGGCTTTGAAGAAGTTATTATATAATGTCTTCTGACTTCGTTTCACTCTGCAATACCCTTCTGTCTGGGAATTTGGCCCATCAAATCCTAGTTGCCTTAAAACAGACATTCCCAACTTCAGCTCTTCTAGTAGTTGTTGACAAATGGATTGCTTTGATACAAACAGGTTACCATAGCCAGAAGTCTGCTGCTAAAATAAACCTACTAAGTAAAGTTTAAAATTTATTTATAGTGTATTTTTTTACTTTATAATTTATCTCACTAGGAATATAGAACCAGATTACTGTTTTCAAAATTACTTGAAATAATTCTTTTCTTTGTGTGGTTATTAAATTTTAAAAGGCTGAGTGTTGGCTGCAGCAGCACATATACTAAAAAAAAA
>NW_017731358.1:6754095-6755304 GCF_001890085.2 Hipposideros armiger | reverse complement strand
GTTTATTGTAATTTCTACTTAGAAAAAATAGTGGTCATGTTTCATTTGCTGTATCTTGCCAAGGGCTCTTGGCACTAACAGAATATTTTTCCTTATTGATTTGCAGATTGAGAGGATCCAGAATCCACGTCTCTGGAGGAGCTACATGATACAGAAAAAAGTAATGGATGACAAGAATAAACATATTAGAAATGAGCGGCAGCTTTTCCATGGGACAGATGCAGACTCATTGCCACATGTCAACCAACTTGGCTTTAACCGCAGTTATGCTGGAAAGAATGGTAAGAAAGCGAGTAATGTGGGTGCTCCCAATGAGATGTCAGCAGTGTGAACCCAAGCTGGCTAAGGGACCATGTGGACTGCACTGTGTTCCCTCATGGTTGGTGGCCATGTTGTAGCCAAAGTTTTAGGTCTAACTAACCATGGCCCTCTGTGGTGGAGGAATGATTTTTTAAAAATTAGAAACACAGAAAAAGAAAAAATTTTTAAGAGGCTTTAAAGTGAAGAACTGACCATTATTTTAACATTATTTGTCACATTGGGTCAATATGTCAAGTTACAGACTAAATTGAAAATTTTAAAACTGGTGTTTTTTTCTTCACAGCTGTGGCATTTGGAAAGGGAACCTATTTTGCAGTTAAGGCCAGTTATTCTGCCCAGGATACATACTCCAAGCCAGATATAAATAAGAACAAGCATATGTATTATGTGCGAGTGCTTACTGGAGTCTACACACGTGGAAATTCATCATTAATTGTGCCTCCTCCAAAGAACCCTCAAAATCTTACTGAGCTGTATGACACTGTCACAGATCATGTGAATAATCCAAGTTTATTTGTGGTATTTTATGACCACCAGGCTTACCCAGAGTATCTCATTACTTTTACACAATAACATTTTGGTATCCTTCACAGATGACATTATTCATCTACACCTATCTAGTTGTAAAACGTTTTAGATTTTTTTTCTCTTAACAGCTTTTTCTAAGTTCAAAATATCCTTGCCACTGAAATCAGATGTTCTTCAGCTTCTCTATCATAACTGGAATGAACCTATCTTGAAAGCAATAAATTTGAGAATTTAAATCAAATAACTTAGTTACAACTGTGTGTCCACAACCATGAACATCAAATCTGTAGAAGAAAAGAACAGGTTTATATTTTCAGGAAGGAGAGAGTAATATTCATCTTAAAAGCAAAAGGCGGGCCA
>NW_017731358.1:6749615-6751250 GCF_001890085.2 Hipposideros armiger | reverse complement strand
GATTTTAAAATATATAATAAAATACAGAAAAAGAAACTAAAACATTTTTGTGGATCCTTAAAAGCTCCTGGGCCCTAGCCACTGTGCCTACTGTATAGGTCAGCCCTGATGATACCTGGATACTATGACTTTAGGTAACGCTGAGTTTGTATTCTTTAATCCCTCTGGCCTCTAGAGGATCAGTGTTTATTTAATAGTTGATTTCACTCACTCAGGCATGCTCATCTGAGAAATGCAGGATGAAATGGGACTCAGCTACCTTATAGGTGGCAGACAGCCTCCCCCTTTGACTAAATTCTCTCACTCTCACACTCTCCTTTTTTTAAAAAGATTTTTATTGAGGATTTGGGGAGGGAACAGCATTGGGGAATTGGGGAAGGGGAACAGACAAGTTGCTGTCCTTTAGTTCTTCAGTCTAGTTGTGGAGGACGTCGCTTCACTGGCTCATGTTGGTATTGTGATCAATGCGCTCCACCTGGCTGAGGCAGATCGGTCACTGGCCATTGGACAGCCGCTCACGGTGGCTCAAGGCAGCTCACACTGGCTGCCGGCCGCTCATGCTGGCGGCTGCTGACCACTCACAGTAGCTTACAGCAGCCCACTCTAGCCTACGCCGTTGCCGGCGACTCACAGCAGCCCAGCTTCAGGTCGAGCTGTTGTTCACCATCTTAGCTGTAGAGGGCACAGCATCACTGGTCCATGTGGGATCCGAACCGGCGGCTCTGCTGCTCAGAGCTAGCACTCCCAAGCCAACTCTTAACTAACGAGCCACTCGGCTGGCCCTCACACTCTCCTTTTGCAGATAGCCAGGACCTCTTGCTGTCGCAAACTCTCTCTATATATAAAATCAGGAAATTATCTCCCAACACGTTTGCATTCATACCAATGTCTTAACTCTCCAGGTTTCCACACGTCAAAGACTATAACCTCTAACTGAATTAAATGCTTTGCCTCAGAACAACTTTCAAACTTTTCTGACCCCAACCTACACTAAAGAATACATTTTATATCAGGTCCAATACACACACAGATACAATGGAAGTTTTGTGAAATATACCCTGAAAAAATACTTGTTCTGGAAAGTTTCACATAATAAAATTTAGATTTACTATTGAATTCGCTCAAATTACCTCTTCTGTTCCACTTTTTAATAAATGCTGGTCTCACCCACTAAACTGATTTCATGACTCACTGATGGGTCACAGCCTGCAACTTGAAGAACAGTGGTCAAAGGAGTAACAAACATAAAAAATACAATATCTGAAGACAAAGCTATGTCTATTTCTGCAATAGGGATATATTTACTAAGGGTAACAGACATCTTATCCTTGGTCACAACATACTCTGCCCCATTGTATTTGATGAAGTATTATTGCCAACAAGGTTTCCTTTTTAAAATAATCCACTCATTTGAATATTTACTGAGCACCTACCATGTGCTGGGCACTGATCTAGGCTCTGCAAATACAGCAAGAATCACAACAAAGTCCAGACCCTCATGAGTGACATTCTGGTTGGGGGAGGTAGAAACAATAAAAGAAATAGGTAAATATATAGTCAGATGGTGGTAAGTGCTACAGAAGGATTTCTTCCAGACCCTTCTTTTCCTGGGCATGTTCACATAACAGCACCTCC
>NW_017731358.1:6739353-6746430 GCF_001890085.2 Hipposideros armiger | reverse complement strand
ATCAATATGCTTTTCTAATTTCTAAACTCTTACTTAGACAGTAATGGTAACAATTATCACCAGATCTTCTTGCAAAAGTAATGAGTGGGATCCACTTCACCAAACCAAGTTTTTCATCAGTTTCAGGTGTCAGTAGCATCTAGTCCTTTTTTTCGGTCTCAGGACTGGTGTTCCTGGATGTCACAGTTCTTCCCATAAGACCTCCTCATACTGGACCTCCACTTAATTTCTCCTGACTGGTATCCTTCTCTGGATACAGGGGTTATCCAGTGAGAATTCTGCAGGTGTTAGAAGTGTAATCCCTTCAGATCTAGGCTAGAATCCATTCCATGGATGCATTAGGCTAGGGGTTGCCAAAGTTTTTCTGTAAGGCAATAGCGAATATTTTCAGCTTTGTGTGCCATACAGTCTCTGTCACTACTCAACTCTGCCACTGTAACCCTAAAGCCACCATAGACAATATGTAAACAAATAGCATGGCTTGTTCCAATAAAACTTTATTTACAAAAACAAGTAGCAGACCAACCCCTGCTTGAGGCTGATGGAGAGATTACTTCATGTTGAGAACACTTGGGCTTACATTTGAGGTAGGCTGAAGGGATGGGATGGGAGAGGAAGGGAAAAGGCATAGAGAAGGTCTAACAAGTAACAAAGAGCCAGTTTGGCCAAAAAGCAATGTGCATGCAAGAAGGTGGCAAGAGACCGAAATTTAACTAGGTAAGAATAAGTACATTTACAAGCATGTGCAAATTGACTTTTTGCTATTTCATCTTTTATTTAAACACCATACTGCTTAAAAATACTTTAAAAACATTATTTAAAAAGTCATTTTCTATTACAATCACAAACTCCTTCCTTGTATCAAAAGTTGTGCCACTATCTTGGTTACTTGTGGATTCACCAAGCAGTCCAGCACGTCATCGGTAGAAATGAATGTTTGAGAAGGGGCCGTAGGATGATTTGAAGCAATTTGTTCAACTGCATTCTCACTTTTACTCATCTTTCGTTGCCTCTTGATACAACGCAATTTTCCAAAGTGTTCTCCATCTTTGCCAACAAAGTCTTTATCATCATTTTCAAATATGTCTCCCCTTTCTGAGGGTGGGTTTTCAGAACTTGGTACCACAGGAATCAGGTCAGGGCCAAAGGGGCTTGCTGCCTCCTGTTTTACTGTTCCCAAGGTTAAGTTCTGGCTACCTATGCGTTCCACCTCCATGAGGTTTTGTACATTTAATTCTTCTTTTCTCATGTACTCGCCATTTGCTTTGAGTTCTTGGATTTCTACCACCTTAGATGTTCTGTAATGATCAAAAAGGGCAGAAACAGCTCCATTTAAGTAGCGACAATTGACTTCATGGGATATTTCCTCAACCTAAGAAAAAAGAAAAACCCTTTAGTATGGTTACATGCACTTACATAAACTGGAAAACAAATGTTCTGACCAGGGTTGATTTATCACAGTAAACTAACTGCCATGATGAAACCAGCAGCGGCCCACCTCAGTTGGGTTTAACCAAGCTCTGGTATTGTGTGGATCCTCTGCACTTTTCAAGGCACACACAAGCATGCGGGTGATTGCCTCTTCTACCCGGGCTTGATGGTCCTCTTCCTAAATTGAGATTAAAAAAAAACAAAAACAAAGCATTGCTTTCATTTGTCTGTGTTCCATGACTTAAAACAGAGTACAATTTCTCTTGTGTTCTATTCTCTCATTAATATAAGCTTTGTTACAGAAGGAATGTGTTGTTGGCAGACCACAATTTTTATGTATTCACTGTCATTTGCCATCTAGAAGAGCTATAGAATATTTCAATAATCCTGACTATAAGACATAGGCCATAACTTTGAAGCACTCTGTGATGTTTTTCCAATCTTTTCCATTCTCTGACATGTGTAAAGTTAAAAAAAAAAAAGTATTACATACAGAGGAATAACCCTTATCAAGTCTGATAAGCTAATTGTTTGAGGAATGGGAGAAAATTATAATAAACATGTTTAACCACAAGAATCAGATAGCTAAACATGTAGCTATGATTTTTTAAGATATAAGTATAAACTATAGCTGATAAATTACATTAAAATCAACAACTTCTGTCATCAAAAGACACCATAGAATAAAAAAACAAACCAGATATCTGTAACATATATAATTGATATGAGATTAATATCCAGAATATATAAAGAGTCTGTAGACATCAATAAGACAAATGACCCAATTTTTAAAAATAAGCAAAAGATGTGAAGACAAGTATTTTTTTTTAAAAAACAATCATATGACTAATAAACATAAAAGTAAGCTTAACCTCATTAATAATCAGGGAAATGTAAATTGAGAAACCCATGAACCTGACAAAAGATGGTCTGATAATTCCAAGTGGTGGAAAAATGTGCACTGACAGACAGAAATCTCATATACTGATAATGGGAGTGCAAACTGATAGAGCCATTTGGAAAACATATTTGTGTTATCTTGTAAACTTGAGTATTGTATACCCTACAGGCCAGCATTTGTACTCTGAGATATATACATATTCTCTTGAGAAACGCTTGAACATTTGTTCAAGAATATTCTATTTATAAAAGTAAAAAAAAATTGGAAACAACCCAATTATTCATCAATAGAACAATGAACCAATAAATTGTGGTACATTAACACAAGAGAATATTATACCACAGTGAAATGAATGAACAGCTACATGTGACAACACAGATGAATCTTAAAAACGTTATCTTAAACTAAAAAAGCAAATCCCCACAATGAGACACCACTTCACACTAGGATGGCTATAATTAAAAGACAGATAACAACAAATATTGGTGAGGATGTGGAGAAATCAGAATCTTCATATATTGCATGTGAGAATGTAAATGGTGCAGCTGCTTTGGAAAATAGCCTGGCATTTCCTCAAAAGGTTAATCATAGAGTTATCATATGTGATGGTTCACTTTATGAGTCAACTCGATTAGTTTATGGTGCTCAGTTGTTTGGTCAAGCAGTAGTAGAGATGTCACCAGGAAGATGTTTGTAGATGTGATTAACATTTACAATCGGTTGACTTTAAGTGAAGTCTTATATCTTACAAATATGCTATTAATAATACATACATATTCATATATATGTGATTTATGTATATACACACATTATATATATATATATAAATATATATATGACATAATAAAGAAAAATTATAAGAGTGAGAGGAAAGCCTTTAAAATTAACAAAAACATTTTCTAAAAAAAGTTTGGAAAACATACTGATAAAATAAATACATTTCAATACTAAAAAAATAAAGAGATAAAATGGATGAAAAAGGCACCATTGAGAAGAATTGAGAACACACTTTATTCCCTAGAATATATTGGGACAGAATCTACATTTCTTTAACAGAGAAACTAACAAGGCATGAATACTGCCCCATCTGAACAGAACTAGTACCTACTTTTTTCCAAATCTATGTGATTTGTGACAGGAATACCACAGCCTGGAGTTAGCTAGAATTGTATGACTATGGCTTTAAGAACTAAGGTCTTTTTGGAGCTCAATTTGGCCAACAAGAAAGGATTATGGTCCAGTGTTTGAAGAGTCAATAATAACAGAGAAAGATCAATTACTGAACTCCTATTTTGCACTCCACTTTTTCAGGAAAGAATAAACGGCCTTCAAACTGTGACATATTGAGGAAGACGTTGCAATACCAATCCTTTGGGAAATTCTAGGAGACAACTAAATAGATGGAATACAACAAGCCTTTAAAAGACCAGGGTGAAGGCTTTCAAGCTCTTAAGACCATGTAAATCCAAATCTAAATAAAACATGAACGAACAGTATTTTACAGTACATTAAAAAATAACACATCACAACCTAGTGGGATTTATTCCAGAAATTAAGGATGGATCAATATTAGGAAATGCACTGATATAATTTATTACAAGACCAGATATTTACTAATGAGGAATATTATATGATCATCTCCACTGATGCTTAAAAGGCATTTGACAAAATTTAACACTTTTTCCTGATTTAAAAAANCATTTCCACATCGTGAACTGCCTCAAGATCATCGATAAAGCCTGCGATGGGGTCACCAAGAGAACCCTCAATTCTGTTTGGAGAAAACTGTGGCCTGATTGTGTTCTTGGACATGACTTAGAGGGGCTTGCTCATGAACAGGAGCCTCCAGTTGTAGATGAAATTGTGTCCTTGGAGAAGACCAAGGGACTGGAGGTGAATGAGGACGACATTCAAGAGCTGGTGGAGGAACATGGCCAGGAGCTGAGCACCGACAAACTGGTGGATCTGCATCGCGAGCAACAGCAAGAGGCTATGGAGGAGATCTCGTCTGCAGAGGAGGAGGAGCAAAAGGTGGAGGAATCCCTCATGTCAAATGAGATTAGGGAGATGTGTAAAATGTGGGAAACGGTGCAAAATTTTGTAGAAAAGCACCACCCGAATAAGGCTGTAGTAGTGGGAGCAATGAATCTGTTTAACGACAATGCAATGTCACATTTCCACGAAATCCTCAAAAGGAGACAAAAGCAAGTGTCATTGGATAGGTTCCTTGTTCAAGTTGCACAAAAAGAAAAAGGTTCTGTTGAGCCAATAGATAGCAGGGATTCCGTCAGTGACAGTGCTAGTTGTCCTGCACAATAACCCTCCACGCTCTTGTCTCCCTCACACCAGCCATGAAGGTTTTCAAAGGTAAGTGCGGGTTAATTTATTTTTCTTTATATTCTGTATTTTCTTCATCATTTTGTATTATATTACAGTACTGTAATCATTTTTATATGAATATTTTTGGGTTGTGGAACAAATCTTCTGAGTTTCCATTATTTCTTATGGGGAAATTTGCTTTGATATACAAGTGCTTTGGATTACAAGCATGTTTCCAGAACAAATTATGCTCACAAACCGAGGTTTTACTGTACTTTCTTTGGATTGATACCCCCCATCTGAAGACTGAGAAAGATGGGGCCAGTTATCAGTTCATCTTAAAAGGTGACTTTGTGTATCTTTTCTGTTATGTATTTGTTTCATGAATGGTTATTCAGAAATCAATATGCTTTTCTAATTTCTAAACTCTTACTTAGACAGTAATGGTAACAATTATCACCAGATCTTCTTGCAAAAGTAATGAGTGGGATCCACTTCACCAAACCAAGTTTTTCATCAGTTTCAGGTGTCAGTAGCATCTAGTCCTTTTTTTCGGTCTCAGGACTGGTGTTCCTGGATGTCACAGTTCTTCCCATAAGACCTCCTCATACTGGACCTCCACTTAATTTCTCCTGACTGGTATCCTTTTCTGGATACAGGGGTTATCCAGTGAGAATTCTGCAGGTGTTAGAAGTGTAATCCCTTCAGATCTAGGCTAGAATCCATTCCATGGATGCATTAGGCTAGGGGTTGCCAAAGTTTTTCTGTAAGGCAATAGCGAATATTTTCAGCTTTGTGTGCCATACAGTCTCTGTCACTACTCAACTCTGCCACTGTAACCCTAAAGCCACCATAGACAATATGTAAACAAATAGCATGGCTTGTTCCAATAAAACTTTATTTACAAAAACAAGTAGCAGACCAACCCCTGCTTGAGGCTGATGGAGAGATTACTTCATGTTGAGAACACTTGGGCTTACATTTGAGGTAGGCTGAAGGGATGGGATGGGAGAGGAAGGGAAAAGGCATAGAGAAGGTCTAACAAGTAACAAAGAGCCAGTTTGGCCAAAAAGCAATGTGCATGCAAGAAGGTGGCAAGAGACCGAAATTTAACTAGGTAAGAATAAGTACATTTACAAGCATGTGAAAATTGACTTTTTGCCATTTCATCTTTTATTTAAACACCATACTGCTTAAAAATACTTTAAAAACATTATTTAAAAAGTCATTTTCTATTACAATCACAAACTCTTTCCTTGTATCAAAAGTTGTGCCACTATCTTGGTTACTTGTGGATTCACCAAGCAGTCCAGCACGTCATCGGTAGAAATGAATGTTTGAGAAGGGGCCGTAGGATGATTTGAAGCAATTTGTTCAACTGCATTCTCACTTTTACTCATCTTTCGTTGCCTCTTGATACAACGCAATTTTCCAAAGTGTTCTCCATCTTTGCCAACAAAGTCTTTATCATCATTTTCAAATATGTCTCCCCTTTCTGAGGGTGGTTTTTCAGAACTTGGTACCACAGGAATCAGGTCAGGGCCAAAGGGGCTTGCTGCCTCCTGTTTTACTGTTCCCAAGGTTAAGTTCTGGCTACCTATGCGTTCCACCTCCATGAGGTTTTGTACATTTAATTCTTCTTTTCTCATGTACTCGCCATTTGCTTTGAGTTCTTGGATTTCTACCACCTTAGATGTTCTGTAATGATCAAAAAGGGCAGAAACAGCTCCATTTAAGTAGCGACAATTGACTTCATGGGATATTTCCTCAACCTAAGAAAAAAGAAAAACCCTTTAGTATGGTTACATGCACTTACATAAACTGGAAAACAAATGTTCTGACCAGGGTTGATTTATCACAGTAAACTAACTGCCATGATGAAACCAGCAGCGGCCCACCTCAGTTGGGTTTAACCAAGCTCTGGTATTGTGTGGATCCTCTGCACTTTTCAAGGCACACACAAGCATGCGGGTGATTGCCTCTTCTACCCGGGCTTGATGGTCCTCTTCCTAAATTGAGATTAAAAAAAAACAAAAACAAAGCATTGCTTTCATTTGTCTGTGTTCCATGACTTAAAACAGAGTACAATTTCTCTTGTGTTCTATTCTCTCATTAATATAAGCTTTGTTACAGAAGGAATGTGTTGTTGGCAGACCACAATTTTTATGTATTCACTGTCATTTGCCATCTAGAAGAGCTATAGAATATTTCAATAATCCTGACTATAAGACATAGGCCATAACTTTGAAGCACTCTGTGATGTTTTTCCAATCTTTTCCATTCTCTGACATGTGTAAAGTTAAAAAAAAAAAAGTATTACATACAGAGGAATAACCCTTATCAAGTCTGATAAGCTAATTGTTTGAGGAATGGGAGAAAATTATAATAAACATGTTTAACCACAAGAATCAGATAGCTAAACATGT
>NW_017731358.1:6729028-6737183 GCF_001890085.2 Hipposideros armiger | reverse complement strand
ACACACACACACACACACACACACACATCTCTGCCCCAAATCCAGTATTTTACTTAAAGAGAAATCACTAGTCTAGAGGAATTCCCTCTAAAGTCAGAAAAAAGACAAGGATGCTCATTATCTCTACTAGCACTTATTACTGAATTGGAGGTATTAGACAAATCAAAATGATGAAAACTAAAAGAGATGACTAAAGTACAGGATTTAGGTTTAAAGAACCAGTTTCACAGGTTCAGGAATGGAGGACAACCTGACATGGCAGCTGATCATGTGAAAATAAACATGGATTTTTTAGAGCTAAATATGAACCCAAAGTGAGATAAGATTACTAAAAAAGCTAATGTAATATTATAAGCAGCTATGAAGAAATTTAAGATCTAAGTCATGTGAGGTAGAAATCTTACACACCACCAAATAAGGTGTCCTGGTATTCAGTTTTAGGTGACATACATTAAGTGGGCTATTCTTGACATAATAGCTTTTCCTATGCCTCACAGCAATTTCTATTTTTAAACACTTCCCATGTGCCCGGCAGTGTATTAGATGCTTATATCTTTTTTTGCCCAATTAAAGCCTCACAACCACCCTATCGAGGTAGGTGCAACTATAATTCTTGTTCTACAAGTGAGGAAATTTAGCCTTGATGAGATTAAGTAACCATCTAGGTTAGAGAGCTAACAAAGGGAAAGACCTTAACTTAAATCTGCCTAATTCCAAAGTCTATAACCAAAATGGTGAAGTCTGAAAAGAAAGCCATAGAAAAAACATCGTTCAAGAAATCAGAGGTTTTGAGCCTCGGAATGAAAAGATTAAGGGGACACATGGCAGGTATCTTCAAATATTCAAAAGAGAAAAAAATTCTGTATAGTATCAGAAATAATTGGTGTGATTACAAGCAGGCAGATGGCAGCCCCACTGTTTAACAACAGAATGGGCTACCCTGGGAGGAGAAGCACCTGTCAGGGCTACTGTAGATGTGACTGGTACTGGGAGTGGAAGTGGACTCCATGGACTCTACCTTGACATGTGTTCCCACTCCAGCTCGGCACGCTTCAAGCAGAACTTCAGTGAGTCTACTGATCTCTTACCATACCTCGCACCTTAATTCCCAAGGATTACAAATCTTCTCTAAGCTCACACAGTACAGCTTCTTGTCACATTATCCCTTTATGTTCCACCTATGCCAAAGCCCTCACCATTACCAAAGGGTAAGAAAAACCTCACTGGAGAGGGTGCAACTGCCAAAGCGAGGAGATGCAATCAAGGCTTTGGGTAGAGGAGATCACAGATGCAGTCAAGCTTGGCCTCTTGTTGACAAGGGCATAGATACAGTCAAATGCTCTGGTTAAAGAGAACACAGGTGCAATTAAGGCCTTGGGTGGAAGAGATAGGCTTGCGCTGTAAAGGGCAGCTATTTTAATTGTCAATAGAGAAGGCAACCAGGATTAAGCATAGCATAGGGGAGGAAAAAAGCCTTTGGCAGAACAAAACAATTAAAACCCTAGCACTGAAAGACTCCACTTTGAGAAAGTATATAAGCCAGGACTGAGAATTCTGCTATTAGTCGTGAGAATTCCTGAACAAAGAAGCAGACATTTTCGGCCCAGATGGTGTGGGATGGGACTGGCAATGTGGGACACACGTTATAACAACACTGGTCAAGGGAGAAGATCCCGCATGAGAACATCAGTGCCCACTGTGTGCCCATAAAAGAAAGAGAATAACGCATCACTAAAAATCCCATTACCAACCTAAACATCCATCAACAGAGCATGGAATACACAAATTATAGCATATCAAAACAAAGCAACACTGGAATTTTTAAAATTAATCACCAAGTTTTACAGACAGGCTCTGTGTATCTTAAAAGTAGGGATTACATTTGTAGTTTTTTTAAAAAAAGTACCAGCTCAATCCATGAGTTTATACTGACAGTGACGGGATCAATGGATTCTACGTAATGCCACCAGTGTCTGGGAACAAACAGAACCTGAAAACCAAACAAAAAATGGTTAGCATAAGAACAGGACAGTTTATTTTTATGTAAGACTCAAACCCAAATTGAAGGTGCTAGGCGGGGAAATGAACTTATAGTAATATTGCTATAGGAAAGGGAAACTAGAAAACCCCATAATCTTTTTGTTAACAAGTTGCAGCATCTCTAGTCTCTGCTCTCCTTAATCCTGGGCTTTCTCTGTCTGCATCTAAATCTTTGTAAAGGATTCTGAGATTCAAATTTTTCTTCTTTTCCATTGCAAAATAGTTGTACGCATTCTGAGCAAGGGGATAGGTAAACATATAGGACATAATTTCTGTCTTCTCAAGTCTAAAATCTGGCCAATGAAAAAATAATATATAGTGGGCCGACCGAGTGGCTCAGTTGGTTAAGAGTTAGCTTAAGAGCATGAGCTCTGAGCAATAGGGCCGCTGGTTCGATCCCCACATGGGCCAGTGACGCTGCGCTTGAGCTGAGCTGCTGCTGAGCTTACCAACAGGTGACAGGATGGCTCAGCTGGTGAGAGCACGTGCTCCTAACAAGACTGACTGTTTGATGGTGGGCTACGCCTGCCCTCAGCTAAGACTGAACTCAGCACCTTGAGCTGAGCTGCCACCCGGATGGCTCGGTGGATACAGCATGCGCTCTTAACAACAATGCTGCTGGTTCAACTCACACATGGGATGGTGGCTAGGCCCACCCGCAACTAAGACTGAACACGGCACCTTGAGCTTAGAGGCCATGAGCTGCCGATGGGCAATCAGATAGCAACTGGCGCCCTCCACAACTAAGATTGAAGAACAACAACTTGGTTGGTCCCCTTCCCCAATTCCCCAACATTGTTCCCCTCCCCCAATTCCCCAATTTTAAAAAAGAATAATACATAGAAAGGTGGCATCACATAAGTGGTAAGTCAGAGGAGTGGACACTGGTACAGGAGAACTCCAGAGGTGGGAGAAGCAGTCGTGAACTAGGGAGGTCAGGGGCAACCTGTATGGGGGAAGTGTGATTTGAACCAGGGCTGGTCAAGAATTTAGAAACAGCAAAAAATGAGGACATGCCAGGAGGGAGAAGTGGCACGGGCAAAGGAGATGGGAATGCTGAGGGGCAGCAAGCAGTCTGGTCTTACTACTGCAAAAGGAGCAATGACAGATAAGGTGGGAGAACTAGTTAGGTTAGGATCTGTGGAGGGCTCTGAATTCAGAATAAGGAATCTGAATTTCATCCCACAGGCACTAGGAGCTGCTGAGAAATTTTGAGTAGGGGGATGGTTAAAATCGTGACATTATGGGAAATCGTGGGAAAAACAGGAGGTTCTTGCAGTGGTCCCATGATTAGATGTTAAGATATAAATAGGAAGATATAGTAAACAAAAGCAATGGTCAGAGTCAAGAAGGACGGCATTTGTCCAGACTCAGGATGAGATTTCCTGTGGAGGGCTGGGCAGAGCTGATGGAGATGACCTGAAGGTTTGGGGTTTCGTGTTTAGGAGACTGGTGGCAATTGCTATGGACAAGGTGGAGCTGGGAGATGGGAAGAGAGATCCGTTTAGTAGAACTGGGCACTAAAAATGACCACTGGATTTAGTCATTAGGAGGTCACGAATGTCCTATCATGAGTATACTTTCAGTAAAATGCTAAGAGAGAGAACCAGTTTGTGGTGACTTATGGAATGGGGAAAATGTAATAAGAAAACCGATAAAATAGACAGAAATGCTCGTTCAAATTTGGCTATTAAAACTGAAGAAAAAATAAATTAGCAATCACCTCATACCTACTAGAATGTTAATAATAATAATAATAATAATAATAATAATAATAATAACAGGAAATAACAAGTGTTGGTGAGGATGTGGTGAAACTAGAACCCTCATACATTTGGTGGGAAGATAAAACGGTGCAGCTGCTGTAGAAAACAGTTTCACTATTCCCTAAAAAGTTAAACACAGAGTTGCTATATGACCCAGCAATTACACTCCTAGATACCCAAGATAATGGAAACCATATGTTCATACAAAAACTTGTACACAAATGTTCATAGCAGCATTATTCATCAAAGCCAAAAAGTGGAAACAACCCAAATGTCCATCAAATGATTAACGGATAAACAAAATGTATCTCCATACAATGGAATTTACTGAGCCATAAAAAGGAATGAAGTACTGATAACACCGTACAGCATGGATGAACTCTGAAAGCATTATGCTACGTGAAAGAAGCCAGTCCCAAAAGCTCCTATTTTGTATGACTGCACTTATAAGAAATGTCCAGAATAGATAAATCTATAGAGAAAGAAAATAAATGAGTGGTTGTCAGGGGCTGGGGGGACAGGTGACGGGGAGTATCTGCTAATAGGTTGAGTTAACTTGGTCAAGTCAAATTGTTTGAGTTGGCGTACTCGCGTGTGAAGGAAGCAGGAAAGAAGCCAGCAAGTAGGGACCAAAGGAAGACAGCAGGCAGAGGGGAGAGATAATCAAGGGAATAAAATCTCCATGAGAGACGAAGAAAACCTTTCAAATTGTTAATAAAACATCAGACAGCAAATGTCAGTGTTGTAAAGGTGACCTTCCCCACTGGGCAGCAGCATTAGGTACAATACCTGTGGAAATGTTTCAGAGAGAGTTGCAAAAGCAACAGCCAGCCAGTCCTGCTTCCAAGCAAGCCATCCTCAGTTCATTCTGCCTCTTGCTGGCCCGCCAGGTGCTTAAGTACCCATGCCTTGACACTTCCTCTTAACCTGAATAAAAATGGCTGTGTGTTTTCTTCCTCCAGTCTATTCTCCGTTTTACCAGGAGGAGGAGACATGTTCCTTTCTCCGATCTTTCTAGGGCCTGAGAAGCAGAGAGCAGTGTGCAGAATCTGTAGCTGGGGAAGCTACTGCCCAACAGCAGAGCGCCAGCGCCAGGGAAGGAAACCATTCTCATTTGTATTGTGGGGGAGGGGAAGAGAGGGTCACGTGGCCCAGGGACTGAGAGAAGTTACAGCGACAGTGTCCTTTGACAGGTCATCAAGGTTTTAAAACCCCCATTTACCTGTCCTGGGCTCAGCGACACCACATGTCTTTGAGCTTTCTGGAACTGAGGGAAACGTTTGAAATCAGGATGGACAACATTGACTTTACTGAACACACTAGATTCTTCATACGGGATTCTAGTTGGATAAAGGAAAGGAGTATCTTCAGGAGGAAAGAGATGCCATCTTTTCCTAATTAAAAAAAAAGAAAAACAAATTTATACTGTAAACTAGAGATAAAACATAAAAGAAAGCGGCAGCTAGGGGCAGTGGTCCCCAGGCCCACCTCCTGTAAGTGCTGGAACCTCCTCTGCTGGAACCGGGGGAGGTCGGGCAGGACCTGGTAAGTGTCATGATGCCCCTTTCCTAGGACAGGATCCAATGTGAAAGATCATTTTTTCTTCCCTCAGATAAAAGTTGTCACAAATTGTTTCTATCCTCTGATTCTACAGCTACCCAGAATAACCCCCAGCCTTTCAAATATCTGTATTCTTAGCTTATCCAGAGCAACCACCCCATAGTTCTATCCACCAAATAGTTTCCAGACTTCTTCCTATTGGAGTTGTAAATTGCTTTAGTTAAACACTTGTTAAGTTAATCCATTAAGGAAGAGAAATGCATAAATGATGCCACACAACTATAAAGTAGTATAATACAGGAATGTTTCAAAAGAGAAAACTATAAAATGTTTCAAGTCACTTCAAACATTTTTTAAAAATGGAGGTGATAAATTTTAACTTACAAAACACCAGACACTTCAAGCTAATAGAGGTTGGGCATCAGAGACAAAGGAAAAAGAAGTGTGAAAAGGGAGCAATACAGACAGAAATACACAGATGGGGAAGAAAAGAGAAAGAGAAAAAAAAAACATCTAGCGCTGAGAAAAGCCCCAAAGCCCTGGAGTGACCCTGTGCAATTATAGTGGGGGGCATCATGTCCTTTCAGAACCAGGAAGCAGTAAGCTGCTATTTTCAAACTGAGACGTACTCATATACATTGAAGTCTCATTTTGCCTTAGAGATAATAAAGCGGCTCCATTCCACTCTACCCATGGCTAGTTGAGGAGAAGTTTCAGCATTTAGTATGTTTAGAATGTTAGAGTTGGAAGGACTCTTAAGAGATCATCAGTCTCATTTCACTTCAAAGCAGTGGAAGAGGGACCCAGCACTTGCTCAGGTCAGTCACTGAGCTAGTGGTTAGTGGGAGAACCAGAACTAGGTCACAGATCTCCTGACCTCTCCAGATCCCAGCTCCTACCTCTTCACCAGAGCTGTGTTTCCCAAAGAAAAAGCCACAAAGATAACATCCCATACTATATGGTTTGCTTGGCTTCAAATATAATACATATGCATCCTTCTTTTGTTAATCAGAGAACGTAGCCAATCATCATGTCATCCCCTGCTCAAAAAACCTCTGATGGTCCTGCAGGCTGAAAGAACAGAGAATAAGCAGTATTTGCCTGGGAGTTAAGACCTGCCTTTCTGGCCTGATTCCTCTGACTCCAACATACAAGTTGCACTGGACCACTCACAGGGTACTCTATACACCCCATGTGCTGCCAGCCAGGGCTCTAAGCTGGTCCCTCTGCCCCTCCCATCTGTGTCTTTTGAACACTCACCCATCCTTCAAAGCCCATCACAAAAGGCATGTCCTCTCTGAAATCTTCCCTAATCTTTCCAATAGGAACGTTCGCTCGTCTACTGTTCAGTTCTATAGCTCTGTGACACCTTCCTCAAGAGTATGTTCATTCTGCCACACCTCACAGCTTTCCATGGGCTTGCCTGCACTCCAACTGTACACTCTGAGGGCAGAGAGGTGTCTTACTCACCCATGTCTGTTTATCCTGTAACACAGGGTACCTGCACAGCAGGACATTCAGTGAATATTTCCTGAATGGTTATTTATTATTCCAGAGCTAGATAAGGTCAGAAGATAGGTTCTATTACAAAGTTAAACTAAATCTACATTAATTTGGTATCATAGAAAGAACCCAGGTATTTTTGGTAATGTTTTTCCAACCTGAATTTCTTTGGCTAATTTCCATATTCAGAACACATAGGAAGTGGCTACTTAAAATGATGTCGTCTCTTACCAACTTTAAGGTTACTCTATTAGCTCCACAAGGGCAGGGACCATGCACACTTGATTGACTGTTGCATCCACAGCATGTAGTATGGCACCTAAGATTTTCCAAGCCTTTTAATAAAGACTTGATGATTCAAAGAGTGGACTACCTTATACAATTTTATAACTTTTCTAAGTAGTTCACATGTGAAATCTATTCACATACTTTCTCACTGTTTCTCTTGGTTCCACTCATAATCCTTTCATGTCTAAAGGGTATGAGAACTTGGACATGGCCGTTTCTGCTTTTCCCTCTGTGCTGTCCAAAAAATGTCCTGAAAGGCCAGGAGAGGAGACTGATGTATCATTAATTTGGGGAAAGTAAGACGGCACATACAACAGCCAGAGTACATCCTCCAGTGGGAGAATGATGAAACCCTCACATAACTCCTAGAGCCAGGGACTATCAAAAGTATTACCTGGCTTAGCTTTTATGTCTCTTAGGGTTCACAGATAGATGGAGATAATTAAAAAAAAAAATACTGCATTGTGTCCATAGGTAGGTAAAAAGTAAAATTTAGAGTTGAAAGAGGCCATAAAACACCAATTGGTCCAGCTGTTCCCAAACCAGGCTCCCTGACATCCCCTCAGGGACTCGGGGGTAGCAGCAAAGCCTCGTGCTTCAACAAGCTGCTCTGCTCCTAGGTATTTAGGTTTGAAGAAAGGGTATTCCTGCTTCTAAACAAAAGTTTAAAAACACAACTGCAGGCTCTTATGTAAAAGAGCAAAGCAGAGAGCTGTCTAGCCAAACTGGGAGTAGAATCCTCAAGTTCTAGGATTAGCTTTCTGAAGGCAATCTTGAACACCGCTGAGAGAAGCTCATGGAAACCACCATTTAAACTGTTCCTCTCACTTCACACAGGAGGAAACTGAACCAGAGGTCAAGAGATCTGCCCTGGCCATAAGGCAGGCTGACAGGATAGGGCTGGGCTAAACCTTGGGGTCCTGCCGCCTACTCAGGACTCATTCCGCTTCCAGTGCAACAGATGTCTGTCTGTCTGTCTGTCTCTCTCTCTCTCTCTC
>NW_017731358.1:6722167-6725968 GCF_001890085.2 Hipposideros armiger | reverse complement strand
TTGAATTGACTCAGGACATGGAGGTAGCCATGACAGTGCAACGAAAGACACTCATGAAAGAGGACTTCCAGAACTGCTTCAGAAAGTGGCAATAATGATGGGATAAGTGTGTTTGAAGCCAGGGAGAGTATTTTGATGGGATTAATGGCAATGCATCCTTTACTGTAATAAATTTCTTTTTTTAATTTAAACATTCACTATATTGTTTGATCACACCTCATAAGAAGAGGCTGGTTTAAGTGATTCTTAATCCCCTTCTATATATATTCTTTTGGGAAGCTAATGAATGCCCGCACACCCTTGCCTCAGAGAAATGCACACACACACAAAATTTCATATATACTTTGAGTGAGTTGATGGACTGACCCCAGGTGAGAAACTCTTTTCTAGAGCACTGCTCCAAAAAGAATCACAGAAAAAATATTTTTCTACAGGGTGGGGGTGGGGGTGGGGCTACTGTATGAGAAACTGACAAGGGGCTTCCCTGACCTCTTATCTAACACAATAATGACTAAAAAAGAAAAATTATTATGGAATGATTAGATCAAGGTGACCTAAACTACCTAAAATTTAGCAGCCAACTGGCTGGAAAAATCACAGGATTGGAGGGGGTGGGGTAGGGGGGTAGGGGAGGGGGGTAGAGTTGCAGAAAGAGAGAGTCAAAGTAAATTTGTCAGAAAATAGCAGCATTTGAGGTATCTATTTTGATTCTTCTCCCATAGGCTCTTGAAGAGTTGGGTCTTTCTTACCAGTTGAGTTCAGCTGTGTACAGGTAACCAAATATTTGAAATCAATGTGAGCCCAGGAGGAATCTGACTTAAGTCTTGCTAAAAACAAGCGACCCTGGTTGGCCACTACATCAGTGAGACCAACACAGGTGATCGATAGGTGATCCACTCTGGAGTCTAGTCTCACATCCACTTTAAGAGTTGGAAAAGTCTTTAGAAATAGCTAGATTAAGACAATTCTATTCTACCACCACCCTGAAAAGAGCAATCAAGTGTCTAGTTAACTGGTTACTACAAAAACACTGTCTGCTTTCTTGTAACTTCCATAAGAAGGTCCTAGGTTTGTTTTCTATAGATACTAACCAGTTTATTTTCTCTTCTGCCAAAAACAGCTGTCCTAAATTACCTGAAACATTGTCATGCCTTCTCCTTTATCTTCCTTCTTCCCTTCCCTCCCTTCCTTCTAAAAAGTTCCCTCTTACTCCTGTGCAGTCAATTTGCCTGCCTCCACTCTCAGCCCTTAGCGATCACTGATCTACTTTCTGTTATCACAGTCTTTTGAAACTGGATTCCTGTAGGTACACATAATAACAATGAGGATCAGTTTTGAAAATTGCTCAATTAAAAATGTCCCCAACATTTTAAACAAAATTAGAGACTCTAAAAAATCTGGTTGTAATAAAAAAAAAATTTCAAGAAAATGTATATGCTTCAGTATTGTTGATCATGTATAATATTCTAAAACTATTACAACATTTAAGTGATAAAATAATGTCAGATACAGTACTGAACTATAATAGCACATTTTATACGCTTCTGTCTTAAGGACTGGATTCTGCATTTGACATTAAAGTCCCATGGAGTCCCAATTTTATTCAAGTTGTCATCTCTAGAACCTAACACAGTAAACACAACAAATGATAAAAAAATTGCTTAGTTACTTATCAAGGTAACTAGATCTATTTTTATCCTTAGTATCTCCTAAAGCTGTTCCAATTAACAAGTTAAATAATTGTTCAGAAATCAAACACCATTTTTAAAATGCTATACAAATCCTCCATAATTTTACAGTTTTAACCAAAGACTGGTAGGATGTTTATAATAGAGAAAGGTGCCTTTTTTTTTGGCCTACCATGTAAACTAATCGTCAAAAATAATTCTTATTTTGTTTAGTTCTAGAAGACGGTATACTACTTGGCAAAATATGTATTTAAATAATATTTCTACATATGCATTATTATTTTCATCCTGTTTTATAGATAAGAAATCTAAGGTTCAAACAGATTAAATGAGTGTACACTAGCTATTACCGAATCTAGGCTCTGAGAACAAACCACCAACTCAAAACTATTTGTTCTTTTATCTACACCATGCTATTTGGGCGACTTGTGATCATGGTTAATTTGAGTCTGTCACATTAAAANATTACCTTCCTTGTACCTGGAATACTAAGTTGCAACCATAGGAGTCCAGATGACAGGGTGTATGGGCCCCCAGAGAGCCGATCCACAATGTACTTTCCTGTCCATTTCTTCCAGGAAACCCGAAGTCAGACCATATCACATCCTATTTTGAAAATAAAATTACAGTCCATCAAGAATCAAACAACTCCTCTGTCTGATAGTGTTGTACATTTTCACTTGCACATCTGGTTTTTGGCTTTTGGAATACTCTCTTATAAAAAATGCTACAGATGGAGGCAGGTTAGGTTTCCAGGGCAGTGTAAGAAATCTTTTTAACAAATAACACGCCTGAAGTACCTCATTAATAGTAGTTATTCAACAAATACTTACCAACTGCCCACACATGCCAGGCAGGCACTGTTCTAGAAGCTTATGACAAATCCATGAACAAAACAGACAAAAATGCTCACCCAAATGAAGCTCACATTTTAAAGGTTAGAGACAGACAATAAACAATAGACGTAATTATGCAGATATCTAGGGTGTTTCAGGCAGTGGGAACAGTGACTGCAATGGAAATAGTATTTTAATATCGCTGAAGTTCAACTCAGGAAGCCAGAAAGCCATATTCCTTCGACGCAACGCAGGTACTTCTGGGCATAAATAATGTATTAACTTTGTGCACTTCAATGATCACATAAAAGAAGCCCTCTTAGGTTAGTGGAATTATTTAAACTATAGATGGAGGCTCAGTTCATACCTACTAAATCAGAGTCTCCAGGTGAGGGTGTCACAGCATATCTTTTGAAATATATATCCATAAAGGACTTTTGCTATCATTCCAAGTGGTGAACTCCTTAAATGTAGTGAATTTTAAGACAGAGAGAGCATAGCATTCTATACTTTGCTCTCCTTACGCCTGGTTCTGCGGGCAGATCATGCCCAAGTCAACTACTGACCCACAAATACCATCTGGTCCAGTAGTTCCCAAACCAGGCTCCCTGGCATCCTCTCAGGGACCCAGGGATAGTGGCAAAGCCTCGTGCTTTCAACAAACTGCCCTGCTCTAAGTCATTTAGGTTTGAAGAAAGGGTGTTCCTGCTTTTAAATAACAGTTTCAAAACTACAAACATAGTTTGACATAAACCCAAATCCATGGAATTAAATATGTGTGTAAGCTAGAAAAGAACTAGTGAATCAGGCATGAAGGTTTTACTCATTTTCTTAAACCATGAATTTTTCCTACTGAGTTTTTAAAAATGCACACCAAAAACACTTGTGTGTGCAGAACACAGGCCTAAATACTGATACTTCTTTTATCAGTATCTTCAATCTATATTTTCTATTTTTACAGGCAAACCATTAACAGCTGTATTCAAAGAGAAAGAGGATTTGGGGGGAGACATTTAATAGATGGCTTGGAGAAAAACTAGAAAGAATATTTTCATTTTTGTTTTGAGTGATGAAAATTGCGCAATACGTGCACATAATGAGTGTCTGTCATAGAAAGGGTGGTTTTTGCAAGGTTGGCACCATTGTAAATGCGTATGACTCATGTGCAACAGCTACAGGGAGTGGCAAAAATCATGTGCCTTCTGGATACAGCCCATAAGCTCCATGCCATGAGCTTACCTTTGTATCTAACACCTAACATAACACTTGGCTCAGGG
>NW_017731358.1:6710849-6716647 GCF_001890085.2 Hipposideros armiger | reverse complement strand
AAATTTTTTTAGTTTTAATGTTTAACTACCCACCATTTTATGACAGGTGGAAGAAAACCTGAAATAATAAGTAATAAGACTGTTATTACTTAGTGACTAAATGAATTATAGTGGTAAAAGTAAAATGACAACAACTTCAGTACCCGTGAGGTAAGACGACTTGGTGCTTAGGAAACTGAGCTAAAACATTATATAATCTTAATATACTTGGTTGTTCATAGCAGATTTGGCTGTTCTAACCCAGAGGGTTAATCACCATAGTATGAGCTGACAGAAAACTCACTCACCTAAAACGATCAGATCTTATAAGGGTTCAATTACCAAAAGACTGCCTTCATACCCACACTTAATGGACTGGACACATGTCTGCCTCGTGTTGTCATGCCTGGGCTGAGAAAGACAACTGATGGGGTCAGATGAGAGATTCATCCAAGGCAGAGTGAGCCTCGTCTAAGCATAAATGGAATTCCTTAATTCTAGCTGCAGAAACCCCCACAGAACTGAATGTATTCAGAACCTCTATAGGCACACAGTGTAGTGCTTAAAGCCTGGAGGGTAGACTGCTTGGGTTACTCTTTTCTTAGTTGTATGAATATATTTTTAGAAAAGGGTTACTTATCTCTTTGTGCTACATTTTTCTTAAAATAGAGATAATTATTAAAGCATAGGGTTACTGTGAGGATTATAAATTTAAAGCACTTAGAAAAGTATAAGGAAGTACTAGATAAACATTACTATTATACAATGATTTACCTGAAACATGGAGTGAAAAAGTACTAATCTAATCTACAGGGTGGGTGGGGATATGCAATATAATAAAGTACTCTAAAAGTTAACTATGATATCTGAAAGTTCCAGGGTTAAAGATCACAACTAAGGTTGTAAGAAAAAAAATTACCTCAAAATTATCATTTAAAAATGAGTAAAGGGTAGATTTGGGATAGACTTTGGATTCAGAAAGTCTATTTCTGTTTTCAAAACTGATGCATTTCTTTCGTGATTTTGAGGATGAAAATATACCCTCAATTAACAGTTATGAAGCAAATGATATATTTTTCCTTTTTTATAAAAAGCAACATTTAAGTAGACATTTAAAAAATATAAAAAAGGAAAGCTACAAAGTACTGACACTTGTATTATAGGAACTATGTAAATGCCAGCATCCATACCTTGACTCAAAGTGAAAAAGAAATATATAGGCTGAATGAAAAACTACTCAGGAGTCCAAGGCCTATCAGCCTATGTGAGAGGCAAGTCCAGAGAGCGGGTGGTGGGAACCGTCAGAAGGAGAGGAGTGAGGGTTAACAGCCTGTAGTGATGGCAAAATACTTTTGTCCACAATGGATTGGGAGCAGGATGAAGGACGCTGGAGCCTTGACCTGATTGTGGACAAGGCAGAGTCATCCAGACAGCTTCTGAGACTATTCCCATTCCTGCCCCAGGCCTGAGACACACACTGAAAGCAGAGCAGGGAGTCTGCAAAATCACCCCACAAAATGAACCGGTAGTTTGAGGTAGCAAACACTTAAAAGAAAAGAGGATATGGTAGTCCGCAAACTCTGCTGTCAGTTATGTCAAAACATGGCAGAGGACTTCCACATTCTTACTTCTGCAAGTGTTTCCACACTTCTGCAGGACTTCTACCATCAAATTCTGGGAGTCCAGCATCTGCCTCAGGCTGTAAATCTGCACTAAACCCCCAGAGCAGGGAAAGATGGAAGCGGCAGCCTGGGATGCTTCTAGGATTCTAGGGGTGCTTCTTCATGTAATCAGCTTTATACCTCCATCTGCCTCACTGACAGAACAAGAACTTACATGTAGGTAAGGAGGAAATGAAGTTATATACACAGCCTATGCTTCTAATATACTTCAAACCAGCTCAGGCGCTGTTTAAAGGCACAGGAGAAGGTGCATGGGAAATATGGTGTATAGAAAAGCAGTGAGAAGGCTGTTCATCTGTGTGAGCCAACCGTTACGCTTCTCTTGAGCAAATCTTTTGGATAAAATACTCAACACTCACAGTGACTACTTCTGAGAGAAAAAGAGAGTGAAGGACAAAGGTACCAAGGAAATTCTAATTTGTGATCTTTTCTCAAGAACAATTACCGTGATGAAAAGGAATGTATTGACTTACCTGGAAAATATCTGTCTTGTCTTCAAATAGACTGACAAAATATTTGTAGTCAGCATAAGCCCAGAATTTGGAATGATCATAATCTCTAAATGGTCCAGAAATAGTAGAGTGGTCATAGTTCCAGGTCAGAAATTCTTCAATTGTAGCTTCTACGTAACTACATGAAGTTTCAAACTGAGGAACTGCAATGTAAGAGAACCCAACGTTAAATGTATATGGAACACAGTTTCTGAATATTGTTTTTTTAAATGAAGACAATTTCAAGCAAAAATGTTAACTATCATTTAATATTAAAAAAATAATAATTTTGGGGCCGGCCGAGAGGCGCGATGGTTAGGAGCTGGCTTGGGACGCCAGAGGGCCCCGGTTAGGATCCCACATATGAGGGCTGGTGACGCTGCCCTCCGCAGCTGGGATGCTGAAGGCAGCTCAGCCTGGAGCTGGGCTGCTGTGAGTCGCCAGTGATGGCATAGGCTGCAGCCCCTGTGGCAGTGGGTTGCCATAGGCCAGCGTGAGCGGCCAGCAGCCGCAGTGAGCAGCCATCCAGAAGCTGGCGACTGATCTGCCTCGCCCGGGAAGAGCGCAATGACTTGGGCCAGTGAGGCGGTGTCCTCTGCGACTAGACTGAAGAGCAAAACGACAGCAACTTGTCTGTTCCCCTTCCCCCAATTCCCCAGCGCTGTTCCCATCCCCCAATAAAAAAATCTTAAAAAAAAATAATTTTGTCCTTGCTATATAATTAAATCCATTTACAACACTCATAATACTTGTGATTAAACATAAAAGTAACACGGTTTTAATTATNCATTCAAATACCTATTATGTACAGTGGTTCCCCCCATCTGCAGTTTTACTTTCTGCCATCCAAATATATTAAATGGAAAATTCCAGAAATAAACAATTCATAAGCTTTAAATTGCACACCCTTGTGAAGAGCATAATGAAATCTGACACAGTTCTGCTCCATCTCACCCAGGATGTGAATCGTGCCTTTGTCCAGGATATCCATGCTGTGTGCCACTCGCCCTTAGACACTTAGTAGCCATCTGGGATATCAGATCGATTGTTGCAATTTTGAAATGCTTGTGTTCAATTTACCCTTATTTAATAACGTCCCCAAGCCATTCACATAACTATTATTACAGTATAAGTGTTCTATTTTATTTTTAGTCATTGTTGTGAATTTTTTACTGTGCCTAATTTATAAATTAAACTTTATCATAGGTATGTATGGTTAGGGACAAAAACATAGTATGTATAGGGTTCAGTACTATCTGTGGTTTCAGGCATCCCCCGGGGGTCTTGGAGTAAATCCCCCACAGATAAGGGGGAACCACTGCGTTTAGCACTATGTTAGCAGTTTGGGGGAATAAAAAATTATAAAACATAGTCTCTGTTTCCAAATAACTTACAATATTGTTAGAGGAATACTATGTCATATACTATTTAAATAGCAATCCAAGTAGAACATAGAGGAATGAAGGCCAGGGATGAATGGATGTGGATGTATGTGGTTGAGAAGGTTTCACAGACAAGGCTGAATCTGAGCTGGGCCCTAAGAGTACAATTTTAACAGACAGAAATTGAGAAGAGCATGAGCAAAGGCCAGAAGATGAGAGAGTACACAGTGGTCCAGCACTCAGTCAGGAGAGTAGACAGGGACTAATGCAGAGAAGAAAGGTTGCATCAGACGTTTTGGAGAAAGTCTTAAATTCTATCCTTATAGTTTAAGTCACGAAAGATTTGTGGACATGATGAACATATTTCAATATTTAATCTGGAGCATGACTTGAAATGTATTTTAATAAAAACTATTTTAGAATTAAAGGAGGCCTCAAAAGTGGAGGAATAAAGCGTAATTTTAGAAGTGATGTTGTAGACGAGGTTCTCAAAGTGGCCCATAGACCCCTTGGTGGGGGAGGGAGTCCCCAAGACACTTTCAAGGGATCTGTGAGGTTAAAATTATTTTCATAATACTACTAAGATGTTACTTGCCTGTTTCACAGTGTTAACATTTGCAATGAGGGCACAAAAACAATGATTAATAAAAACTGCTGGTCAAGACAGTGGAATCAAAGTATACTGGTAGCAATGTATTCTTTTTTAAAAAACAGCTTTATTGAGGTATAATTGATATACAATAAACAGCATATATTTTTAAGTGTATGATTTGGTGAATTTTTACATACCTATATACCTGAGAAACCATCACTACAATTAAGATGACAAATATTTTGATCATGTCCAAAAGTTCCTCTGTGACCCTTTATATAACCCATCTCTTTCATGGTATCTTTTTTTTTTAGCTGAGCCATCCTGCTACCTGTTGGCAGCTCAGCAGCAGCTCAGCTCAGGCCAGGAATAGAACCGGCAATCCTGTTGCTCAGAGCTGGCACTTAACCCATCTCTCTCTACTCCCTCATTCTCACACACACAACTACTGATCTATTTTCTGTCACTATAAATTTGTCTGCAAGTTCTACAATTTTATATAAATGGAATCATAGAGTAAGTACTCCTTTTTCACGCTAACACTAATCCAAAGGCAAACCAAACAAAGTTGACTTCACACAAATTAGGCATCAGAACAAGGAAGAACCCAGGAGAGAGAAGGGGGTCATTTCATCATGATAAAACATCAACCCAGTAAGAGGACATAACAATCCTAAGTGCATGAACCTCATAACAGTTTCAAAACAGATGAAACAAAAACAGACCAACTTAAACTAAAAAAAGAAACAAACATACAGTCATGGTTAGGAAATTTCAATACCTCTCTCTATATAATCAGTACAACAAGTGTACAGAAAATCAGTAAGGATACAGGAGACTTGAACAATCATCTTGACTTGAAAACACATCATTAGCAGAATACCCATTATTTTCAAGTGCACCTACAACATTTATCAAGATTTACTATATTCTGGGCCATTAGCAATAAATTTAAAAGGACTGAAGTCATACAAAGTATGTTCTCTGACTACAACGGAATTAACTTTAAAAAAATCAGTAACGGAAAATAAGTAATGGAAACGTAAAAAAAAAATCAGTAGATAGAAAATCCCCAAATATTTGGAAACTAAACATTACACTTATAAATAATCCATAAGTCCAAGAATAAATCACAAGGGAAATTAGAAAATATTTTGAACAGAATAAAAATGATTTTGGAAATTTGTATCTTGAAACACATGAGTTTGAAAGGTTCTCAATAATTAAAAGACTTTTCTGATAACAATGGTGATGATATTAAGGAATGTCACTTCTTTTTTAATGAAGTATATGGAAATGAGGCAACATTTGGAATATCTAAAGAACTCAGTAAACCAATATTTTCCAAATGGCCGATGAAAGGTATTACAAAAGCTCCATTCCATTCAAGATGGACTAATGTATTTTAAAGTAAGAGTACAAAATGTTTATTAATTATGGTTTCAGACTCTATACTGCAACAAACAAACCTTTTAAGAAACTACGCCTTGTCAAGTTTGGTGGAGTATTAAAAAAAATCCACAACTCGCGTTGGTTAAGAGCTGGCTTGGGACGCCAGAGGGCCCCGGTTCGGATCCCACATATGAGGGCCAGTTGACACTGCCCTCTACAACTAAGATGCTGAACAACAGCTCAACTTGGAGTTGGGCTGCCTTGAGTCGCCGGAGTTGGC
>NW_017731358.1:6706172-6707239 GCF_001890085.2 Hipposideros armiger | reverse complement strand
AAAAAAAATAATTTTGTCCTTGCTATATAATTAAATCCATTTACAACACTCATAATACTTGTGATTAAACATAAAAGTAACACGGTTTTAATTATAATAAGGCACATTTATATTAAAGACAAAAATCTGTATATTTAAGAACTGATTAAATTTGATAATTTTTGAAAAGCACTTAGACCAGTGTCTTGCACACAGTACCCTATCAATATGTAGAAGCTCTTAGTATCATCATCATCATCATCATCAAGAATTTACCGTAACAGTACAGGAGTACATAGTGTTTTAGTAAACAAAAACCCATGTGGCAAGAAAGCTGCATGGTGCGGAGAAATAGAAGTCATTTCTAAATCATCAGTAAGCTCCAATGTAAGCCTGAAGACATTACACCGCCTTGCGAGCTTTCGCTTCATAGAATTCAACCCCACTGATCCCACTAAATGCAAAAAGCCACTATTGAGCCACTTGCTCCTGCGGTGGACTGGGTAAGACTTTTCAGTTAAGGCCAGTTTTCAGGCATGTCTACACGGCAGCCTCATCAGGGAACTTCATTTTCTGTCACAGCTAGTCTGTACTTGAAAAAGTGAAAATCTAAAAATGCAAAAATTACACATAAGAACTGTTACTGTCACAGGGGAAAACTGCAACGAATGGAATGAGTGGAAATGACAGACTTTTTAATTTACATAGTGATTTCAGGATAGAATCTTTTCACTCCTTCTTGGTAGTAACAGCACCAAAAGTACTGTTTCCATTTTGTTGTCATGACAATGTCTTTCTGTTTTCTTTATTTATTCTATGCAATGGAATTATTCCTTTCTAACTTTATTATTATTGTTCTTTCATTTAACATTGAAGCAGCCTAAGCAGCTGTAACTTTCATCCCATTTACTGTCAAAGAATTAAGTAAGAAGAAGCTCAACTGAGTTTAGTTTGGAAATGGTGTAAATTGAGTTTGCCTATTTTTTTTTTTAAAGATTTTTGTTGGGGAATTGGGGGGATGGGAACAGCGCTGGGGAATTGGGGGAAGGGGAACAGACAAGTTGCTGTCCTTTTGTTCTTCAGTCTAG
>NW_017731358.1:6668413-6705512 GCF_001890085.2 Hipposideros armiger | reverse complement strand
GCGACTGATCTGCCTCGCCCAGGAAGAGCGCAATGATGGTGCCAACTTGGGCCAGTGAAGCAACGTCCTCCACAACTAGACTGAAGAACAAAACGACATCAACTTGCCTGTTCCCCTTCCACCAATTCCCCAGCACTGTTCCCATCCCCCCAATTCCCCAATAAAAAATCTTTAAAAATATATATATTTTTTGCACAGCAGGGAAACAAATACTTCTCCATTTTGTTAGACTTCTTCATTTTATAAGCAAGAAACACTGCATGGAATATGGGTACTGCGTAGGACTTTTGATCATCAAGCCACCCCCTATCTACAAATGTTTCGAGTTATTTCTAAAATTGCTTGCCTAACTACTGTCAGCTGGTTATAGTGTTGCCACTGAGCACTTATGTTGGTAAATAAATTTGATCCACAATGGTTTCTAAGAGTTATGTGATGTCATCTACTTCCTAAAATAAGCTAAGAGATATGTTATATTCAAATATGCTAAGTATTATTAATATTACTTCAAGAATTCTAAAAAAATTCTAACCAATGTCTAAAACAGAAATAAACTCAATAGCAAGGAAACAAAGTTATCATTTCTTATAAAATTATATGCCTGTGCTCCTAGAAAACCCACAAGAATAAACTAAAAAACTATGTATACTAATAAGTAGCTGGATAAAAAATAAACATACAAAAATAAATGGTTTTTATTTATGCACCAATTACTAGCTAGAAAAATAGAATAGGCTAAAATAATTCCTCATAACGGCTACAAAAAATTTACAACATCTTAAGAAATTTGTAAACATACATGAAAACTCCAAATCTTTTTACTGAGAGATAAAATAAACTTAATAAGTGAAGATAACATGTTGTGTAGAAAGATACAGCAGTATCACAAGGTAGATTTGTTACTGCAGGCAGAAAGATTAGGGCCGTGGAGGCGGGGAAGGCGGGGGGCAGGGGAAGAGGAAGTGCAGGAAATGAAGGAGATGAGACCACTCTTTTTTTTATTTTTATTGAGGAGCAGCCATGGTCATTGGTTACACATTGCTTGCATGCTACAATGGCATAGTCGACTCTTTTTTAAGGAGGGTGCAGCTCACAGTGGCCCATGCGGGAATTGAACCAGCAACCTTTGTGTTATCAGCATCACGCTCTAAGAGATGAGACCATTCTTAAGAAAAGGTGCAGCTACAGTGACTCGTAATAGATTATAATACTATTAGCACTGCAGGCAGGGAAAAATTTCCATCCATGTCACCGTGACAGTTCTGACAAGGGCCAAGTAAAAACAAGGGAATCCTACTTCTCTATAGGAAAGAGTGGTCAGTGAGGACCCGCCACCTCTAAAACTTGAATACTTCACACCCACCTTAGAATAAAATCCTAAACTTCTCTGTTCTTCGGAGCAGTTGCCCTCCTTCTGGCCTGCCATGCCCATTATTTTTGGAGTGTACTCTTTTTCTTTTCTTTAATAAATCTACTACTTGTTTGGCTTTGTTTGCATGGCTTATTCGTACATCCTGGAATGCCTTCCTGTAATAACACAAGAACCCTTTTTCTCCGGTAACAGACTCTTTCCAAATTAGTTTATAGCATTTAATAAATTTTCATTTAAAATCCCAACAGGATTTGTTTAATGTGAGTACATTATTTAACTCTAAAATTCGTTCAGAGGAATAAAATTCAATAATATCTAAGAAAATACTGAGAAAGAAGAGTAATTAGAGAGGATGAGTTGTTCTTTCAAATATTAAAATATATACCAGTTGTTAAAATAGTTTTTTAAAAGTGTTCTACTGACCCCAAAACTGATAGCTCAATTTGTGGTCCAAAAACAGATGCTAGAATATATAACAATATAGTAATAAAGATGGTTTCAAAGTCAGCAGGGGAAAAAAAAGATTATTCAGTAAATGGTACTGAATAAAAGATATTGATACTTCCAACTTAATTCTGGAAAAGTCAGTGAACACCATATACTGAAATAAATATGGAACAAATAAAGAGTAAAATGTAAAAAAATCATTAAGCTATTAGAAGAAAATATTAGGATAATCATCTACTCTCAGGATACAGGAGGAATGTCTAAATAAATAAAAATAAGATTAAAAATGTTAGTGAAACGTTATTTGATTTGACTATATAAAATGTAAAAATGTGAAGCAAAAGTAAAAGGCAAACAATAAACTGGGAAACACATTAGTAACAAATACAGTATTCTTAATATATAAGGATTTATTTTTTTAAAAAAACAACCACCTAAATCCTGAACCCCAATAAGGAATAGTCAAAGAACAATTACCAGAAAAAAAAATACAAATTACTAATAAACATGAATACATGTTCAACATCACCAACAATCAAAGAAATGCTAATTAAAATCATGAGATACCATTTTTCACCTATCAGCAAGATTATTTTTTTAAAAGCGCTTTCTGCAAAGCACTTGAGAGACCTTTCATTCTTTCACTCCACAAATGTCTGAATGTCCATTAGGTGCTCAACCCATGATGACACATGGACCCGGCCCTCACAAGGGCCAGGTGACCTTCTTGAGGGGAAGACAGACTTTAAACAATTAATTACTTACATAACCAACCATGTGATTATGACTGGGCTAAGTGTTACTAAGAAATACAAGGTGCTCTGAGATAATTTAATGGTCAAACCTGATTTGGGGCATGCGGGCAGGAGGTGTGGTCAGGAAAGACTTTCATGAGAAAATGTCATTTGAGCTAAGATCTGAAGGAAGAAGAGGAGTTAACCAGCTAAAGCTGGGGTAAAGGGAAATGCGAGCAGAGAGAATGGCTAGACAGACTATCTATGCAAAGGCCCTGATGTAAGAAGAAGCAACCTCTGGAAATACAAAAACTTAAATGCTCGTTTGGCCTGAGAGCTCAGGCAGAGGGGTTAAGTTGAGGCTAAATGAGCTTTCCGTGCCACTAAAAATTTTGGTCTTTAGCCTAAGGGTAATGAGAAGCCATTTAAGGGTTTTAAGCAGAGAAATGAGATGAGATTTGCATTTTAAAAAACTGTCTCTGGGGCCGGCTGAGTGGTGTGATGGTTAAGAACTGGCTTGGGATGCCAGAGGGTTCCGGTTCGGATCCCACATATGAGGGCCAGTGACACTGCCCTCCACAGCTAAGATGCTGAACGACAGCTCTCGCTGGTGATGGCATAGGCTGCAGCCCCTGCTGCAGTGGGTTGCCATGGGCTACCATATGTAGCCAGCAGCCAGCGTGAGCGGCCAGCAGCTGTAGTGAACGGCCGTCCAGAAGCCGGCGACTGATCTGCCTCGCCTGGGAAGAGTGCAATGACGGTGCCAACTTGGGCCAGTGAAGCAACGTCCTCCACTAGACTGAAGAACAAAACAACAGCAACTTGTCTGTTCCCCTTCCCCAATTCCCCAGCGCTGTTCCCATCCCCCAATTTGCCGGCGACTGATCTGCCTCGCCTGGGAAGAGTGCAATGACGGTGCCAACTTGGGCCAGTGAAGCAACATCCTCCACTAGACTGAAGAACAAAACGACAGCAACTCGTCTGTTCCCCTTCCCCCAATTCCCCAGCGCTATTCCCATCCCCCAATTCCCCAATAAAAAAAAATCTTTAAAAAAAAACAAAAAACTTTCTCTGGTTTCAGCGTGAAGAATGGCCTAGGAGGGGAATGCAGAGGGTGCAGAAGGACTCAGAATGAGGTTACTGCAACTATGAAGGTGAGAGAGCAGGGTAACCCCAACTAGAGGATGGCCATGGAGAAAGAGAGAAGCATGTGGATACTAGATATTTAGGGTGTAAATCTTTGAGTCACCAGCCACCACTTAGGAGAGGCATTCAGAGTGACTCACAAATTTCTTGTGTAAGAAGCTTCATGGATATTGCTGCTACTGATGATAATGGGCATACCCTTTGACCCAGTCATTCTCCTTCTAAGAATCTATCCTAGAGAAATAGAAAGGTGAATAAGTTTTATTTCCAAAGATGTTCACTACAGTCTTATTTATACATTTAAAACTTCTAAGCAACTAAATAATCAAAATAGGAGGATTCTTAAAATAAATTAATATCATCCGATGGAATATTAGGTAGCCATTTAAAAGTCATATTTAATATCAAGAGAAGCTGCTCAGAATAAGTTAGGTTAAAAAAAAAAAGCAGGGGCCGGCCAAGTGGTGCAAATGGGAAAGAACTGGCTTGGGACGCCAGAGGGCCCCGGTTCGGATCCCACATATGAGGGCCAGTGACACTGCCCTCCACAGCTAAGATGCTGAACAACAGCTCAACCTGGAGCTGGGCTGCCATAAGTCGCCAGCGACAGCGTAGGCTGCAGCCCCTGCTGCAGTGGGTTGCCATGGGCTACCATATGTAGCCAGCAGCCAGCGTGAGCGGCCAGCAGCCGCAGTGAGCGGCCGTCCAGAAGCCGGCGACTGATCTGCCTCGCCTAGGAAGAGTGCAATGATGGTGCCAACTTGGGCCAGTGCAGCAACATCCTCCACTAGACTGAAGAACAAAATGACAGCAACTTGTCTGTTCCCCTTCTCCCAATTCCCCAGCACTGTTCCCATCCCCCCAACTCCCCAATAAAAAATCTTAAAAAAAAAATAGCAGGCTGTAAAACTTAATACAACTTTATTTTTAAAATACAAAGAGAACTGCATGGACAGATATACACTTTGGTAATAGGACCAAGTGTTTTTATCTCTTGGTAATAGGAACAAGTGTTTAAAATTTCTTTGGATCTTCCCATTTTTCCAATGTTCTCCACAATGAGGAAGTCATACTTTTTAAATTATTTCTAATTTTAAATAACATTAGTTGAGCAGTTACTATGTGCTAGGCACTGTTCTAAATGTTTCATGCATATAAACGCATTTAATCTTGAAAACATTTCTAAGATACAGAAAAGTTAAGTGACTTGCCCAAAGTCACATCATAAGCCAAAATTTGAACCAGAGTCAGCTCTCTTATACCACCACTATCCTACACAGTTAGTGGAAGCATTGCATTTATACTCAAATAATAACTTTAAATAGAACAAATTAAGACAACCCACAGAATGGGAAAAATATTTGCAAGTCATCTATCTGATAAGGGGCTAGTATCCAGAATACATAAAGAAATTTTTACAACTCAACAATAAAACAAACAAACAAAACACCCCACAAAGCAAAAACATCTCAAATAGAAAATGGGCAAAGGATTTGAATAGGCATTTCTTCAAAGAAGATATCTAAATGGTCAATAAGCATATGAAAAGATGCTCATTATCATTAATCATCAGGGAAATATATAACAAAACCACAGTGAGATAACATTTTACACCCACACTAGGATGGCTAGAATAAAAAAGGAATGCATGTTGGTAAGGATAGAGAAATTGGAACCCTCATGCACTGGCGTGGGAGTGTAAAACGGTTCAGCTGCTTTGGAAAGCACTTTGGCAGTTCCTCAGAGGGCTTTGAGTTACTGTATGACTCAGCAATTCCACTTCTAGGTATAAACCCAAGAGAAATGAAAACGTATTTCCATAAAAAAAAAGAACATAAATGTTCATAGCAGCATTATTCATAATAGCCAAAAAGTGGAAACACCCAAATGTCCGTCAACTGGTAAATGAATAAACAAAATGTGATATTTACATACAATGCAATATTATTCAGCAATAAAAATAAATGAAGTACAGAAACATGCCACAGCATGGATGAATCTTGAAATCATGCTATGTGAAAAAAGCTAGACATAAAAAGCCACATATTGTACTGATCAATGATCTTTTACAGGAAAGATCTTGATCAAGTGGCGGGAATGATAAAAGTGAACTGGCATCTTGGGAGGCTTAACTGTGGAGCTGGGAGGACTGTGGGTGGAGCTGGGCCTCTTGTGGACTCTAGTCTTGACTTCCTGGTGAACTTGGTGGTGACTTCCAGGGAAGGGATGCGAATAAAAGAGGAAGCCATGTTGGGTGGCCGGTGGAGGAACCGACCTGCGAGTACGTTCCCTGGTGGCTTTGTTTCTTTTTCTTTTTCCCGAATAAACCGTTTATTTTAGTGGATTTACCTGGAGAATTATTTTGGCCAGTCGACAGTACAATTCCATTTATATGCTATGTTCAGAATGGGCAAATTAATAAAAACAGAAAACAGATTAGTGGTTGCCAGGTGCTGGGGGGTAAGGCGGACTAGAGTGACTACTTAAGGGGTACTGGGCTTCCTTATGGGATGATGTCGCCTTGCAGCTGCACACTCTAACGCTCCTGCGCACTGATCCTTTGAAGTTATAAGGGAGTGTCTTGGAATGTTGAAACCCAAGGGAATGATCTCGGTAAAACTTCCTTATCCGGTGGTCTCGGAATGCTGAGGCCATCCCGGGCATCACACGTATGTGTGAAAGCACAACGCGTGCTTGATCACAATGAGTTTTGGTGAAGCTGTGCTTGATCACAATGAGTTTTGGTGAAGCAGCTGCCGGTCTTATCAATTAACTGGGTATAGATATTCAAATTGACTTCTTTGTGGCAGTTGTAAATAAAAGTTATTCACCCGCCAGTATCAAGACTTGCTCTCAGTCAGCAGTGAGGAGACCCCTGGCCCGCAGAAACTCTGTTTTTGACTCTTGTGATTTCTTAACCCGTCGCTGCCCCTCCTCGAAACCCCAGCTCTTGTCACGCGGGACGTGATAGGATGATGAAAATGTTCTGGAATTAGGATTAGAGTAGATGGTTGCACAACATTGTGAATATGCTAAAACCACTGACTGTAAACTTAAAATGGTGAATTTTACATTATGTGAATTTCATCTAAATTTTTTAAAAAGAGCAAATTATCTTAGTTGTTAAAAATTCAGGGGAGTTGTTCACAACTGCAGACTTTCTACTTTCTTTTTCTTTTATGCTTAGGTATGAACTTGAAAATTTCAAATTACTGTGCCTCGTCTATAAAACAAGACAATAATAGTACCATTCTAAGAGGGTTTTTAGAAGATTAAGGGAGTTACTATGTATAAAGGACTCAGAACAGTGCCTGGCACAATAGCTCTCAATAACTTAGCTATTAGTAATGTTATTGGTGTATTTGGAGTCTAACCAGAATATGAAAAAAATGACAATTCCTATTCTCCCCAAATTATTGTCTAACAGACACTTCAATGAGTGGAAGATTTATTTGACTACAATCAAGAAGGAAAAAGCACAAGCTGGTTTTTATGTGGTTGCTGCTGGTCTCGCATTGAATTTTAAAATACAATAACCATTTTGGTCTGTGATTAGAATGAGATGCCAGAGTTTCAGGTATATTAGTCCTGATTTACCTGACACTGGTATACAAGGGGGTTCTAGACATTGAAAGCCAAAAAATTCTATGAGATCTACTAGAAGGTCAACATGAAAGAAAGCAGCTTGGAGAAGCTGGGTAATTTTCTAGCCCCTTCTGAATTATTAATAGATATTCCTAGAGCCACTTCACAGCAATACTGAAAACACTGAGTTGCTAGACTACCAAACGTACCCATATTTAAAGAGAAGTTAAACACACATTTTGAAGCCAGACAATGGTTATGGGCTCCTTTAGATTAGAAACAGCACTATTTCTTTTCTTTAAATTAACTATTTTTAGAGTTAACAGTAATTGCTTTATCTGACTGTAAAGCAAAAAATCAAAACGTTACAAGTCTTCAGGGAAGAAGCGGGAGCTGGCAAAATCTAATTGCTTAAGGGAATGGAAAAACAGCTTTACCTATGCTTCACAGTTATGCAGTGCAATAGAGGTCAGGCAGTTGATAAAGCAGAGATAAAATTACAACCAAGACTGAGCACTATAAATAGTGCCTAAAGCCACAAATCAAAGGACACAGTCTACATGAGCCAAAGTGGGAGTGACTATTAGGTTAGTATTGGTCTTTTTCAATCGCATGGGTACAGAAATAAGCACATTAACAAATATTTATTAAGTGTCTACCACATTCAATGAATCATAGTATGTGAACAAATACATTTTATATGAGGTTATAAAATACAGGTTGTTTATTCTAAAAAAAAAAATGTTAATACAAACTGTCCTTCTAAAACTTCCAGTAAAATATTCCCTATCTGCAAATAGTCAAGAAGAGAATTAAAGATTTCTCTAGAGATAAAAGACACCACTGCTGGGAATGTGGACATGCTATTGAAGAGACATTATTATGATGATTACTGGTGGTCCTACCTGTATCTATGCTTTTCATTCCCATTCTGAATCGTATCTGCTTTCCATGAAGGACCTCAGAAAGGTGTTTAGCAGTCCAGTGTTGTGCTGGCCAATCAAAAACCATGTTACAGAAGATTGCAGGTTGCTGTAAGGACATGACAATTTCTTTGGCTTTCTCTGGCGTAAAAGGTTTGACGTGCCCACCTACACAGAGAAATAAATAGAGCAATAGATAGACAACTATAAAGTTATTTCATATAATACTAAAAAGATAGCAATATTGTTTCTATTATGGCAAATCTTTCTTTGTAATTACACTGCATTTTATGATTCACTTATTACTGTTTATATAAATATTTGGCCTCAAAAAGCTGTAATTCTTGAATGATTTTTCTCATATTTAATTTTGAATGTTGGAAAATATTTACAATTCTCAATGTACAAATGTTTTTAAAGAAGACTTTCCAGGGGCCAGCCGAGTGGCGTGTTGATTAAGAGTTGGCTTGTGACGTCAGTTCTAAGCAGCAGGACCCCGGTTCGGATCCCACATGAGGGCCAGTGACACTGTGCCCTCTACAGCTAAGATAGTGAACAACAGCTTGACCTGGAGCTGGGCTGCCGAGAGTTGCCAGCGACAGCATAGGCTGCAGCCCCTGCTGCAGTGGGCTGCCATAAGCTACTGTGTGTAGCCGGCAGCCAGCGTGAGCGGCCAGCAGCTGCGTTAGCTGCCAGGAGCCGCCATGAGCGGCTGTCCAGTGGCTGGCGACCGATCTGCCTCACCCGGGAAGAGCGCAATGATAATACCAATATGGGCCAGTGAAGCGACGTCCTCCACAACTAGACTGAAGAACAAAAGGACAGCAACTTGTCTGTTCCCCCTCCCCGATTCCCCAACGCTGTTCCCCTCCCCCAATTCCCCAATAAAACCTTTAAAAAAAAACAAAAAAGGCTTTCCAATTATTTATTTAACTTTAGAAAGAAGCAATTTTTTAGAAAACATTATTTCCCAAATAGAGAAGTATATCAGAAATGCTGATGGAAACTATGTAGAACAGTTAGAGTTGCTTGAGTCAGCAACAATACTACTGATTCTGTTGATTCTGGACAGGATAGTAAAGATTTGTATTTGTTAAACAAAAGAACAAGTAAGTTTCTCTTTAAAGATATCTTAAGATGAAAGTTTTGGAGAAAAGTTAAAGAGTGCTTCATACTGTGACCCCCAAAACATATACCAAAAGTGCCCAAAAAATGTGTAAAAGTGGACACTTTGGTCAATGTTGCTCAAGCAGTAGTTTGCCATCATCAGAAGTGTCTGGATGCTGATGGTAACCACTTTGAGCACCTCTCGTAATTGCAGAAGTCAAACGTGACTTGTATTCATCTTTTGGTATCGGTATATACAATTACAATTTTAATACAGTTTTCCTTTCTTAAAATGTGTATACATTTTTTTGGCACCCTCTATTTTATGATTCTCTAGAACAATCAGTTAAACCCTATTTCAGTTACTTTATTTGTAATTATACTTAATTCAAAAAATTAAGAAGAGCTCATAAATAACCCAAATTCTCCCATCATCCAACTTTCGTCTAATCTTTCTGATAAAAGGAAGAAGGAAAGGAAAAGACTCATCGAGTCATTTGTACTTGTCTGAATGTAAGGCTTGTTTTGAAAGAAAACGTAAAGCTTATTTTTAAGTCAATTTGGCTTCTTTTCTCAGACAAGGGTAAAAACTCGGAATTCTTTCCCAACCCTTGGTAAACGTAAGCAGGCTCTCAGCCCTCTGCAGTTGACATTTGAGACCCGTCTGTCACCTTCTATATAGTCAGGGCTTCCAAGAGAGGAGATCAGTGTGGATGCTTAGAGGGAACGGGCAGGAAGAAGGCACTAAGGTCTGGATATAAAGGAAGCCCCAAGTCTATCTTTAACTGACCATGAAGTACTAAAGAGCCTGGTTAAGAAAAACAGGATGTGACCAGGAATCTTTCCTTGGGTTGTGTTTTTGTTTTTTGTGTTTTTCACTTTTGACATGTATGATAAATTCACATTGAAGGCCTGAACCCATACCAGCCTGTAAATGTAAATGCAAGGTTATGGAGACTGCAGTACACCAACTCTTCCTGGACTGGGGAGTGCCTGGATTCCATGTGTGTGAAAATGGACAAGTTGCATTTTTTATTACATATTTTTAAAGTTTTGCTAGACTATGAAAAGCTATAATACATTTCTGATAATACTTTGTTGTTTGTGGCATATAAATGACAACTATCCTTTGGGAAACAACTAGGAGAATGAAGCAGAAATCTCAAAGAACCACCCATTAACCTGATTAACTTATGTTACAGGAATTTGCTTTTAACAAAAGAATTAATCATAAGCTATATGCATATTCATATATAAGTGTATAGACATACATATAAATTATCTATGACCACAATGTAAAACTCAAAATATAAACAACCTAAAGTCTGAAAGTAGAAAAAATATTTACTCAATATTTTTTCCACAGTACATTGTACCCATTAACAATTAAAATAAGGGCTACATAGGAATGTGTGGAGATGTAGGGACTGGAACTGACCCAGAGAGCTATTGCAATAGCCAAGTGAGAAGTGTGATAATAAGGCTGGGCACAACAAGGGGTGGCAATGAGGAAGGCAGGGATTGTAGAGATGGGGAAATACTAAGAGAAAAATATCAAAGACTATTATGATCAAAGAGATGAGGGGTGGGAGGCAGATGCAGCTGTAAGAAACACTGAGGTTTCCAGACTTTGTGGATTACCCTAAGGGAAAAGTTAGAAGCAAGAGCTTGATCTGCTGGGAAGATGAGTTTGGTTTCAAAAATCATCATCGTAACAGTACCATATATTTACTTGTATAATGCTTTATTTACTACGTGTCACATATTTGTATATACATTAAAATAAAAGTGCTCATGTGGTCCTCTAAGAAGCCTGTAAAACACAGGCAGAGAAGGTATTTTATTATCATTATCCAAAGGAAGAAATGGAAGTTCAGATATCAAAGGTCAACACCCCAGTGATGAACTGGACCTACAAGTCAGGTTCCCTGATTCCAAGTCCAGTGCTCTTTCTACTGCACAACGCTGCTTCCAGAGAACTAAAACTGAGGGACTTACAATAGCACTAAGAACTCGTGAGAGACAGTATAACCTGAAAATATAAATAGATTTGGGAAAGCTTTAGATCAATTCATAGATAATAAATCCACATGTGCAACTGAGGAGAGAAGAATGCTTTGGTTTGTGTGTGTGTGTGTGTGTGTGTGTGTGTACTGGGAGAAGTACTGATGCCTGCAGTAGAGACTGCTAGTTGCCTACCTTCCCCAATACCCATTTTCTTCTTCCTTACTAACAGAGTTGTGGGCAATGGAAGTGGCTGAAAAATTACATTTCCTAGACACCTTTGCAGATAGGAGTGGAGATATATATATATTGCTGAGTCGGACTTTTTGCTCTTTTTTTTTTTTCCTCTCCTATCTTCTGCCTGGGACACAGACATAATAGTTAGCCATGCAGAGAGAGATAAAAGAAAGACCCAGGAAACTGCAACCTCAGCTGAAAGAATACAAAGATGTCCATCTTTGTGTCACTGAGACAAAACCAGCAAAATTCTACGTCCTGAATCCTTTCACAAAAAATGAACTCTTACAGTCAAGACTCTGTTATTAGTTCATAATTGGTATAACCCTCTGAGGCTATCATTTTCAAGGACAACCATATTCTCCCTGTCAAAAACAAGACAACAGGCCCCAAATGGAGTTGCTTACGTTAAGCCCCACATCACCAAACCAAGACTTCATTATAGTTTCGGCCTCCCTCAGAAATGGAAACTTAAACCAGTCAATCAGGAAGCACCTGGTCAGTACTAGTGCAGTAATCTACCCAGTAAGCCTCTGCCATCCACTAAAGGAAAATGATCTTGCTACAACCAATCCATTTTCTGCTAGTACAACTTCCTTGTTCCTGCTCCCTTCTGCCTATAAAAGCCTTTCATTGCGTACAGCTCCTCAGAGCTTCTTTCTATCTGATGGAGTGCTGCCCAATTCATGAACCTTTGAATAAAGCCAATTAGATCTTTAACTTTTACTCAGTTGAATTTTGTTTTTCTAACAGAAATTTTAATGACTATTAAATTTAAATTACTAGTGTTCAATCTTATTCAAAAACTTGCAGAAGGTGACATAAGAGTAAGCCACAAGTTACTATACAGGACTCACCATAGTGACACAGCATGAATGGAAAACTTCCAGGCATGGTGAGCTAATTTATTTCTAAACACATATATATTTAGAAATATATATGTCTATATAGTTTTATCAGTCTGACAACTATCCTGTAAACATACGAGATATTTAAAAACCTTTGGAATGGCAGATATTAGGGTAAAAAAGAATGGACATTGGGCCATGTCAGAAAAACACTGATGGGATTATTCAAGTATTATTTGACAAAAGAGAATGCACTGCTTGTACTAAAGACTGAATGGTAAAACTTACACCAAAGATAATATTTTATAGTCGTTATTTGAAAATGTCAAATCAAACTAAAAAAATTCCCCCGGAAGTTAACATAAGGCTTAAGTAAAATGATGCGGTTTTTTTGAATTTCAAGATCTAGAAAGTGGTGACATTGAGGAAACCACAAAAGAAATGTTGAGGTATTATAACATGACCCTGCCAATACCAACGCTTGGTGTGGTAGTGAACACCCAAGCAGATTCACTTGGGGGCAGGAGACAGTTACGTGCTGGACAGCTACCATCATCTTCTCATCTTCTTACACATCCCTCTTGCCCAGTTTACCCAGAAAATTGTCTTATCCTCCGCACTTCAATCCATTTATGAGCCAGGAAATGGCTCATAATACTTGTAAATTCAAAGCTATACTGGTCTTAAATCTAAAGCAAGAAAAAGTAAATCTATATTTTAAGTGAAGTTAATATTAGAAAGAATGTCTCAAAGGTTAAAGCTCTTTAAAATGTTCCAAAGTATCTTCAAAATTTCTGCCAAAATGTTTCCATCACTTCAGCTTCCACTAAGTAAATTTTCCATAATCCAAAATAAACTGGTTATTTCATCTCACTTTTCATCAAAAATATCCAACAGCAGAGTCTTGAAGAGATATGTGCACACCCATATTCATAGTAGCACTACTCATAACAGCCAAAAGGTAGAAGCAATCCAAATATATAGTGACTGATAAACAGATAAACAAAATGTTTATCCATAAAAAGGAATATTTTTCAATCTTAAAAAGGAAGGAAATCTTGTCACATGCTATAACATGAATGGACTTTAAGGATATTATGCTAAGTGGGGGAAAAAACAGTCACAAAAAAGCAAATACTATATTATTCCATTTATACAAGGTATCTAAAATAGTCAAATTCATAGAAACAGAAAATAGAATGGCAGTTACCAGAGCTGATGCTAGAGAGGAAAAGGGATTTGTTTACTGGATACAGAGTTTCAGAGTAACAAGGTGCAAAGGTCCTGGAGATCTGTTTCACAACAATATGTATATACTTAACACTATTGAACTGTACTCTTAACATGGTAAACTTTGTTATGTTTTACCACAGTTAAAACGTACTTAACAGTATTGGTTCACTAACAGTCATCATTATCAAATATAAAGTATTTTAGCTACATGTGCTCTAGCATGGAAATTTTTTACTTTTTGAGATTACAAGGGCTTTTGTTTTTCTTTAAACTCCCCTGCTGCCCAGGCCCTTTTTAAAAATGAGAACAAGAATGACATGGCATCTCTAACTGAAGAGGAATAAATCCAGTTATGTAGCAGTGCCAGCTGTATATGAAACTCAAGTCTGTACAATCCTGGAATGAGATACTTCCTTGGGAAGGACTGGAAGGAACCTACAAAGAATTCATTCTTTTCTTCATCGAGGCATAAACCTGGATATAACTAAAACTATGAGAGCCAAATAGAAATATAATAACCACCGTCTGAAAGAATCAGATTCAAAGAATTGTCATTTTTAATTTCACCAAAATGCTTCAACCAATGTGTGATCCTGGAAGTAACATCTCACACTCAGAATTTAAGTTGATTCTTAACAATAAGTAGTTTCATGTTTGTTTGAGATTATTTTTACAGTGGTTTTAGGTTTACAACAAAATTAAGAGGAAGATTTCCCATATACCCACTCTCCTCATACATGTATGCACCCCCCCATTATGAACATCACTCACCAGAATGGTACTTTTTTTTTTTTTAAGATTTTATTGGGGAATTGGGGGAGGGGACCAGCCAGGCTGTTATTCTTCAATCTTAGTTGTGGAGGGCGCCAGTCGCCATCTGGCTGTCTGTCGGCAGCTCGTGGCCTCTAAGCTCAACATGCTGTGTTCAATCTTAGTTGCAGGTGGGCGTAGCCACTATCCCATGCGGGAGTGGAACCAGCAGCTTTGTTGTTAAGAGCATGCACTCTATCCACTGAGCCATCCCAGAGGCAGCTCAGCTCAAGGTGCCAAGTTCAGTCTTAGTTGCGGGTGGACATAGCCACCATCCCATGCGGGAGTCGAACCTGGCAGCCTTGTTGTTAAGAGCATGCACTCTATCCACTGAGCCAATCGGGCGGCAGCTCAGCAACAGGCTCAGCTTGGGCACAGTGTCACTGGCCAATGTGGGAATCAAACCGGTGGCCCTGTTGCTCAGAGCTCACGCTCTTAAGCCAGCTCTTAACCAACTGAGCCACTTGGCCGGCCCTACTTTTTTTTTTTTAACCAAAGATGAGCCTATTATAAATTGACACATCATAATCACTCAAAGTCCATAGTTTATCTTAGGGTTTACTCTTGGTATTGTGTAGTCTATTGATTTGGACAAAAGGTATAATGATATATCCATTATTATAATGTCATATAAAGTATTTTTACTGCCCTCCAAATTCTGTGCTCTGCCTACTCATCTCATGTTTGTTTTTAATAATTTCCAACCTGTTACTTCAAACAAAAAAATATCACATCCTTGAAAGCAAACCTGTTACTTTCATATATTTAGAGCTTAGCCCAATGCTTGGCATAAACTAATGCTAAATAAATGTTTCCTGAATTCGCTCCTTACTTTGAGCAATGTATAAAACTTTCTTAAAACTCACCATTTGCTTTCTCCACTTTTGCAAAATGCACTATTGAGCACAATCAGAAACAGTCTCAAAACAAAGGGGTCAGGTCCACAATTTCGTGCTCACCTCCGCAGCTTCCCTTTCCTGGTCCCGATCACACCATCACTGATTCCTAATCGCCCTCGCTTGCCCCTACAGCAATCATCCCAAAGCGTCTTCACTCCCAAATCCCCAATGCCTCTCTCCACTTCCTCACTCTATGTGGTGACTTGCTCTACTTTTCTGAGAAAACTGAAACCTATGATTTCATTCTTTTCACGTCAACATTTCTGGCTCACCCTTGCTCTTCTTTGGTCTCAAGTAACACAATCTTTCTCCTCTTCACCTGCATACTCTGCCACACTTCCACTCTAATGGAACGAGTCTGTCTCCTCACTCCCCTCCCTGGCCTGCCCCTACGTGCCTTGGACCTTGGTCTTCTTCCCACTCACTTTCACTCCTGGCCTCACTTCACCAGAAATGGCCTCTTCCATTCATTTCCATAGTCAAATTACAGTCATGAGCCACGTAACAATGTTTTGGTCAATGAAGGATGGTGGTCCCATAAAATTATAACGGAGATGAAAAATTCTTATTGCCTACTGATGTCGCTGCAATCTTAATATTGTAGCACAATGCATTCACTATTCAGATGTTTGGTGATGCTGGTGTAAACAAACCTACTGCGCTGACAGTTGTATTAAAAGTATAGCACGTACAATTAGGTACAGTACATAATAATGGATAATGATAACTGACTGCTACTGAGTTATATATTTACTGTACTATGCTTTTTATCGTTTTGAGTGTACTCTTTCTACTTATTAAAAAAAATAGTTTGCTGTAAAACAGTTTGCCATGTTACACCAGCAGCAGCCTCATACATCTCGTTTACCGCCTCTCTTGATTGCATCACTTCCTCTTGAGCTTGATTTAATCTCACGTTGTTTTGTACAGTAACATGCGTCATAGTCTAGGAATAATGGGCTCCATACAGCCTAGGTGTGGAGCAGTCTATACCATCTAGGTTTGTGCGAGTGCACTCTATGTTTGCAAAATGACAAACCCGCCTAACGATCAATTTCTCAGAACACATCCCATTGTTAAGTGGTGCACGACTGTATACCAAAATCTTTTTTTTTTTTTTTTAAGCTGAGCCATCCTGCTACCTGTTGGCAGCTCAGCGGCTGCTCAGCTCGGGCTGGGAATCGAACTGCTGTTGCTCAGAGCTCAAACTCATGAGCAAGCTCTTAACCAACTAATCCACTTGGCCGGCCCTGTATACCAAAATCTTCAAATTATTCTAAGAAGCACAGACGCAATCCAATTTTTATTAGTTCTTTCTCCTCTCAGTCCCAAACACTTCATGTGTGGAATATTTACATCCCACCTAATAAATTGCCTCCTGTCTTGTGGATATGTCTTATACTACAACTCTTTCTGTGTCCTGTTTCCCCAAACTATATTTAGAAGCTATTTTAGGGCAAGGACTGTCTTCTATCTCACTGTATGAAAGCATCTCCTCACTGTATGAAAATGTGCAAATTTTTGGATAATGGAGTAGTAATGAGTTTGCTCAAAAATAAGTTTCTATTTATCATCATACTGACCATACTGACCATTTCACATGTATTTGTTTAGTGTATGCTTTTGTACCTTTTATTCATATAAACCTTATCTAATTTAAAACAAAGACTTATCTTCCAGTAGGATTTTGCTCATTTAACTTACTTCATAACGGTAGTAAGTACTCACCCCAAAGTGGTGTTTATGGAAAGGATGACAGTTTAAAATAGGGTTGAAAGTTCCACAGATAGGATTCAGAGAATCCCTTAATACAAAAATTTGAAGTCACCTGCAAAAATGTGTGTGCATGCTGCATCTTTCAGGGAAGCAAATCCATACTTTCATCAGATTTCCCTCCTTAGGAGTTTAAGATTAAGAATCACCAGTTTTCTCAAAAAGCTAAATATAGAATTATCATATGACCCAGCAATTCTACTCTTAGATATATAACCAAGAGAATGAAAACACATGCTCATACAAAAACTTATATATGAATGTTCACAGTAGCATTAGTCATAATTGCCCAAAAGTGGAAACAACCCAAATGCCCACTAACTGATGAATGAATGAACAAAATGTAGTATACCCATACTATATATGGAATATTATTCAACCATAAGGGAATGAAGTATTGATACATGCTACAACACAGATGAAACTTGAATCCATTATGCTATGTGAAAGAAGCCTGGGCTGGCCAGGTGGTCACAGCGCGAGCTCTGAGAAACAGGGTCACCAGTTCAATTCCCACATGGGCCAGTGAGAAGTACCTGAGCTGAGCTGCCAACGGGTAGCCGGATGGCTCAGCTGGTGAGGGCACATGCTCTTAACAACAAGGTTGTCAGCTGGACTCCCGTATGGCATGATGGGTTACGCCCACCCACAACTAAGATTGAACATGGGACGTTGAGCTGAGCAGCCGTGAGCTACCGATGGGCAGCCAGATGGCTCAGTTGGTTAGAGTGCGTGCTCTTAACAACAAGGTTGCCAGTTTGACTCTGGCATGGGATGGTGGGCTGTGCCCCCCTGCAACTAGATTGAAAGCGGTGACTGGACTTGGAGCTGAGCTTGCACCCTCTACAACTAAGATTGAAGGACAACAATTTGACTCGGACCTGATGGGTCCTGGAAAAACACAATGTTCCTTTCCCCAGTTCCCCAACACTGTTCCCTTCCCCAATTCCCCAATAAAAATCTTTAAGAAAGAAAGAAAGAAAGAAAAGAAAGAAAGAAAGAAAGAAAGAAAGAAAGAAAGAAAAGAAAGAAAGAAAGAAAGAAAGAAAGAAAGAAAGAAAGAAAGAAAGAAAGAAAGAAAGAAAGAAAGAAAGGAGCCTGACACAAAAGGCCACATGTTGTATGATTCCTTCCACATATTGTATAATTCCACTTATGTGAAATGTCCAGAACAGGCAAATCCGTGGAACAGAGAGTATATTACATAGTAATTGCCAGAAGCTGGAAAGAGGGGCGAATGGGAAGTGACTGCTAATGGGTTACAGATTTCTTTTTGGTGTGATGAAAATGTTCTGGAATTATAGTAGCGATGGCTGCACAATTTTGTGGACATAATAAAAACCACGGAATGGTACACTTAAAAGGGTGAATTTATTGTATGTGACTACCATAAAAAAATAAAATCCTTCTCTTCCCCTGCTGCATGTTTGACATCTTTTGCGGCACCCTTCTTCCCAACCTAAACTACATTAAAACTTAAAAGTGCTCTCCCAACAACCTCCTTCTCATGTTGTATCTCAGGCTGGAAAATTTCAGATATCTCCAATTTCTTTTCTTTCAGTTTCAACAGCAGTCAGTCACCAATACCAGCCAGCACTTTCTATTAATATTAAAAATGGTTATCATTCTTGAATACATAATTCCTGCCAGGTACTATGCTAGATGATCTACAATTATCTTTAATGTTCACAGTAGTCATGCATTTTACAGAGGAGGAAACTGAGACTAAAGGGGATTAAGTATCTTGTCTGTCCTTCAAGTCTTTCTCCCTCTAAATGAGCGGTTCTCAACCTGTGGGTCGCGACCCCTTTGGGGGTCGAACGACCCTTTCACAGGGGTCGCCAGGTACTCATATGTGGGCGTATCTGCATGTGGGCCTGGAGACAGATAGAGGAGCGGTGTCTCGGTTCCTAAGACCATCGAAAATATGTGTTTTCCGATGGTCTTAGGCGACCCCTGTGAAAGGTTGAGAACCGCTGCTAAACTATCCTCCACCCTTCAGCCAGTGTGATCTTCCTAAAACTAAATCGGATCATGTCACTCTCCCACCTAAAGCTCTTCAATGGCGACCACTGTCATGAAGTCCAGGCTCCTTAACTGGGTATAAGGTGCCCTTCAGGAGTCCTCTTCTCCCACCACTCTTCATAACAACTTCGTTCAGTTCCTGGACCATGCCAAGCTTTTTCTCCTCTTGCCGATGGACTTGGCACAGGGTTCCCTCAACAAATGTGTATTAAGTGCCCACTCTGCCTGGCATTGCACTTGCTGCTTGGGCACATGTCGTGAACAAAACAGATATATGTCCTGACCTCAATATACTTAAGGCCTAATGGAAGAAACCATCAACAAGTAATTACAGGTAGTGGTAAGTGAACTGAAGCAAGCAGCATGATGTATTATAGAACATCGAAGGTTAGGGGTCAGGGGAAAACTATAGTGACTATTTTAAATCGGATGGCCCGGTAAGGTCTCAGGTGCTAACATACTCTGAAAGCTGAGGATTAAGGAACCAGCTATGTGAAAGCAGGTAAGAGGAAGGGGGTGTGTGACAAGAGATGTTCCTGGAGACAACAGCAGAGCCCAGACCAAGGATTTTTGCAGGTCATGGTTAGAACTTTGGATTTTATTCTAAGTATTAAGTGCAATGGAATTCATTAAAGAATTTTAAGAAAGGAAGTGTCACTTTTTGCTGCCGAATGGAAAGGGGATTTGGAGGGGTACAAGACAGGAAACAGGGGCACAAGGCCTAAAGCTATAGTAGTGGTTTAAGTGAGAAGTGTGGATAATTTGGACAAGGATCTGATCGTGAAAGAGGAAAAAATAGACAGATTAAATGCAGAATTGACCTGCCTTACAAAGTCATCAGCTGAAAGTGAAAAAGAAATGAAGAGAGGACATAGTTTGGCGAATTGTCATGGAAAAGAAAGTAGGCTCACCACAGAAATAGAAGATCAGAAGGCTCTCAGGCCCATGCTGAGTGAATATTCAAGAGGTTGACAATTTTTATTTTACAGTGTTATCAATTTGTCCAGGACTTTTTCCAGCAAAGTTCAGCCATATAGGTGCAGGTGCAGAAGGCAAAAAATTGGGTTCATCCAGAGTAGGGGTTTTGCCAGAAGAATAAAAGGCAGTGAGGGATAAGAGATAGTGTAATTTCAAGGGAGAGATAATAATGATATAAACTATTACATACACTCTCAACTGTCTTAGGGGGTACAGATGGGCAGAAAATGGAAGGATAATGAATTTGAGGTATAGGTGAAGTTCAAGTATTGTCTCCTCGGGGTACATAAGTAAGTGAATTATAAAGGCAGGAGGTCAGATAGCTAAAAGTTATTATTTGCTTCTTCTGCTTGGAATGGTCAAGTCCCCCTCTAGGCAAACAGGACTATTTGATCTCCAACCATATCCAACCTGTGCTTTCCTGCTCCCAGTCTTCCCAGGACTCCCCATTACTACCACCTGAGATTGTCTCTATCTCATCCAACACAAATGCCTACCTCAAACTATTCCCTCCTTGAAGCATTTATGTTTTCCCCACTGGGATCTCTCTCCTGGTGACAGCCCCTCACTCAGTGTGTACTACTGATAGTATTCACATTACCACATATATTAATCATTCTTTTTCCTGTTTAGGCCTCTTTACTCAATTGGGGGGAAAAATGTTGTTATAAACAATCAAAGTCTCTTGATCCCGTGGCAGTCCCCAGAATAGTGTCAGGGACTGAGCAATCATTCAATAAATGCTAACAAAGATCTCTGGCTCATGGGCCTCCAAACTTGAATCGTTTTCTAACGCAGGATTCCACCGAATCGAACAAAAGCTCATAATCCCTGTTCACAAAGGTCCCAGATATCTCCGTTTACCTCAAGGGTGGGCTCCAACTCCACAAATTAATTATAATCCACTGTAACATTCAAAAACACCGTTATGCATTTAACAGCACTGGTAGGATGCAGGGATATGGGGCTTGCACAATGATCACAAACCTGGATGCTACAACTTGAGAAAAGCCACGAGAAAACAAATAATTTTCCTCATAGCTTAATGCAGGGCCAGAGAGACCTGGGATAAAAGGTAGACCAAACGGGCACATGAGAGGTGCCAAGAGTAAGCTGGCATAGGGTCGTACTCATTCATGGTCTGACCTCACTCAGCCTGCCACCTACCTTCCTCCTCTCCAGCTCCAGCTGCAGGGCCAGTATCAGTGGTCGCTCCCGAGCCTGCCGCCATGGCTTGCAAGACTCCAGCTCCGCTCGAATCCCACAAGTGGAGTGGGGCGTGAGTGGGGTAGGAGGAAAGTCAAAATCCCCACTCTGAAGCTGCCACACAGGAAGGAGTCGCAGCGGTTGCTACGCGGCTCTCCAGGAAGTGCCGCTCGCATGAAAGTCATGTGACCGGCGCTGGGCAGGGCGACGCAGGTTTGTTTTGATTCCCAGGTTGTTGAAATATAAGCACGTGGTCTCGGTTGTGGCGCTTTTTGCCTAACCCAGAACTGATTTAGCCTTCTTTCAATGTAGCCTTTTCTTAGCTTTGTTTCTGTTGCTCCTCGTTTTCCAGTCCGGTCCGTCCTTTACGCCTTGGCACTTTCCTCCATCCAAATGCATCGGAGTTTTAGAGAATGTTTGTTTTTTTGTGTGTGAAGCTAGGAGAGTGGAAAGTGGCTCTACGTTCGTTTACCCTGCAGCAGCTCTTACAAGCCTAGGATACCAGGAGAGCTCTCGCTTCTCCTCCCCTTCTCTTCCCACCCCTTTTGCCCTTTTGGCAGCAACATGACTACATCTGGTTTTGGTGGTTGCCAGGGAATGAACCTCGGGCAAATGTTCTTTAATTGTGTTCCCCATGACTCATTTCCCCACCCAGACAAGTCAAATCGCTTGGGTTTTCAAGGACACTAACCAACAGCTGTCAGAATTCTGGATTTGTGTATAAAAATAAACAACCGGCTGCTTGATCAAGAGATCAACAACTCTCACCCTTCTTGTTTACTTAGGTCAAAATCATATCAACTGGAGATGGATCTAGGTCATTTGGGGGCAGAAATCTTCCAGTCTAAATATATCTTCATTGATCGTCTATTAATGACAGGCAAAAGAGTAGAAACATATCTATATCTTTTATATATGAAGGAAACTGGCTAGTTTATAATCTCATTGGGTATGGAAGATAAAAAGCTGATAAAGCTAGGCAGTATTTACTGTACATAAACAAACAAACAAACCCAATAAATGATTTGCAGGCTGCAATCCTCTGGGTCCCTACTACGCCCTCAATCTTATACTATCTTCCCCTATAATTTCTGAAGCTATAAACCCAACAAAAACAAGAAGAAACCAAATATAGAAGCAAGCATTAGCTTAAGTTACTGGAGGCCACCGAGTTTTTTATTAGGCACATGATGTAAAACTTGGACACTTCCTCCATCAACACGGGTTCCTTGCCCAACCTCCTGGAGTACATACAGCCTCTCTGGGAGTTTCCTTTTCCCTGGGCTCAGCCGCGCTCCTCCCTGCCTTTCCAATTCCTCCCCATCCTCCCTTTGGGACGCGGGATCCATTCCGTCTCCTGCCACCCGGTGGGTTGGAGGCGGTCCCAATCCTGCACCCCAGCCTCCTCCTAGCCGGCCGCACCTGCCACCCCTCCCGGTCTGAAGCTGTCTCGTTCCGCGCAGGCGCACTAGGCGCGGCCGCGAGGCCGAGGGCGACCGAAGCAGCCTCGGCCTCCACCTCCTCCGGACTCATCCGCGCGGGGCTGGTCGGCGGCCACTGGGACCGCGGTGGGCAAGGGCCCCGCGGCCAGCGCGTAGCCATGGGCTCCGGCTGGAGCAGCGAGGAGGAGCGGCAGCCGCTGCTGGGGCCCGGGCTGGGGCCTGCGCCGGGGACTGCTTGGCGAAGCCGGGAGGCGGCGGCGGCTGCATTGCCCGCGGCCACCCCGGGTCTCGGGCGGGTGTACGGGCGCCGCTGGCTGGTCCTTCTGCTCTTCTCGCTGCTGGGGTTCGCGCAGGGCCTGGTCTGGAACACCTGGGGCCCCATCCAGAACTCGGCGCGCCAGGCCTATGGCTTCTCCAGCTGGGACATCGCGCTGCTCGTGCTGTGGGGGCCCATCGGCTTCCTGCCCTGCTTCGCGTTCATGTGGCTCCTGGACAAGAGAGGTGAGGGGCTCCGGGAGCACCGGCCGGGACTGTCACTCCTGGGGGAGCTTCCTCCCTCAGCTTCGTCTTGGGGGTTGTGTGAGGTGACGGAGTGTTGCGGACATCCCATTCCTGACTAGGAACCTTCCGTACCCAAATCGACAAATACGGGAAAGCTTTTTGGCAGCTATTTTGTTTTTATCGGGGCCCAAAGCAACAGCAGGGATTAAGCCTTCTCTAAATGTTCATGTTTTTGCACATTGTGGACGTCAGAGCATTCCCATGCACGTGCTATGTATGTTTTTTTTAACACCTCACAAAAAATGACTGATGCTTTGACTTCAAAGGGATTTGGGGATGTTGAGGGTGAAAGGTCAGAAAATAGACAAATGATGCCCAGGAAGTAATGACTTGGCTTTGCATAATAGATGACTCCGGCCCATAAAGAGCTGTTGGGAAACTGGGATCTGACTCTTTGGTTTCTGGGAAATGGTACACAGCAGCTTTAAAGTGTATGTATGTGACTAGGTGGATGTGTTAGTTGAAATTTATAACTCAGATAAAGCTTGCGGATGGAGTGAAGACTTCACACAGGATTGCTCTGAACAGACGTTTCCTTTACAGCTTGCCAGTGTGATTCTGTGAGGAGACCAAAAAGAAAGGTCATAGGATTGAATGATAAGATATTGAATTATACCACACAAGTGTGGGTAAATGATTCATGATGGATGTGATATAGCTGCTGAAAAATGAAGGACAATTTTAGGCAGAGAAGCATAGTGCCTAAAAGAAGAGAAATAATTTGATATGCTCTACTTTAGTGTTCAACTCTGAGCATTAATTTTAAGAAGGCCATTGACAAACTGGAGTACTTTAAAGGTTGTGTGACAGGAATGATCAAAGATGTAAAAGTCAAATGTGTAAGATGAAGGGAACTGGGTGTGTCAAGCTTCAAAAAGAAACTTGAGGCAGACTATAAAATATGTGAGGCTCAAGTAAAAGAGGAATTAGACTTGATGTGTGTCGTTCTAGAAGGAAGAGCTAAAGTGAGTGAAGTTACAAAGGGATGTAACTCAAACCCATACAAGGAAGAACCTTCTAACAATGAAAGGCACCCAGCCCTGGGAGGTGTGTCATGATTGGTGTGGAACTTCCAGATACAGCAAGTACTTATGCAGAGCAGAGGATGTGTGCTAGTTGCTGGGGAAGGGTTTCTTGTGCTGGGAAAGGGTTTCTTGTGCTGGGAAAGGGTTTCTTGTGCTGAATGGAGGTTGTCTTTGTTTGGGTTTTTTTGTTTGCTCCTAAACTAGATTATAGACTTTATTTGGATTTCACCAGTTTTACCACTAATGTCTTTTTTTTAAAAGATTTTATTGAGGAATTGGGGGAGAGGAACAGTGGTGGGGAGTTGGGGGAGGGGAACAATGTTGGGGAATTGGGGAAGTGTAACAGCCAAGTTGTTGTTCTTCAGTCTTAGTTGTGAAGGGCCCAGCAAGCTCAGCTCCAAGTCCAGTCGCTACGCTCAGCTCTGTGTTCAATTAGACGTGGGTGGGCGTAGCCACCATCCCATGATGAAATCGAACTGGCAACCTTGCTGTTAAGAGTGCACCCTCTATCCACTGAGCCATCCAGGTGGCAGCTCAGCTCAAGGTGCCAAGTTTAGTCCCAGCCGCAGGTGGGCATAGCTCACCATCGAACAGGCAACCTTGCTGTTAGGAGCAGGTGCTCTCACCAGCTGAGCCATCCTGTCACCTGTTGACAGCTCAGTTGCAGCTCATCTTGGGCGCAGCTCACTGGTCCATGTGGGAATCCAATCAGCGGACTCTGTTGCTCAGAGCTCTCACTCTTGAGCAAGCTCTTAACCAGCTGAGCCACTCCGCCACCTCCCTTCCCTCACCCCAACGAATGTCTTTCTTTCCCCTCTGTCCCAAGGATTCAGTTGAGGGTCCCAAGTTGCATTTAGTTGTTACTTCTCCTTAACCTCCAATCTGTGACAATTCCTCAGTCATTTCTTACAAGGTTGGCTAAATTTAGGGGGAAATGCTATTTTGTTGTTTCTTTTTATTAGGAGCATTTTTCAATATTATTCATTAAATGTAGCCAACCTTGGTTTTATGGTAGAAAATTGTTAATTTTTACCTTTCTTGTTATAATTAGGGACTACCTATTTGCTTTATAGAATAAGTTACGTTAGGAATTCTCTCAGAGCTCCATGTGACTATATGGCAAATTCAATTCTGTTTTTCATTGGTTGAAGCAACAAAAAAATAAATTTTAAAATTCTCTTTTAGGAAGTGGTTTTCCTTTTCAGTAGGACAAAGCTAATACACTGTCATATGCTGGCTATCCTGCTGCAGATGTTCTATCTGCATCCATAGAAAGTGAGTTCCTTTTATCCCTGGGTACTAAAGTATCTTTCTCCCTAGAAGGTAGATAGTTGTCTGGCCTTCCTCTTGCCATGGGTCCTGGTCAGTTTAGCATAGAATACTGCTTATCTTCCTGAGATCGGTTATGTACCCTCTCACCCCTTTCCACTTTCCAGCAAGGAGACAAAAAGGACTAATGATGAGCTAATAGGAGAGCCAAAAGCGAATGTTCCCTAGAAGCCAAGTGAAGAAAGGTTCAACAAGGAGATAGCACCTGAATGTGTGCTAAGCACTGGGGAGAGACAGTCCTCACAGAGCCTACATTCTAGTGACAAGATACAGTCATCAAACAAGAATAAAATTAAAGATATAGCATGTCAGATGGTAATTGTGCTTTGGAGAAAAATAAAGCAAGGCAAGGGAGAAAGGGGAATGTGATTCAATGATACTCTATATAAGTGAGTGTCAGGGAAGGCCTTACTGATAACGTATATATATATTTTTTAAGATTTTTAAATTTTTATTATTTTTATTTATTTTTTATTGGGGAATTGGGGGAGGGGGAACAGACAAGTTGCTGTCCTTTTGTTCTTCAGTCTAGTTGTGGAGGATGTTGCTTCACTGGCCCATGTTGGTATTATCATTGCACTCTTTTCGGCTGAGGCAGATTGGTGGCCGGCCTCTGGACGGCCGCTCACAGCAGCTCTTGGCAGCTCACACCGGCTGCTGGCTGCACATGCTGGCTGTCAGCCACTCACGGTAGCTTATGGCAGTCCACTGCAGCAGGGGCTGCAGCCTACGCCATCGCCGGCAACTCACGGCAGCCCAGCTCCAGGTTGGGCTGTTGTTCACCATCTTAGCTGTAGAGGGCGCAGCATCACTGGCCCTCATGTGGGATCCAAACAGGGGCCCTGCTGCTCAAAGCTGGTGTCCCAAGCCAACTCTTAACCAATGCGCCACTCGGCCGGCCCCATAACATGTATTTGAGCAGAGACTTGAGGGAAAGGGAAACCTAGTGTGTCAGTTCTGAAGAAGACTGTTTTGGGAAAAGATAAAGGTCCTCATCTTGTTCGGCATGTCCAAGAAAGAGCAATGAAGCCTGTGTGGCTGGAGTTCAGCCGTGAGGGAAACAACAGTAGGAAATGAAGTCAGAGATGGTGAATCATGCAAGGCCTCATAGGCCACTGTACGGTCATTGGCCATTGAGGAGTGAGGAAGGCTCTCTCCACGGGAAGGCTCTGAGCAGAAGAGTAAGATGATGACTCTGCTGTTGTCTTGAGAACAAGAGCCAGAGCAGGGAGACCAGTACGGAGGCTAGTGGAATAACCTAGATGGGGCTGATGGTGACTTCCAACTGGGGTGATCGTAGTGAAGGATTTGATCAGTGGTTAGATTTCTGATATATGTTAAAAGTAGATTCACCAGTATTTGTTGATGGATTGGAGGTGGGATGTGAAGAAAGGAAAGGAACCTAAGATGTTTCTCAACTTTTTAGCATTCGTAAATGGGAGAATCAAGCTGCAATTTACTGAGATATAGAAGATTGTAGAAGGAACAATTAGGGGCTGATGGCATGAAGATCAGGATTTTGAAATGCCTGTTAGATATCCAAGTGGAGGGGTTAAATTGTCAGTTGGATTTACAAATAGGGAGTTGGGGGGGGGGGGGAAGCCCTGAGCACTTAGTTTGGAGTTGATCAACCTATAATGGTATTCAGTCTTGGGGCTGAGTGAGATCACCTGTGGAGATAGATGGGTGTTGCTTCAGAAGAGGACTGAGCCTGGGGGCATTCCAACATTTAGAGATTGCAGAGGTAAGGAAGAACCAGCTAGCGATGACTGACAGTAGGACCTTGGATTTATTAATAGCAACATGGAACTCTTTGGTATCGTTTTAAAAAAATAGTCTCACTGGCGTGGTGGGGGTGAGTTCAAAATAAATTGCAAGATGATTGGAGACAGTGAGTGTTGACATTTCTTTCAAGCAGTTGTGCTGTAAAGGGCCGCTGAGAAATGGGGCGTAGCCAGAGGGAATGTGGCTACTGAGAAGGTATTTTTAAAGATAAGAGATATTAAAGCCTATCTCTGTAATGCAGTATTCTAATGGATCTAGTAGAAAGCAGGAATTGAACAACGCTGGTGGGAGAGGGAAGAACTACTGTAGCCATACCCTTGAGTCAGCAAGAGGAGATGCAATCCTCCAGAGCACAAGCAGACAGGCTGGCCTTGGATAGAAGTGTTGACAGCCAATTCTCCAGTAGTAACAGAAGAGAAGAGAAGAGTGTATAGATACAGATGCGGATGGTGGGTGGGAGGAGCTTATGGAGGTTATCTTTGCTTACAGTTCTCAGAAAATAGGAAACAAAATTATCACCTGACAAGGGAGGCTAGGGAAGCAGTCATTGGAGGATTGAAGAGAGATGATAAATTGTGAAACTATTTCCCAGGAAAGTGGAAGAAAGCACACGGACGAGGAAATTATAGTCATGCGCCATTTAATCATGGGATATTTCTGAGAAACGCATCCTTAGGCGATTTCATTGTTGTGTGACTGTCATAGTGTGTACGTACACAAACCTAGACCGTATAGCCTACTACACATCTAGGCTAAATGGAGTAGCCTGTTTTCCTAGGCTACAGGCCTGTACAGCATTCACTGTACCAAATAACATGAGATTAAATCAAGTGCAAGAGAAAATGATGCTATCAAGAGATGTATGAGGCTGCTGCTGCTGCTGCCCATATATCATGGATACTGCTTCACAGCAAACTTTTTTATAAGTAGAAAGAATATACTCTAAAATAACGATATAAAGTATAGTAAATGCATAAACTAGTAATAGTTGTTTATTATCATTATCAAGTATGTACTGTACATTATTGTATGTGCTATACCTTTATATGACTGGCATCACTGTAGGTTTGTTTACACCAGCATTACCACAAACATGTGAGTAATACTTTGTGCTAGGATGTTACAACAGCTATGACATCACTAGGAAATAGGAATCTTTCCGCTCCATTATAACCTTACGGGACCACCATTCATTGTATATGTCTGTCGTTGTCCGAAACGTCATTATGTGGTACATGACTGTATAATAGGATTGTTGGGCACTAAGGGCCTGCCTTAAGTTATTGGGCATTCATTTCAGGAGAGACCAATCAGCATGGTTGTGTGTTTTCCTCAGCCTGTTCTGCCAGGCAAGCACAGGCATGGATAGAGTTGGCAGAGAGAGATTTAACCACAGTTGCAGTTTACCAGGTGAGTAGGACTAAGAAAGTGCAGACCAAGAGTAGAGGGTTATGTAGAGAGTGATATAACAATGGAACATGGAATAAAAACTGGGTAAAGGATAAAAGGAAACACATGACATGGATGACAAAAAGTAGTAAGACCCAAAATTGTCATTCCCAATTGGATGAAGATTTAGAATACTAGAAGGAATGACTAGGAAAGAAAGGAGGTCATGGTTGAATAGTGGAATACTCGAAATTGAGATTATGCCATGGATGCAATTATGGTAAAGTTAAGGTCAGATTGTAATCAAAAGAATGGACTGAGGTAGAGTAGAGAACATGGTCATGGAATAAGAAGTCAGGAGAACGAGAGGCCAAGATATTGAAAGGATCGTCTAGTGGGTATTGAAATAACTAGATTTATGAAAGAAGTAGTGTCCTAAAGAGTAATAATAAGCCAATATATTTTCAAGTAGTGAGGGTGAATGACCTGGAGGCAGGTATGTGGTGGTCTGTAGACAATTGTAGCAATGAATGGTGAGTATTACAGTCAGATAAAATTAAATCAAAGGCTGTTCTGGCCATGATGGAGTAATAGGAACTGGATTTATCTATCCATCTCAAACAACTAAAAACAAAGAACAAAATCAAAGTACAGTAATACCTTGGTTTGCGAGCATAATTTTTTCCGGAAACAAACTACTCGTATTGCAAGACATTGCTCATTTACTACGTTAAAATGTATTAGAAATGTTTGCTTGTCTTGTGGAACACTCGCAAACCAAGTTACTCTCAATCCAAGGCTTACTGTATATGAAACAGTGGTTTTCAGACATTGGACAACAGGCAGAGCAGGACAGTGATCCCTATGATTATTTCAGCTTACTGCCTGGAGAGACTTTCTAAGCAGCACTGAAGAGATGGGGAGCCCAAACAGCCCTGCAGTTTTAAGTTGAGGAGACAATTGAGAATTCAAAGAGGCCAACACAGCTAGAATTCTTAGGGTAGAGTACCAGAGATGAAAAAGCTTCACAGAGAGAAAGGTCTAGATCTATAGGAAGTTCCTCTTGAGTCTTCAGCTAAGCACCAATCGATCAGTGGATACATGTGAGGAAACTACCCAAGTCTAGAGAAACAACCACCAAAAAAGAGCAGGCAGAACAATTCCCAAAGTTTATGCAAGGCTGGGAATAGTTCACTTTCCCAACAGCCAGAATGGAAAAACCTCATAGTACATAGGAGGTTGGGTTGAATACCCACAAGGACATTGCCTCAGTAGTAAAAACAGATGATTCCTAGACTAAAAGCTGCTCTGGTTCCACCTAGTAAAGCTTAAAAGTACTCCTTGAAACGATCAGAGGTAACTTAGCTGTGTCCTAGAACATTGTTCAAAAATATTTAAAGAAGTGGGAAAAAAAATCCACCACCCAACATGGTAAAATTCAGAATGCTGACATCCAAATCAGGAATTACCAAGCATGCAAAGAAGCAAGAAAATCCAACCCATAAAGAGGAAAAAAAGCTATCAATAGAAACAGACCCAGAAATGGCACAGATGATAGAATTAGTAGACGGGGATATCAAAACAGCTAGTAGAAATATACTACATATATTCAAGAAGATAGAAAAAAACATGAACATGTTAAAGACAAGAAAAAAAACAAAAGACCAACATTAAACTTATAGAGATGAAAATGTAATCTGTGTCTGAGACCAAAAAATATATACTGGACAGGATTTAACAGCAGATTAGACATTTCAGAAGAAAAGATAAATAAACATGAAGACATAGCAATAAATACTATCTAAAATGGAACACAGAATAAAAGGCCAAAAACCCCACAAGCATCAGTGAGCTGTAGGACAGTTTTAAGTGGACTAATAATATACATGTACGTAATTAGAGTCCCAGAGAAGAAGAGAGAGGTAATGGGAGAGGGCATGGAGTGAGATGAGGTGGAGGGAAAAATGATATAATGGCAGAAAAATTACCTAATTTGATATCTATAAATCCACAAATCTAAGAAACTGAGGGATTCCAGCAGAAGAAACATGAAGAAAACTAAGCACATCATGATCATATTGCTTAAAACCAGAGAAAATCTTAAAAGCATCAAGAGAAAAGAGACTGGGGAGCTTTAGGAAGGAGAGAGTAAACTAATCTAGCAGTGGCTGAGGAAGCAGGGTCCTCAGGAGAGAAACTTCAGTGGGAGTTGGAAGGTGAAAAGAATGTTTAGAGAAGAGCTTGAGAATATAGAGATTCCGCTCATCCACTGGTTCTGAGTACTCCAGAGGCAGGCACAGTGGACAGGTTTCAGGAGTTGGGGAGGTGGCAGAGATAAGTTCAGATTACGGGATATATAAAGCCATATTGGGATAAGGATGACCTGTAAATCTTGACTCTCTCATGACCGATGTAAACAGGAAAAACAGGCACAATATGATTAGTCCTGATGGTCTCCAAGGCAAATTGTGATGGCGAGGATGTGACTGCTGAAGACAGGAAGACTAGAGATCTTCCCAGGAGCAAGCAGCTTGTCTTCAGTTCAACTGATGGAAGTATGGAGCCTGGGAAGGGCAGTATTACCAGATAAACTTTGGGGCCATAACTAATTTCCCATGTATCCGCCATGGGGGCGTGCGCGCGCGCGCGCGCGCGCGTGTGTGTGTGTGTTTCAAATCAACTTTGCATCCTGAGTTTCTAGGCGCCTGCTGCATGGACTCCATTCCTATAACCAGATAGGTCCCCAGCAAGAGGAGTTCTCCATTGGAAGGAAGTTTCCTGCAATGCCTAGATTCCATATTTGAATAGAATTTATTTTTATTTACAATCATGTTTGCTTTCTCAGAATCGTTCTAATACCTTTCATAACATGGTTTTTGCACTCACATCCTAGAAATGTAATCACTTGGGATCTCTATATAGGTGTATATAAAGGTCCTAGATGTCTCATAAGCCTATTTTCCTGGGGCCCTCATACCTTTCCTTCCCAAAGTCAGTTGATACCTTTTTGATTACATGCAATTGTAGAGTGCTGCCTTGTCAATTTGAATGAGATAAAGAAAGCATTCTATTTCAAAACTGCGCATCAGCTGGGGTGGGTTAAGTAATACTTGGCAACAATTAAAAATAAGCAAGAAAGCCACAAGCTGTACCTATAAGGTTGCTTTAATAATCACTTTTTTACAACTTCTTTATTCTTAGATGTTTATATTGGCCATTATATTGTCATTTGTTTGATAAAAAACATAGTTGAGTAGAAAATTGTGCTAGCCTTGTAGAAAAGGGAACCTGGTTATTTGGACCGTATATGGCCGTAAACAGTGCCCCACTGCTCACTTGGTGGCTGCTTACCTTATTTACAAACCAAATATTTAGGAAAAAATAAACATCGTGTATTGTAGAATGGAATTCTACAGTCCCAAATCTGTAAGATTTTATTCAGTATCTCATAGGGCACCCAGTATAACCTTACAAGAGCAACATTTTGCAAGTTTAAGGTATTTATGACCATGAATGTACTTTTTATTAATTACACTCTATTTCCTGTGGCTATAATATGGTTTTAAAATCTGTGTTCTTTAGTAGAAGCAGTAAATGAGTAGTATGTATTACTTGTTACTGAGAAGCACAATTTTCTGTGCCATTCCTTCTGCCAAATTGTATTAATCATGTTTAGATCATATACGAATACTACAAAGCTAACTCGGTTCATATCACAAATCACCCTCAATGTAGCATGTGTGCCTGATCCAGATCTCAACTTTGTTTTCCTTAATATGTTTAATCTGCATAATTATAGTTTTGTTGACTTTCAGTTTCCTTCAAGCAGAGAAGCCCTTTGAAAACCAAAAACTTAACCATCTCCTCTTTGCCAAAAAAGAAAAGTCTGAAAAAATATGTGTTAGATAGTTTAAGTCTGTTCACTGTGAAATGGTTTCAAAGAGGTGTTGACTTTGGGAGAAATTAGAAGAAATGTTGCCACTTTTGCCACCCACTCAGTATGAGCCACCTGTGTGATGTGGCTGCCACAAACAGTGAAGCAGTATTAGTTTAGTAGTAACGGAAGTACAGCGTACCAATAGTAGGAAGATATAGTCCCATTATATTGTGTCTAGTTTTGGTTACCTTATTTTTATATTCTCTTTTATCTTGTTACCCATGTGATGTGCCATTGGCACACATTTTCAAAATAACTGATCATATTGAAATACAAAGGGAAAAGCTATCTGATCCACAGTATCATCTGAAGTCTAAGCCATGCTTTTTTTTTAAACAGCATCATTCTATAAGTGGAAAGCCATCTGATAAATCAAGAAAAACAAAAAGACCATTATTGTATTAATGATCAAAGGATTTTAAAGAACTGCTTCCTATGACTCTCCAACAAGGATTCACTTATCCTGATTATAAAATAAAATATATAATTGGCAAGTTGTCATTTTTTGAGAAAATTTAAAGCAATAATCTATCACCTTAAGAAACATTTTCAAGGCAGATTAGAGTTTTTGCAGCTTGCATTTGAAAATTAGAAATTTTATATTGGAGATATAAAATAAAATACCTAGTTTTTTTAAATTATTTTTTAGTGTTACATGTGAACAAAACATTCTAGCCATATACTTTGAAAAACTGGAGCTAATGGAACTTCTTTTTCTATCCTTGATGTGCTCATTCAAGTTTTCTATTAAAGTTAGAATAATTTCATTTTGAACATGTAGAGTTAATTTCCATCATGTTGGGTGTTATAGCAAAAAGCCAAATTAGAATATAATAGCAGCATGACTGAGTAAAACAAAAAATCTTTGTTCTTAACATTGGACTTACTTGAAGAGAAAATAGAAAATAATGCAGATGTTTATGTTTCCTTTTAGGTCTTCGGATAACTGTGCTTCTGACATCTTTCCTTATGGTTTTGGGAGCTGGTCTAAGATGCATACCTATATCAGACTTAATGCTCAAAAGAAGGTAAATCCTATAAATAACTAAAATTTTTCCTATATTTTTAAAGTTTGTTATGAGTCTATTATATATGTTTGGTTATATATAAATTTTTAGTGAACAGTTCCATTTCTAAGATGATCAGTAGAGGTTTATATTTATAGTCATATTTATTTTATTCCCTATATGATGATTCAGTATAGACATTAGTTGTCATAGGGAAGATACTATACTAGTTACATAAATAAAAAGAGAACAAGTTCATCTTCATACTATCCAGCAGCATAATAACCACAGGAAAATAACAGTGTAACATAAGAAAGAATAATGTAGTTAATGCCATAGAAGAGGTATAAAATTGCCCTGAGAAACTGAGAGACATTTTGGCTAAGGGTATCAAAAACAAGAGTTCTTAAGGGAGGTGACGATAAAACTAGGCATTGAAGAATGAGTAGAATTTTAATAACTATAGTTAGGGGAAGGATATTCTGGGGTAGAGGAACTACAGGAGCAAAGGCATGGAGGCAGGTAAGTGTAGGCCTCTTCTGGGATGGGTAGGTAGTTTCATTTCTGCAACTGGGGTCCATGGATTTATTCTTAGGGGGTGCAAGGTATATGAAGATTTTAAATTTTTGTTTTCCTTTTCGTTATAATATTAAAAATTATTTTGCCGGTAATAATCTGTAATTAAAAGACATTTTTATTGACCAGAACATCAGTTTCTTAAATTAGTGTTTCTCAAACTTGGATATGACCTTGAAAGCCATTGAGAAATTTTTTCCTTTAAAAAGACCCATAAATTATTCAGATTTGGGGGTACAGAAGAAAGTATAAGAATGGATTATAAAGAGATGAGTTTAGAACAGGGTATCCAGATTATGAAAGATCTTGTTGCCATCCTGTAGAATTGTCTTTTCCTCACTGGACAGTTGGGAACCACTTAGGTTCTGAATCAGAGTAGCAATAGAATCAGACCTGTTAGGCAAACTATGTGAGGTACGTAGGATTAATTACAGATACTGTCAGCAGGAGACCAGGAAAGATGTAGTGAGAGCCCAAGCTAGAGTCATTCTTTTGTTTATTTGTTTATTCATTTATTAATTCATTCATTTAACACAATATACAGAGCTCCTACTGTGTGTTCTGGGCACAGGGAATACAGCAGACAACACAGTAGACAAATCCCTGCCTCATGGAGTTTACTTACCAGTTGGGGAGATTCACAATAAACTAGGTAAATAAGTAAAATACAGTAAAACCTTGGATTGCAAGTAACTTGGTTTGCGAGTGTTCCGCAAGATGGGCCAACATTTCTAATACATTTTAAAGTGGTAAACGCGCGATGTCTTGCAATACATTTGTTTCCAGAATGAATTATGCTCGCAAACCAAGGCATTACTGTATATATTATGTGCTATGGAGAAAAAATTAGGAAAGAATGATTTGAAATGTCAGGGGAAGGATGGTAAAATTTCAGAAAGAATGGCTGAAAACAATCTCTTTGGGAAGATCACATTTTCAGATAAAAACCTGAAGGAATGAGGCATTATCTAGGGGACGAGAATTCCAGGCAGAGAGAATAACAAGGGTGAAGAGTGGGAAGAGAAGAGCACAGCTGGCAGGGAGACTGGTATGGCTGGAGCTGAGTGAAAGTCTTCTTGCAAAGAGGGGTAAAAATGAGACCATGGCAGTGGGAGTGTGAGGCAAGGTCCTTTAAGACTGTCAGCTTTTTCTGTGCTAGGAAACCACTGGAAGTTTTGAGCTGAGGAGAACCATAATCATTGTTTGCTTTATTGAGAATAAACTGAAGCTAGAGGTCAAGGGCAGTAGTAAGGAGACTTGTTAGGAAACCAGTGCAATAAACTAGGTGAGAAATGATGGTGACTTGGGTCATAGTGGTGGCAGTGGTGGTGGTGAGACGTCAAATCCTGATTATATTTTGAAGGATTTGCTGATGGATTGGATGAGGGGAATAAAAGAAAGAGTGGACCGCTGCAAAGTGGCAATAGAGGAAACATAACACAATGTAATAAAGGCCATATATGACAGACCCAAAGCTAATGAGATACTCAAAAAAAGCTAAAAGCGTTCTCCTTAAGATCAGGAATAAGACAAGAATACCACTTTCATCACTTTTATTCAACATAGTATTGGAGGTCCTAGCCACAGCAGTTAGACAAGAAAAAGAAATAAAAGGCATCCAAATTGGAAAGAAAGATGTAAAACTGTCGTTGTTTGCAGATGACATCATACTGTATATAGAGAACCCAAAATATTCCACCAAAAACACTATTCGAACTGATAAATGAGCTCAGTCAAGTAGCAGGATACAAAATTAATATTCAGAAATCGGCTGCATTTTTATACACCAGTAATGAATTGTTGGAAAGAGAAATGAAGAAAACAATCCCATTAACAATTGCACCAAAACAAACAAACAAACAAACAAAAAATCTAGGAATAAAATAAATGTAACCAAGGAGGTAAAGACCTATACTTGGAAAACTGTGAGACACTGAAGAAAGAAATTGAAGAAGATACAAATAAATGGAAGCATATACCGTGCTCATGGATAGGAAGAATTAACATTGTTAAAATGTCCATCCTACCCAAAGCAATCTGTAGATTCAGTGCAATCCCTATCAAAATACCAATGGCATTTTTCACAGAACTAGAATAAATAATCATAAAATTTATATGGAACCACAAAAGACCCCAAATAGCTACAGCAATCTTGAGAAAGAAGAACAAAATTGTAGGTATCGCGCCACCTGATATCAAACTATACTACAAGGCTATAGTAAACAAAGCTGTATGGTACTGGCATAAAAACAGACACAGATCAATGGAACAGAATAGAGAGTCCAGAAACAAACCCACTCCTATATGGTCATTTAATCTATGACAGAGGAGGCAGGAATATACAGTGGGGTAAAGCCAGTCTATTCAGTAAATGGTGTTAGGAAAACTGGACAGAAAAAAAAAAAAGAAGCTGGACCACCTTCTTACACCATATACAAGAATAAACTCAAATGGATTAAAGAGGTAAATATAAGACCCGAAACCATAAAGTTCCTAGAAGAAAACATAGACAGTGAACTCTCAGACATTGCTCTTAGTGATATTTTTTCTAATCTGTCTCCTTGGGCAAAGGAAACAAAAGAAAAATAAACAAATGGGACTACATCTAAAAAGTTTTTGCAGGGCCGGTCGAGTGGCGCGATGGTTAAGAACTGGCTTGGGACGCCAGAGGGCCCTGGTTCGGATCCCACATATGAGGGCCAGTGACACTGCCCTCCACAG
>NW_017731358.1:6604847-6668222 GCF_001890085.2 Hipposideros armiger | reverse complement strand
GCCAGTGAAGCAATGTCCTCCACAACTAAATTGAAGAACAAAACGACAGCAACTTGCCTGTTCCCCTTTCCCCAATTCCCCAACACTGTTCCCATTCCCCCAATTCCCCAATAAAAATCTTAAAAAAAAAAAAAAGTTTTTGCACAAAAAGGAAACCACCAACAAAATGAAGAGACACTCTACTGAATGGGAGAAGATATTCGCCAATGATACATCTGATAAGGGGTTAATATCCAAAATTTATAAAGAACTCATACAACTCAACACCAAAAAGCAAAACAAACAATTTAATTAAAAAATGGGCAGAGGACAGGAATAGACATTTCTCCAGAGGACATACAGATGGCCAGTAAACATATAATAAGATGCTAGTCATCAGAGAAATGCAAATAAAATCCATCATGAGATACCGCCTCACTCCTGTCAGAATGGCTATCATTAATAAATCAACAAACAACAAGCGTTGGCAAGGATGCAGAGAAAAGGGAACCCTTGTACATTGTTGATGAGATTGCAAATTGGCGCAGCCACTGTGGAAAATAGTTTGGAAGTTCCTCAAAAAATTGTAAGTAGAACTACCTTATGACCCAGCAATTCTACTTCTGGGTGTTTATCCAAAGAAATCAAAAACACTAATTCAAAAAGATATGTGCACCCCTATGTTTATTGAAGCATTGTTTACAATAGCCAAGATATGGAAGCAACCCAAGTGCCCATCAATAGGTGATTGGATAAAGAAAATGTGATACATATATACAATGAAATATTACTCTGACGTAAAAAAAGAATGAAATCTTGCCATTTACAGCAACACGGATGGACCTAAAGAGCATTATGCTAAGTGAAATAAGTCAGACTGAGAAAGACAAATACCATATGATCTCACTTATATGTGGACTCTAAAGAACAAAATAAACAAACAAACAAAACAGAAACAGACTCATGGATGCAGAGAACAAACTGATGATTGCCAGAGGGGAGGGGTATTGGAGAGCTGGGTGAAAAAGGCAAAGGGATTAAGAAGTACAAATTGGTAGTTACAAAATAGTCACTGGGATGTAAAGTACAGCATAGGGAATATAGTCAATAATGTTGCAACAACTATGTATAGTGCCAGGTGGGTACTAGACTAATAGGGGATCACTGCATAAATTATATGAATGTCTAACCACTATGCTGTACACCTGAAACTAATAGAAAATTGAATGTCAACTCTAACTGAAAAAAAAAATTTTAATAAATAAAAATACCTTTTCATTAAAAAAAGGAGAGAAAGAGAGAGAGAAGTCTGAAATGACTCCTTGCCCTGGGAAGTTGTGAGAATGGAAAGGGTAGCACAGGTGTGTAGAGAACATGAGAGAAAGACATTGAAGGCAAGATGATTGAAGTTTTGCTCTAGAGACTGACATTATTGATTCCATTCACAGAGATAGGGGACACAGGAGGAGGAAGGAGTGAATTTAAGGGACAAGATGTTGACTTTTATTTGAAAGAGAAATTTTCAGTTTCAAAATAAATGCTGTTCATTTTCAAATTTTCAAAATATCTTTTCTTTCCAGAAAATATAGAGCACTAGTGTTTTATATTTGAAAAGGAAGACAGCAAAATCATTTGGGTTTCTCTAGAAAGCTAGTCTTCATTTCCTATCCTTCTGGGTGAGGTTTAAATGAGGCCTGTCATTATTATGTTTGAGATGGTCTTAATTTTTCAAACATCTAGTGGTTTTTTTTGGGTGGGTTTTTTTTTAAGTATCCACAACTTTTAAAGTACAAATTTCAGTAAGCTTAAATTCAATAATACATGTTTTAAAATGACTGTTTTTGTTAGTTTTTTTTCTGTTTTGGGCCATTCATATTATTACTTGTCTCCAGTCTTATATCTGTCCCTTCATATACTTTCCAGATATAAAATTCCAGGAATAACAATGAGTTGACTCTGTGTTGGCGGAGAAGGTGGTACGAAAAAGAAAGAGTGGTCATGAAGAAATGTGAACAAAGATAGGAAAGTGAAGAAAGAAATAAAAGTTCAGAGAGATTGAATCTTTCCTAAAAAGAGGGTATAAATTGAATTTCAATCTTTGTGTGTTCATCTATAAAGAATGTAGGAATATTATCTCCTTGAAATGAGAATCCATTTTTTATGTCCATACAGTATTTAAGTAGTATTATTAACAGTGCATATGCAGCTGTTAAAATGCTACAATTGAAATATGTATTTTTGATGTAGTTTCAATAGATCACCACTTTAAAGCTTCAGTTTCCATCTGACACTCAATGGAAAAGGGTTAAAGACAAATATGCATTTGTCCCACACTGAAACAAGCGTTTAGCAGTTTGTATTTTTGTGCCCTATTTTACTTGGAGCGTTTTGAGCTTCCTGCCCAGCCCTCTGAGAAAGTGTCTTTGTACCCTTCGCTTACTGTATCTTAGCTTCTGTAAGTCTTAAAACATGAGAACAGCAGCTTCCTGACAAGCCTTTCCCTCAATCAGAACAACTCTAACCACCTTCCTGATGGTGCTCTGTCTCTGTCTGCATAGTATTAATTATTTCTTTTATGCGCACAGCACCGATGAAAATTCAGGAAAAATTACTTTGCCACTTTTGTCTCATTAACATCATAGATGAATAAGGACCTTAGAGTTATGAACTATAAAGCATTTCTTCTTCTATGATAGGGAAGAAACCATACCAAAAAAAAGTATAGGGGCAGCCGGTTAGCTCAGTTGGTTAGAACACAGGCTCATAATACCAAGGTTGTCAGTTCGATTCCCACATGGACCAAGGAGCTGAGCCTTCCACAACTAGATTAACGACAACTACTTGACTTGGAGCTGATGGGTCCTGGAAAAACATACAGTTCCCCAATAAAATTCATTAAAAAAAAAAAAAGTATAGATGGCATTGAGCTATAGTGTGAAATGTGATATTGTATGCCCAGTAAACAATTAGAAAATTTGTAAAAGATGAATTTAGTGTTAAGTTATATCTGCTTTCAATCATAAGTGTATCCAGTTACTTCCATAACACATGCCATATTATCTTTCAGTTCAGTGTAATTTTCATTAGTATTAACAATAGATAACATTTACTAATGTGTGTTAGATAGTTAAATAATATAGATCTAGTAAATATAGATTTTCTAGAAATAAACTCCATTATGAAATGCTTTGCAGCTGGCAAAAATTACATTTAAAATGATTATTCACCAGAAAAGATGAATTGTTTAGTTTATGTTTTTGTGACAACTGCTTATCTATCTGAAAAAGAAAAATGAAGACGAACCTTAACTCTCTGCCTTATCACTTAAGTAAATTTTAGTTGAACCAAAGATTTAAATGTAAAAAATGAACCATAAAAGTATTAGAAAATAAGATTGTTTTTTGAAAACCTTAGAATGGAGAATGCCTTCCAACTACAACACAAATCCCAGAAGCCATAAAAGAAAGGCTTACAACATTTGACTACATAAAAATTTAGAACACCTGCATGATTAAATATACTATAAAATGAAGTCAAAGGACAAATTAAAAACTAGCAAATGTTTGCAACAATAAGAAACATAGCTACTGAGTAGGAAAATGTATGATATGAGCAAGTAATTACAGAAATTAAAATACAAATGACATAAGAAGATGCTTAACTTTCCTTCATAATTAAAGAAATGAAAATTAAAACAGCAATTAGATATATGTTTATTGGCAAAGATGAAACGTATGATAATGTGCTATGTTGCTGAGGTATAGGGAAAAACAGTACCTCTGATATCTGAGTAGTTTGGGGCATCCCTGTATTTGGAGGGCATTTTGGCAGTTTTATCAGCTTCAAAATGCTCATGTCCTTTAATCCAGTATTTGCACTTCTAAAAAATTAGCTCACATGTAAAGCTCTACCAGTTTGCAAGGACAACCATGTTTGTTCAGCTGATAATAGCATAAGGCTGGATGCAACCCAATGTCTTCAACAGAGAACTGGTTATGGTGAAGTATATGGTAGAATAGTATGCAGCGGTGAAAAGGAAGGAAAAGTTTTGTAAGTGCTGATATGGAGTAATCTCCAAAATATATTGTTGAGTTTTATAAAAAGGCAAAGTTTACATATTATATAACATATTATGTTTAATATCTTCCTACATAGAAAAAAGTTGCAGGGATATATATGCCATTATTTGGCAAGGACTATTTCTGAAAGAAACCATTACCTTTGGTTGTTTCTGGGGAGGAGGCCTGGGGAACCAGAAGTCTGGGTGGAAAGGAGATTTACTCTTTAGTTTATAGTCTTTCCTACTCTTGGGAATATTTTTACTATATGTATATATTACCTTTTGACTGAGAACACTTATTAAGTGAAATCATGAGAGCTTCAATAATGAGATTAAGAGAGGGAAAGACAAGGTTATATGTAAATTTCCCCAGTACAGAAATATAACTGTTTTAATGTAAAAATGAACAATTGGTAGATTTAAGAACTAAGACTCTTCTCTGTAAAACACAAAAGATTCATATCCCCCTCGGTCAGTATTTTTTTTTTTTTTTAGCTGAGCCATCCTGCTACCTGTTGGCAGCTCAGCGGCTGCTCAGCTCGGGCTGGACTCGAACTGCTGTTGCTCAGAGCNGCTCAGCTCGGGCTGGACTCGAACTGCTGTTGCTCAGAGCTCAAACTCTTGAGCGAGCTCTTAACCAACTGAGCCACTCGGCCGGCCCCCAGTATTTTTTTTAAAGTATGATCCACAGACTACCTGCTTATTAAAACTACAGATCCTTGGGCCCCCTCCAATCCTCATTTAGTCTCTGGAATGAATCACCAGAATTAACAATTTTAACAAGCTCCTCAAAGGAGAAAACCCAGTCCTGTCCAATTATTGCGTCCAACTCAGCATCCAGAATCTCTGGGTTCTGTCAGGTCTTTGTGGCTCCGGGAGCGATTGTTCTAGTGGCTTTTGGCTTTGTCCCCTAGAAGGCTTTTTTTTGTCCTTATCCTCAGTGGCCACACCTGTGACTGTTAGTGGACTTGCTCTTCATGGTCTGCAGAGCTTTTGCATTTCACTTTCTGCCTGCTGCTGATTTGGAGACCTGAGGATTGCTTTAGGGATCGGCAATCTTAAACCTTTCTAGAACTGTTTTGTAGTGTCTTCCCTCTAGAAAGGCACATAGCCATGCCAACACCTTGATTTTGGCCCAGAGAGACCCATGTTGGACTTCTGATTTATAGAGCTGTAAGATAATAAATTTGTATTTTAAAGCTACTAAGTTTGTGGTAATTTGTTATAAGAGCAATGGAAAACTAGTACAAGTTACTTATGGGTATATGTTTTTTAGCGATAGTGTCAGTAAGGCAGGTCCTGCCAACCACTACTAATGGGAATGTAAATTACTTTACAAACCCTTCTGAACAAGAATTTGGGAGAAGGTTTCATGAGGCCTAAAATGTTCATATCTTTGATTTATTGACCTTAAAGAAATAACATGGGAAGTGGCAAATATTTACATACGAAGATTGTCACAACAGCGTTATTAATATTAGCAAACCAGTAGCAAGCATTAGGAAAATGCTTAAATGAGTTTTTGTACATCTGTATGATAGATTTCATGGAGCCATTAACATTAATGGAACCATTAATTATGATTATAAGCTATAAAGAATCTTTAATGAAATTAGAAAATGCCTGTGACAGACTATAAAGTTAAAATGATTTAGTGCATTCAACTGTATATTCAATATGATATCTGTGGTTACCTGTAAGTATGTATTGATTGAGAGATGCATTAGAAAAAAACTGAAAGGAAAAAAAGACTAAAAAAATCAAAATATTAGTAGTGGTTGAGTTATTTAATTGAATTATTGAATGTATGGATTTTTTTCTTATCTTTTCAATTTTCTACTATGAGTATATATACTTTTAAGCTAAGAGTACAAAATAAAAGTTATGAGACAAGAAGAACATTATGAGACAAAGTGGCAGGGTGATAGACATCCCTCAGATCAGTCCATTTTTCCCCTGTGTCTTGCCGAGAGATTACTGCATTTGGCCTTAATAAAAACTGCAAGATAGATAAAGTATCTTTGAAGAAACTGAAACAGAAAGAGAATAAATGATTCACCAAAGATTATATGGATAATAAATTTAGCTGAGACTAGAAGTGAGTCTTTTGATCTCTAATCCAATATTCTTTCACTGTTTTTTATGTACTTTCTATAACTGGTACTTGATAAATTATTTTTATAAGCTTCTTTAGGGCCAAGACTGTAATACTCATCTTTATATTCCCTTTAGTGTCTAGCTGCAGGTACCTTGACTATAGTAGATATTTAATAGATACTGTTAATTGAATCATAATTGGCCAAAATTATGAAAGATACAAAAATGAAATAGATTGTCATAAAAAAAAACTGAAGTCATGATAACAGTGTTTAGGAGGCTCATTTTCTTTCCACCGTCATCTCTGTTTCTCCCTTCCTAACTTCCTTTTTCCTGTAATTAATTCATAACATCTCTGACCCTTTTTATTGCCCTATCTTTTCTTGGGTTACATAAAGGAAAACTATTTCTAGCACTTATGCCATTTTTAATATCCAGGAAATGCTGTAACACATGAGTTTAGACTGATGCAGGATAATTAGGAATTGGGAGAAAGTTTGCAAATCATTAACATGTTCTAAATTATTTCATATTAAAAATACATAGAATTTAAGTTAAGAATGCTAGACTTACGCTGAGGAAGTATCTGCCAAGTTTCTAAAAAGCCAACTAATGTTATCACCAATGCTAGTCATAACAAACTGAAGGTTTATAAACTAGGTCTATACACAGAAAAAATATGCTAGCTACAGCATGCCTTTGGATCTGAGAACCTTGGGTTATCTTAACAATCAATGATTTTTATTACTAGTACTAACAGAACCCTCAGAATGAGACCATGTGGAAGAGGAGCGAGATTTGTGGACTGGCGAAATCAGTTCTAATTTTACTTTCTAGGCCTGGCTTAGCCATTAGCTAGGTTTATAACTTTGGAGCTACCCCCAATAATTTTTGGAGAAAGGGAAGTTATAAAATTATAAGTGTGATTTTTTTTAAATGTGTTATTAGCCTTTCTGGAACGCAATTTTCATGTAAAATGAGGAGAGTGGGTTATCTAGGTGAGGCTTGATGTCTTTTCCAGCTATAAAAATTCTCTGCTAAAACATATTATTCTTAGTAGAAAATAATTTAAGAACAATAGGTGTTTGTTCCAGGATGTCAGAAAGCAAAAGGTTAGGATATCAGAATATCATTAAATACAAAGTGAAATGTCAAGTACATTAGAAAACGTGAACTATAGGTCTTCAGTTTGAACTCTAGCTATTGGCATTTGTTTGAAAAGCTATAGTATATTGAATAATATGAAAAACTACAGCTGTGCGCCAATGCTGAACCATGTGCCACTGAGGCCTCAGCCTCTCTGTGGGCGGGGGCACTCATTGGGGGCTGAAGGTGCACAGGGCGGGGACAGGGCTTGGGGAGGCCTCGTTAGGTGCCCCCCGGCCTGCCACAGGCCTCAGCAGTGCTGAGCTAGTGGGCAGCAGCCCGCCTTCCTAGCCTCTGTCATCTACTTCTGCTGATGCTGGAGACAGTGCACCTTTAAGGGAGAGAGGGAGGACATTAAGGAGACTGGGATGAAGGAGAGCATGACACCTGCCCCTTGGCAGATCTGTCTGTCGCAGCCTGACCTACAGAGGTCAGACTTGCAATCCCCTAACTGTGAACATACGCCTGTCTTCATCAGGCATGAGGTTTCAGGTGAGGAAGCAAGAGTTAGACCCCTGAGATTAGTCAGTTTCCAGAGAGCTCCCTCTCTGCTACATTCATTGCCCAGAAGACAAAACTGCCTCTTTACACTCCTAATTTCCGCCTGCCCTTCCCAAGTCTGCGTGCTTGAGACAGTACTAAAGTTTTCCCTTGCTTTTACCACCCTCGATGTCGTTTTTTTAAAAACTTTATTTCCAGAATATTTGTTAATCACCTTGTTTTTTGTATTGCTGAATTTAAACTTTAAAATTTGTAAGCGGAACTGAAGTGGTATATGTGTTTAGGTAGCTGAAGTGTTAAAGTGCAGATTAGTTGTGTGTTTTAGTGACCCCGCTTCCCTCTATTGAATTGGCCCGCGCGTTCCCAGAGAGCAGCCGCTCTGCCCTAGCACTCCGTGAATCACTGTGGGGAATTCAGAAGCCACGGTCCTTCCCCACAAGGGACTTAACTGTTACATGCAAAACAAAACTGCAGCATGTAATGATGACACAGGCCAATAGACATTAAATTACATGATTTACTTCACTTTCCTGAAAATTGTGACTCACTCCCCTTTTATTTTTTTGTGTGAGTTTTAACAGTCAGCCCAGATCAATAACTATTAATATCTGAGAGCCAGCTTCTTCACGAGTGCCTAGAAAGCATTAGGACTATCACGAGTTGCATTTATCTTCCCACAAGTGAAGGCAGAGAGACTTGTTCAGTTCAGACTATTCATTTAAGCTGAGTGTTCTTTCTTTTTATGTCGCCTAATTTTTGTTCTGGCATCTGTTTCTAACTACTAGAATGAATAGTCTAAATTGAAATTTCCATTTCCTCATGACTGACTTCCATCTTCAACCTTCTACTGAAACTGTTTCTACTCAGATCATGAACGACCTTCTTGTTGCAGAATCCATTTCAGTTAAATGATCTTTTTGTTTGATTCGATACTATCAACCACTCACTCTCATCTTCTTGATGCCTTTCTCTCTTTAGTTGCTATGATGGCTGTCTTTCCTCTTTTATTTTTTTTGCCCTGTCTTTATAATTGCTCCCTTTCAATCATCTTTCTAGACTCCTTTCCCTCTATTTAAAAAATATTGGTATTTTCCAGCATTTGTCTCCCAACCCCAACATATATCTCTTAGCTCACCGCTTTCCTTAGCTTCTGACCTATATTTATCCACTTAGTGAACATTTTTACAGTTATGGGTGCACCTCCCCCCAATTTCCAGTCATTCTTCTATCCGGAACTGTTGTATGGCTAGAAACAGTTCTCCAAACCATGCTGTCCTCGGTAGCCCTGCTGTTGTTGCCAATACTGTCAAAGGGTCCTTGTCCTGGTCCAGGCCTGAAAGTGTCCCACTCTGGCTTTCCTTCCGTTTTGCTGTTTCCCATGGGCTGAGAAGTCTGTAGGGTCAAGGAAGTGGACCCGCCCTCCCCACCACCTTCTAGCTGCACAAGACCCCAGAAACTCCTGCAATGGTCTCCCTTCCCAGGCCTGTTCTTCCGAGAGTGGACTGCATCCCTGGCGTGTAGTCCCTGGGCCCCAGGGGCAGCTGTTTGGAAGGGGATAGATGGAGCTTGGATGGAGGTGGACCTTCAGGTCCCCTGGCATACATGTGAAGCCCCTGAGCAGAGGTGAGAGGAGACGGAGAACATACAGGGACCTCCATTGTCACAGGCCCCACAAGCATTAGGGACAGGACTAATTACTGCCTTACTTTTCTTCGCATTCCTGGTACAGTGGTGCTGGTGGTGATGCTTCAACTACTTTTAGAGATTCTTAAGGACAAGGGCTTTAGCTTTTTATTTTTATTTTCCTATATGCTTATGCCTATCACAGTGCTTACTCAAAACACAGTGATGAATACTCAGTCCATGTTTATTTTATTTTTTTTTAAATTGGGGAATTGGGAGAGGGGGACAGTGGGAACAGTTTTGGGGAGTTGGGGAGGGGGGCCAGCTAAATTGTTGTTCTTCAATCTTAGTTGTCTCTAAGCTCAAGGTGCTGTATTACAATCTTAGTTGCAGGTGGGTGTAGCCACCATCCCATGCAGGAGTCGAACCAGCAGCCTTGTTGTTAAGAGCACATGCTCTATCCACTGAGCCATCTGGGCAGCAGCTCAGCTCAAGGTGCTGAGTTCAGTCTTAGTTGCAGGAGGGCGTAGCCCACCATCAAACAGGCAGTCTTGTTGTTAGGAGCACGTGCTCTCACCAGCTGAACCATCCTGCCACCTGTTGGCAGCTCAGTGGCAGCTCAGCGCAGGTGCAACATCACTGGCCCATGTGGGAATTGAACTGGCCACTCTATTGCTCAGAGCTCACGCTCTTAAGCTAACTCTTAACCAACTGAGCCACTCATCTAGCCCATCAGTCCGTGTTTATTGAAGGAGTTAAGTAACAGATGGTATTGAACAATTTATAATAATTTTATCTCCCTTATTGTTATTATAAAGAGTTTATTGTAATGTTTGTATGGTTTTATTATGTCTTATGGCCAGCAGTTTTCCAGAAAAACATACTTCTAGTTTTGCATTACCATTAAATGGGAAAACAAGATTTTATATATAAAACTGAATTTTATTTTTAAATATATTTTCACAAACATTAATTTCATAAAATAGGGTGAGTTAATGGTGAATGATAGAGAATAGTATCAGGCAAACATAAAAATCTTGATAATACAGATTAGTGTTATGTCATGGTTACTGGGACAACAGTGCTTATAACTAGTTATATAAGCAATTGCGAAGCCCTGAGGGACTCTTAAGATACAAGTGTGAGAAGGAGCGTGACTAAGTTCTGGAAAACTTAAGGCTGCTGGAAAGAACAGGGCTGGGCTTTGCTGCGAGGTTTCCCATGAATTCAGAGGGTGACCCCAAGATCCTGTAGGTCTCAGTTCTACAGAGCTCATTTGTGAGGAGTGTATTTGTGTATGATGGCTTTTAATGCAAAAATCACATAATTATTTAAATTAGAGTAATTTAAAAATACCAAATCAGCATGTTTCAATTCCTGAGATGATTATTCATAGTGATAATGCATATATTCTAGGTTGGCCCCCCTAATTCAGTGACCTTGTAGACTTAGAACTGTCCCTAGTATCATACCTGCTTTGGATTCTGCTTTAGCATATGTATCACGTTGTAGTGAGAAATACTTTGCTCTGAGAATTAAGTAAACTGGACTTGGATGGTCCTTACATTATTACAAGCTCGCATGTTCTATGACTCTTTTATGTTTGCCACTTGGAAAATAGTCTACTTGTAATTCCACAGAGGAGCAACAAAGAGTTAAGCCATGGCAATAATTTGAGTTTTACACCTTAACTCTGAGGATTTGTACTGTTTCATCAAGTTTTTTGCTTTGTTTTGTTTTGTTGATAGGTTGTTTCTTCCATGCTCTCCTCCTACTCTTAACATTTTTAGGCATAATAAAATGTACTCATTCCAACCCTTCTGCCTCTAGATGAGTCTTTCAGGAACTCCTCATCAAAAGTATTAAATATCAACGCAGTTATCTTTATGAGCTATCATGTATTGTCTGGTTATTGTGCCATGTGAGTCAAGATTAAGAGAGTCATGATTAAAGCCACTTAATGACATTGTTTCAAAACTATTTCTGTGATGAAATTGCTGTGACAGCTTGGGATTCACTAGCTTTTGAAGGAGACATTTGGTTTATAAACAGTTTAAATTGTTTTTGTCATCTAGAAAATAGTTCTCTCACACAACATTTTAAAACGTCATTACTTTTCTTTATTTAGTAATGACACTTGGAGTGATTTTTGCCTTCAAATAATTTTTCCAACATTGCAAGGATGGGAGCAGACCTAATTCCCATATTTCACTTCCCACTCACTTATGCTTCTATATTGGGGCCCTACCTACCTCTTTCTCATATGCCTGTTTATTACTTCCTCCTGCATTCAAGAAACTTTTTCTAAGTACCTTGGGGTGGCAATTGTTTAAAAAGAGGATTTGACACCCACCTGGTGATTAAAAAGCAAAACAAACAAACAAACAAAAATCTAGTGAGCATCACATAAGTCACATATACTGTCCCTGCCCCTTCCTCTACGTCCAAGGCAGAAGAGGTGGACTCACCACCCTTTCTTGTGTGTGCTTTTTGGGCTTCTGGCTTTTTCAAGGCTACTCATGAATGTGAATATGTTAGGGGTGGAGGAAGAAATGTGGGGAAAGCGTTTGGTCAGTATGAAACAGGATAAAGCACTAAGTAAAATACTGAGAAAAGATACCTTAACCTAACCAGTAGATGTTCAGTACATGCTTATTGAATTTAAGCTCATTTTACAGGAAAAGAAATGGAATCCCACAAAGATAGTTAGTTACAGACCATGTCCTCTGATTCTTTGACCAGTTCCTTTTCTATTAGAAGATACCATAATGACTATTTTCTTTTTTTATATTTCCATTCTTGGCACAAAGTAGGCATGACATATTGAACTCAACTATGTTATTTGTAGGGCTGGTGGCAATTACTAGGTCTCTTTATGAGTAGCAATCTCATAGGATATGGATTTTGGAGTCAGACGTGGGTCTAAATCTCATTTTTGCTGTTAGCACTTGGGCAAATTTCTTAATCTTTCTTAGCCAAGACTTTCCCATCTCAATAGGTGGGGATAATAATAGGTTCCACATAGTGTTGTGATAACAAATGAAATAAGGTTATTTGGAAGCGTTTAGTTTGGTATGTGGCACAAATCAGAGGCTTCAATAACTACTTATGAAATGAGTAGGGGGTAGGTATTACTGTATTTGATCTCCCTTACAGAGAGTCAACATACATTACCCTTCAAGTATGGCCCATTATTTATAGGTATGTATTCTTATTGCCCTAGTTAACTGCTATTTGGCTAATATCTTTTCGTCTGGAAAATGCTTCACCTACCTCACAGCCTCTTAATTTGTTTAATTTGTTTGATTCCAGACTAATCCATGGAGGACAGATGTTAAATGGACTAGCAGGTCCAACCGTAATGAACGCAGCTCCGTTCCTCTCCACGACATGGTTTTCTGCAGATGAACGGGCGACTGCCACAGCTATTGCATCGATGCTCAGTTACCTTGGTGGAGCATGTGCGTTCTTAGTCGGACCACTTCTTGTTCCAGCTCCCAATGGGACGTCACCTCTTCTTGCTTCAGAGAATAGCAGGGCCAACATTAAAGATCGCATAGAGACTGTATTATATGCAGGTATTTTGAAGTTTATTTTCTTCCTGTCACACTTCGTCTTTCATCCTAGTCATCTTCACTCTGCTTTTTGTATTCCAGGTCACATCTTACGAAATATAAGAGGACTAATATAAACATATGCATATATGTGCTTTTCTTGTCATTTAATATGGAGAAGCCTACTTGAAACTTACCTTTTCTAGGAAGTTATTATGTTTCAAATGTGCTACATGGAAGGTTATTTCTTTACTTTTCCCATCCATTTACAATTAAGTGCTGTGTCACACATTGTTCAGTGTCTTTTCTAGATATCTTATCAGTATATAAAATTAAACGTGATCAACGATAAACAGTAGTTAAGCAGCTGTTGGTGGGTGTTAAGCTTGTTTTCTTGCTTGCAATTTCCCCTTTACTGGCCATGTTCTCTAACCTAATAAACCTAGGTGTATTGTTATCTTCATTTTTCTACTCTCTGTATGTTTAGTCCACTAACAAGGGATAGTGATCTTTCCCAGACATTCTCTTTGATCCTTTCTCTTTATTTCTAGAGCCAAACCCTAGTCCGCTCTTAATTAGTTTCCTACAAATTTTCTTAAATATGTTCTGTCTCCCCATATGATTGTTTGTTATTTCCTTCTGTATTCAGAAAACCTTTTTTATAAGTGTTTACTGTATACCAAGCACTGTGCTAAGCACTGGGAATTGGTAAGATCACTGATGAAATAATTATAATACAAATAGACATATACAGAGCTTGGAAGACCTAACTGGCCTGGGTTTGGAGAAAAGTTGAGGAGTCAGGAAAGGTTTTACCAAGAATGTGGTAATTGAACAAAATTAAGGATTTCATTAGGAGTTCACCAAATGTTCAGGTGAGTTAGGGTATTCTGTATAGAAGGAACAGCAACTGCAAAGACAGAGAAGGTATGAGAGAGCTCAGTGTATACAGGGAGCTGCACATAATTTGGTATGGCTAGAGTAGTGTAAATATGTGTGTTTGGGCGTAGGTAGCATATGGCAGAAAATGAGGTTGGAAAGATAAGGGATCAGATTATATAATGAACTTTGTATTCATTTATTCACTTATTAATTTAACAAATCTATTTTGAGCTCCTATGTATCTGTCACTGTGCTAGGCACTGAGATAAACATGGTTCCTGCCCTCACAGAACTTACAGTGTCCCAAAGGATACAGACAGGTAAACAAACAGTTGTAAAACAGGGTGGTAAGTGCTATAACCAAAGGCCTACAATTGCTCTGACAGCTCAGAGGAGGAGCACTTAACCCAGATTTTGGAGGCCAAGTAGAGTTACCTGAAGTTTATTCTAAAAATAACAAATTTTAGGATGCAAGATTAACATATAAAAATCAATTATATTTCTATACATTAGCAATGAGCAATCTGAACATGAAATTAGGAAAATAATACAATTTACAGTAGCCTCAAAAAAGAATAAAATATTTAGGAATAAATTTAACAAAATAAGTATAAAAATCTGAAGACTATGAAACACTGTTGAAAGAAATTTAAAAAGACCTAAAGAAATGGAAAATCTTCCATGTTCATGTGTTGGAAAATTTAATATTGTGAAGATGAATATTCCCCAAATTTATCTACAAATTCAGTGTAATCTCAATTAATATTCAGCTGCCTTTGTTGCAGAAATTGACAAGCTGATCCTAAAATATATATGGAAATGCAAGGGACCCAAATAGCCAAAACAATCTTGAAAAAGAATAGAGTTGGAAAACTCACACTTCCCACTTTCAAAACTTACTGTAAAACTACACTAATCAAAACAGCATGGTACTGGCATCAGAACAGACATATAAATCAATGGAGAAGTTAGATTCCAAAAAATAATCTGTTACATTTATGGTCAATTGACTTTTCACAAGGGTGCCAAGGCAATTCACTGGGGAAAAAATAATCTGTTCAACAAAAGGTACTGGAATAACTGGATATTCATATGCAAAAGAATAAATTTGAACCCCTTCCTTATACCATACACAAAAATTAACTCAAAATGGATTATAAACCTAAATGTGAGAGCTAAAACTATAAACTTCAGAAGAAAACGTAGGAGTAAATTTTCATGACCTTGGGTTGGGCAAAGCCTTTTTATAAAGGACACCAAAAGCGCAAATAACAAAAGAAAAATTAGGCAAATTGGGTAGTATGAAAATTAAACACATTTGTGCATCAAAGTACACCATCAACAAAGTGAAAAGACAACCCACAGAATGGGAGAATATAATTGCAAATCATATATCTGATAAGGGAGTTTCATTCAGAACATATTTTTTTAAAACTCTTATAATTGAACAACAAAAAGAAAAATAACCCAATTTAAAAATATGCAAAGGACTGAATAGACATTTATCCAAAGAAGATATACAAACGGCCAGTAATATATGAAAAGATGCTCACTGTCATTAGTCATTAGGGAAATGCAAATCAAAACCATGATGTAATAAACTTCATACCCAGAAGGATGGCTATAATCAATAAAATGGGAAATAAGTGTTGTCAAGAAAGCAAGGGCCGGCCAGGTGGTGAGATGGTTAAGAGCTGGCTTGGGACGCCAGAGGGCCCCAGTTCGGATCCCACATATGAGGGCCATTGACACTGCCCTCTACAGCTAAGACGCTGAACAACAGCTCAACCTGGAGCTTGGCTGCTGTGAGTCGCCGGCGACGTAGGCTGCAGCCCCTGCTGCAGTGGGTGGCCATGGGCTACCGTGTGTGGCCGGCAGCCAGCGTGAGCGGCCAGCAGCCTCAGTGAGCTGCTGTCCAGGAGCCGGCGATTGATCTGCCTCGCCCGGGAAGAGTGCAATGATGGTGCAAACTTGGGCCAGTGAAGCAACGTCCTCCACCACTAGACTGAAGAACACACACACACACACACACAAAAAGGACAGCAACTTGTCTATTCCCCCAATTCCCCAGCTCTGTTCCCATCCCCCAATTCCCCAATAAAAATCTTTGGAAAAAAAAAAAAAGAGTTTGAGCTCTTAGCAACAGCAGTTCAATTCCTGGCCTGAGCTGAGCTGCCGCTGAGCTGCCAACAGGGGGCAGGATGGCTCAGCTTAAAAAAAAAAAAAAAAAAGAAAGCAGAGAAATGGGCCAGCAGAGTGGCGCGTTGGTTAGGAGTTGGCTTGGGACGCCAGCTCTGAGCAGCAGGGCTCCGGTTAGGATCTCACATGAAGGCCAGTGATCCTGCACCCTTTACAGCTAAGATGGTGAAAAACAGCTCAACCTGGAGCTGAGCTGCTGTGAGTCACTGGCGACGGCGTAGGCTGCAGTGGAGCTGGCCGGCAGCGAGTGTGAGCTTTCGTGAGCTTTTATGAGCCACCGTGAGCGGCCGTCCAATGGCCAGCGAGCTATCTGCCTCATTCAGGAAGAGCACAATGATCACAATACCAACATGGGCCAGTGAAGCGACATCCTCCACAACTAGACTGAAGAACAAAAGGACAGCAACATTCCCAATTCCCCAATGCTGTTTACCTCCCCCAATCCCCCAATAAAAACCTTAAAAAAAACCCCAGAAATTATACATTAGAACCCTTACACATTACTGGTAGGAATATAAAATACCACTTTGGAAATAGTTTGACAGTTCCTCAAAATGTTAAACATAAATTACCATATAACCCAGCAATTTCATTTCTAGATACATCCCCAAGTGAGATGAAAACATACATTCATGCAAAAAATTGTATATGAATGTTCATCTTAGCATTATTCATAATAGCCTAAAAGTAGAAACAGTCCAAATGTCAACTAAGTAGATTAAAAAATATATCCATTCAGTGGAATATTATTTGGAAAAAAAAGAATGATGTACTGATATATACTCCAATATGGATGAACCCTGAAAACATTATGCCAAGTGAAAACGCCCATCACAAAAGATCACATGTTATATGATTCCATTTATAAGAAATGTCTATAATACTCAAACCCATAAATACTGAAACTAGATTCATAGTAACCTACGGCTTGGAGATTTGTGGGGGTAATAGATACAGAGTTTATTTCTGGGATGATGAAAAAGTTCTAAAATTGATTGTTGTGATGGTTGCACAACCCTGTGAATATACTAAAAACCGTTGAATTCTGCCCTTTAAATGTGTGAATTGTATATTATGTGAATTATATGTCAAGCTGTTTACAAAAATGCCAGTAGAAAAATGGGAAAAGAATATGAACAAGGCAATCACAGAAGAAGAAATACAAACGACCAGTAAGCATTAGGAAGTTGCGCATTGTTATTAGTAATTAAAAAAACTGTAAATTAAAACAATTAACTTTTTGTTACTCTTCAGATTGACAAAGATAGGCATTATATGTAGTTAAGTGTCTTGTAGGAATACAGCCCTAGAATTAGAATTATCCTATTGAAAGGACCTCTAGAAACCTAGTCCAATCCCTTTATTGGTACAGAAAGAGTAAGGATTCATTCAAGTTCCAAGTTAATTAATGGCATAGGCAGATTTACTATATTTCCCCATGTATCAGATGCACCCTTTTTCGAAAAACTTGGGGTCTAAAAACTGGGTGCATCTTATACAGTGGTTGTAGGTTTTTTTTACTTGCATTTCCCGCAAGCGACGCGGAGTTGTATGAATTTTATGATGAATAAAACTTGAGTTCAATAACTTTATGTAATACGTTTTTTTCAAATTTCAGGCCCCAAAATTAAGGTGTGTCTTATACATGGGGGCATCTTATACATGGGGAAATACGGTATACTTCAAGACTTCCTGACTTTTCTACTAAATAGGGCAGTTTCCAAACACTGGGACTTCAAGGTGTCAGAACTCTAGAGGGAATGACTGGGACTGCTAGGAACATTCCCTTCTTTGGTGCCAAACTCAGACTATTTGGATATTCATTTTAGTTCTGATTGTTTAACATTCTACATTAATTAATCTTGTGTTTATAAATTTTGCTCTGTCTCTTGGTTTCTTATTTTGGGTACTTTCCTTTTCTGTTCAAATTTCCCGTATAGTCTATAAATTGAGCCTGCCCTGCACTATACATCAGAATATTGTATCATCGATCAAACCTCTTCCAGTCCTGTTCTTACCAGTTTTCTCAATCAAATTCTTGGTGTCTGAGGACCATGCTTATTAGACAATCATCCTATACCTGTTTCAAAATCTCTTATAGTTCAGTACTGTTGGTTTTTAATGTATTTTCTCCGTAGAGTAACACTTGTTTACTGCCTCCATCTTTTTGTCTACGTAGCCGACCATAGCACACCATACATCTTTGCCCATAGTATCATTTGTTACCGATGGCCTGCTGAAATTTTATCTTTACATATCCATCTTTCTTACAAGACTGAGCTATTTTGGCTAGGTACTGTATTTTGCTTGTCTACCTATGCCTGGAGCTTATTTGATGCTCAATAAATACGTGTTAAGTAAGTAATACTTGAAATATTGAGCTTTTTGTGTTGCCTGGTTAACATTTTACTTTCTTTTTTCCTTCAGAATTTGGACTTGTCTGCTTACTATTTTCTGCAACTCTAGCTTATTTCCCTCCCCGGCCTCCTCTTCCTCCCAGCGTTGCTGCAGCTAGCCAGCGGCTGAGTTATCGGCGGAGCTTTTGTAGGTTATTAAGGTAAGTGTACTTAGGACCACACTGAGTGTTCTGACTAGCACCTTCAAGGTAATCCCACATTTATTTAAGATAATTTAAGATAGTAATTTTTCAGCAACCTATTAATCAGATTGTAAATAATTGATAAAATACTGATTAAATACTTTAGAAGGACTCCTTATCAGAAATCTATCTTAAAAATCATACAAAACAAAAACCCCTATCATTTTTGTCTTCTCTACATACCACCTATACTATTATTTACTTAGTATTTTTAAAATCAAATCTTTTACTTAGTTTTATTTTTAAGGAAACATATCACATAGTATCTGTGAAATCAGGGGTTATATGTGTTTATTATATTTTTTCTAATATGTAAATTCTTTTTATTCATTTTGTATTTCTTTATACACATTAAAATAAGTGTAGTCAATACAAAGTGAATAAAATGAATGTTTATTTACATACTTCCAGTGGGATCATACTTTGAGAAACAATACTCTATTTTATTGGTATAACTTAAATGTAATTAGATTAAATTCTGCCCTTGAAGGCTCAAATGTCCAGTACTGAATTCAATTCTTTGGATATATAGACCATTACTGCTAATTATGTTTTGCAACTGGGCCACTATAACTTATCCTTTGAATTTTTTCCCCAATTAGTTGTGATGAGTTTTTAGTGATTCATTAGCAACTCTCTCTAATTGGTTCTTTCCCAGTCTTCCTCTCCTACCAGATGGTAAGTTCCTGTGGTCAAGAAGTGTGTTTTTGTGTCCCATGTAGTAATATTGTCTAATAGGAATATAGTATGAGACACATAATAGGTAATTTTTAATTTTCTAGTAGCTTCATTAAAAAAAGTAAAAAGAAACAGGTAAAATTAATTTTAATACCATATTTTATTTAATCCAGTATATCTAAAATACTATTTTAACATGTAATCCAAATTCAAAATTATTAATGAGATATTTTACATTATTTTATTCATACAAACTCTTTAAAATCCAGTGTGTAATTTACACTTATATCACAAGTCAGATGCTAAATTTTCATTAGAAATACTTGGTCTGCATTTAAATTTCATCAAGTTAACAATTGGGCAGTGTCTCCCATATTTCACTATTTATCTAAAATTAAAAATAAGTACCTGCAACTTTTCAAATTTTGTATCAGCACATCTCTGATATTATTTGAAAGGTCTTATATTCTACAGACAGTTGTTTGGGCCTTAATTGGAGATTTTTGTCTTCACTTCTGTAGAACACATTTTTTTTCATAATGTTTTAAAAAATTTCCATAATTGAAATAATTACTTTTACCATGTCTCCATCCAAAAATGGTTTTGTGTTTGTGCAGGAACTCAAACTGTTTTATAGCCAGCTGAAGTTATAAGCTCGAATCTGTTAAAAATTGTTTAAAAATGTTTGTTGGACATTTAATTCTCTGATTTTAGGCAATTAATTTTCTTGATTTTTTTTTTTTTTGCTGTTGAGAAGAAACTTCTTATAAAGTTCACCATGTATTTGTTGAACATCACTTAATTATATTAATTTTTTTTTACACAAAGGACATCATTTCGCTATGTACAGCAAATTGTAGTTGCCATTCATTATGAAATTTGCAGCATACTTTCTCCCAGTCTCTTATTTCTTCTCCATAAAATATTCAAATAAACAAATTACAATGTTATATCATTATGTAAAAAAAAGAAATATTTGGAATTGACTTCACTGACACCAAGAAGACCAGTGGCAGTTTATAATACTAGAAACAACACATGCTACAACGTGACACTCTTAATATCTTACCCAGAGCAGCAGTTAAAGTAAATTACAGCTCTACTGAAAAAATTAAGTTGTATTTAATGGAAAAGTACTTTTCACTGCTTCTGTTTTTAATTTTTTATTTCAATTAATTAAAATGAAATAAAATTAAAAATTAGTTCTTCAGTTGCACTAGTCACATTTCAAATGTTCAAGAGCCACATCTGGCTAGTGGCTACCATGTTAGCATAACTATGTAACATTATTTTCAAACTTTGGTTCTCACCCAGCTAATTTAGTAGTTTGACCACTTTTTAAAAAAAAGCACAACATAGAATGGAATGAAATAGAATAGAAAACATTACTGCATCACTTGTAGTAATGATGCATATTTTTTGTCAGACTTTCGTTTCAGTCTATATGTATGTATGGGTAGCTCACAAAATAAATATATATATATATATATATATTTTTTAAGATTTTTATTGGGAAATTGGGGGATAGAAACAGCACTGGGGAATTGGGGGAAGGGGAACAGACAAGTTGCTGTCCTTTTGTTCTTCAGTCTAGTTGTGGAGGACGTTGCTTCACTGGCCCAAGTTGGCACCATCATTGCGCTCTTCCTGGGCGAGGCAGATCAGTCACCGGCTTCTGTTCACTCCGGCTGCTGGCCGCTCAAGCTGGCTGCTGGCTACACACGGTAGCCCATGGCAACCCACTGCCACAGGGGCTGCAGCCTACGCTGTCGCCAGCGACTCACAGCAGCCCAGCTCCAGGTTGAGCTGTTGTTCAGCATCTTAGCTGTAGAGGGCAGTGTCACTGGCCCTCATATGTGGGATCCGAACAGGGGTCCTCTGGCGTCCCAAGCCAGCTCTTAACCAAGGCGCCACTCGGCCAGCCCTAAAAATACATTTCTTACTCTGGAGTATAGTAAAAAGTTTTTGAAAACCACACCTTTACAGCATCTGGTACATTGCCTTCTACATAATAGGCAAAGAAAAAGTATTAGTCAAACTGAATTATTATCAGTGGCACACATTTATAAGATGACAGTTAAAATAGGTTTTTTTTTAAATGTTATTTAAGTTTTTCTTTATGCCAAGCCAGAGATTAGATAGAAATAGATAATGCCTAGCATTCCTTTGCCTCTTCTCATATTCATCTGTTTACTCTGCAAGATTGCTTGCTTTTACCTTTGGGCTGGCCAGGGGAGTTCTTTGGGCCTGCCATGCCAGGTTCCCCTAATCTCCCAATGTAATCTTCTCTGGTCCTTCAAAGAACCTCTGAAATCATAACTTCCTGGATCAATTGGAATAACTGCTTTTCTAGATTCTAATTCCATTATCTGGGAGAAAAACATCAATGGTTATGTGCCAAAGTTTCCACCACAATTATTTATTTACTATTCACATGATTCCCATCTCTTACATGTGTTTACCCTGTGTAAAACCTAATGTAAACATCTCTCTCCCTTTATATATTGGTGTAATGTTTGATGATAGTGGTCATTGTTTTTGCTTTTTAAACTTTAAGAGGGGAGAGTTGAGTTGAACATGTTCCTTACTTAGGACACATGAACACATTTATTTATTTATTCAGTCGTTCATTTTTTTATATTTCTCACTCCCATTCCTCTACCCAGGCCACTTCTCAAATGCATTTAATGTATATCTGTCTGTGTGCTTTTGCAATATGTGTTTTGTATGCATCTATGTTTAATTTATCTAAACGATGGCACATTATGTATCTCATTCTGTTTGAACGTTTTTTGCTAAACACTGGTTTTTTATAACTTTTCATTTTGGAAATTTATAGAAATATGCAAAGTTAGAATAGTATAACCTTCAAATCCCCACAATCCAATATTAACAATTGCCTATTTATAGCTAATATTGTTTCATCTCTACTTTACCCACTGCCCCCTTCCTGTATCATGAAGCAAATCCCGGATGACAAATGATTTCATCCATAAATACTTCAATATGAATAATATATATTAAAGAATCCCTATGTTTTTAACATAAATATAGTACAATTATCACACCTGAAACCTTTTTAACAATAGTTTGCTAATAGCAAATCAGTGTTTCAATTTCCAATTGTCTCATAAATGTCATAAATGTTTTGTTTTGTTTTTATTTTTTTTTATTTTTTTTATTTTTTATTGGGGAATTGGGGGGATGGGGACAGCGCTGGGGAATTGGGGGAAGGGGAACAGACAAGTTGCTGTCCTTTTGTTCTTCAGTCTAGTCATGGATGGAGAACGTTGCTTCACTGGCCCAAGTTGGCACCATCATTGCACTCTTCCCAGGCAAGGCACATCAGTCACGGGCTTCTGGACGACTGCTCACTGCGGCTGCTGGCCCTCACACTGGCCGCCGGCTACACACGGTAGCCCATGGCAGCCCACTGCAGCAGGGGCGGCAGCCTACTCCGTTGCCGGCGACTCTCAGCAGCCCAGCTCCAGGTTGAGCTGTTGTTCAGCATCTTAGCTGTAGAGGGCAGTGTCACTGGCCCTCATGTGGGATCCGAACCGGGGCACTCTGACGTCCCAAGCCAGTTCTTAACCATCGCGCCACTCGGCCAGCCCCTAATAAATGTTTTTTTAACAAGTAGTTTGAATGAAAATCCAGATTGTCTCTATGCATTCCAATTGGCTCAAATCCATTACAATCTATAGGTTTCCTTTCCAACCCTCTCTTTTTCCCTTGTAATTTATTTGTCAAGGAGCCATCTCTTTTGTCCCCAAGGTCTAGATTTTGTTGACTGCCTCCTTGTGGTATAGTTTGCCATATTTTTCTGCCCTTTATATATCCCGTAAGTTATTATCCAGGGCTACTCGTATGTTCCGATTCAGGTGTTTGTTTTTGCTTTGGCTTTGGTTTTGCACGACTACTTAAGTGATGCTCTTTCTTCCACCTGGAGGCCTGTCGTATCTAGATAACTCTCCTTTTGTGATATGAGCACCCCGTTTTCAAGATGCAACAACAACTAGTTCTTTGTACTCCATCACATTTTATCTCCCCACTCTCACTGTGAAACCACATTGTCAATTCATTGTCACCACAAATACTACTTCAGTGACATCCTCATGCATCATAGTCCTCATGCATCATAGTAGTCCTCAGAATTTCTTTGGAAAATAGACACCACAACAGGATTGCTGGGTCATAAGATACGGTAAGCTTAATTTGCCAAGTGTTGCCAGATTGCTCTCAAAAATGCCTGCACTTATCTATACTTCCATCAGCAGTGCCCATTTCCCTATAGGCCCACCCAAACTTGGTATTATCCATCTTTCTAATTTTTGCTAGTCTAATAGGTATAAACTAATATATCTTTTAGTTTGCATTTCCTGGTTATTAATAAATTTGCAACTCTCATTATGTGATTGTTTGCCTTTTGGTTTTACCTACTATAAATTCCTCTTCATAGTTTCTGCCCATTTCTTAAGAGTGGTTTCTATCATTTTCTTAATGATTTACATATCCTAGGTATAAATTCCTTGTTGATTTAAAATTTTAAAAATTCAAATATATAGTCCCATTCTGCCTGCTAATTTTGTCCATGAATTCCTTAGTTATCAACTTTCTGGTTTTATCTTTCTCATTTAGGTTTTCAGCCTACCTAGAATTTCCATTAGTATGTGGTGTTAACTAGTGATGCAGATTTGTTTTTATTTTTTTCTCCATGAAATGAACTAGTACCATTTGCTAAACAATTCATTTGTAATGCCACCTTTCTTGTATATTGAATTTCTGTATCTTAACTGTCTATTTTCCTCCATTATTCTCTTTGTTCAAAGTATTTTTATTACTTTAGCTATGCAGTTTGGCTTAATATCTGATAGGACAAAGACCTCCTTTTTCATATTTTTTTAAGGATGACTTTGCTTTCCAAGGACTTTTATTCTTCCATATAAACTTTAGAGTATAGCTCTTGAAAAAAAAACAACTGGAATTTTAATTGTGATTGCACTGAATTTATAGATTAATTTGAAGTGAATTTACAACATGGACTGTCTCTCCATCTATTTATTTAGATCATCTTTTGTTCTCTTAATTAGATTAAGACTTGCTTCTTTTTATTTCCCCCCATAGAGGTTTGGTCCTTCCTGGTTTATTCCTAGATACTTTATAGTTTAAAACTTTTTAAAGCTATTGTGAATGATACCTACTTTTAATTACATTTTTTTAAATCTAACTTTTTTTTTTTAATTGGGATATTGGGGGGATGGGAACAGTGCTGGGGAATTGGGGGAAGGGGAACAGACAAGTTGCTGTTGTTTTGTTCTTCAGTCTAGTTGTGGAGGACGTTGCTTCACTGGCCCAAGTTGGCACCATCATTGCGCTCTTCCCGGGCGAGGCAGATCAGTCGCTGGCCGCTCACTGCGGCTGCTGGCTACATACAGTAGCCCATGGCAACCCACTGCAGCAGAGGCTGCAGCCTACGCCGTCGCCAGCCACTCAAGGCAGCCCAGCTCCAGGTTGAGCTGTTGTTCAGCATCTTAGCTGTAGAGGGCAGTGTCACTGGCCCTCATATGTGGGATCCGAACCGGGGCCCTCTGGCGTCCCAAGCCAGTTCTTAACCATCGCGCCACTCGGCCGGCCAAAATCAAACTTATTATTGTGAGATAATTGTAGATTCACATGCAGATACAAGAAATAATCCAGAGAGATGACATTGACTCTTAACGCAGCTTCCCCCAATGATCACATCTTTTAAAACTATAGCGTAATGTCAGAACCAGGATATGGACATGGATACAGTCAAAATACAGAACCTTTCCATCATCACAAGGATCACTCCTTTTACCATACCTGCTTCCCTCCCACTCTATTCCTTAACCCTGACAAACACAAATCTGTTCTCATTACTATAGTGTTGTCACTTCAAAAATGTTATATAACTGGAGTCATATAGTACATAAAATTTGGGGGTTGGCTTTTTCACCCAACATAATTGTCTAGCGAGTCATCCAGGTTGTTTTGTGTATCAATAGTCATTCCTTTTTATTGCTGAGTAGTACTCCATGGTATTCGTGTACAGTTTGTTTAACCATTCACCTGTTGAAGGACGTCTTGAGTTGTTTGTAGTTTTCTTGGCTGTTACAAATAAAGCTGCTGTAAATATTTGTTTCACACAGTTTTTTTTGTGTGAACACAGTTTTCATGTGTCTGGGATAAATACCCAGGAGTGAAATTGATTAATTGTATGGTAGTTGAATATTTCATTTATTTTTCAATGCCATGTTCCAGAGTGGCTGTACCGCTTTTCATTACCACTAGCAATATACAAATCATCCAGTTCCCTTGCATCTTCACCAGATTTTGTTATCACTGTGTTTTTATTTTTGCCATTTTAATAGGTATGTAGAGGTACAATTTCTGTAGAAGGCAATTGGCGTTACTTATTAAAGTTACAGATGCACATAATGTATGCCATGGCAGTTGCACTTCTAGAAACCGATTCTCCAAGTGTCCTAGGGCACATGTGGAATGGCTGTAAGAGCAAAGGAGTAAAATTATATTATGTATAATATATAAACATATAAACTATATATTATATAAAATATATAAAATTATACATCTATATCTCAGTAGGGGCTGGTTAAATAAATTGTGATATACCAAAATAATGGAATACTATGCAGCTGTAAAAAAGAATGAGGAAGCTCTGCATGTACTGACTAAGGAAGAACGTTAAGACCTAAGTTAAAAAGGTAAACTCAGCAAGTGGTTGTAATATGCTACCATTTCTGTAAAAAGAATTGGTAAAGAAAAAAATATATATGTATGTATGTATGTATGTATTTGTATAGGCTTGTATATTTTGAAATATTTCTGGGAAGTTACCCAAGAAAGTAATAACATTGATAATTGTGGGACAAGGGTGATTGTGGTAAAAGGGAGACGTTTTGCCTATATTTTTATACTTGTTTGTTTTTTAACCATTTGGATTATATTGCCTATTAAATAATAGGAAGGCAAATAATAATAGACTAAAAATTAAAGCTACTCTCTGAAAATGATAAAACTAGTAAATTATATATTTGTTTTTAGTCTTTGTTTTTTCTCTATACCTTGTTTATAAGGAGAAACAGTAATGTTTTTATAACATTTGACTAGTTTTATTTTCTATCACAGTTGAAATGCAATATTATAATAGTTTCAGGTGTACAACATAGTGATTAGACCTTTATATAACTTACAAAGTGATCACCCCAGTAAGTCTAGTACCCACCTAAGAAACAGTAATTTATCCTTTCAAATAAGAGTGTTTGTTTGTTTTTTTAACTGAACCTACCTACTCATTCTATGAAATAATGTTGGTAATTCATGTATGTAATAAACACTGACAATTTTAAACAATATAAGCAAAAAGACTATTTTATAAAAATAAAGTTTAAAGAACTTTGTATTAACAAACTGACAAATATTTTTTATTTTGGATTCTAATGTTCTAATTTCCAAATGACATTTTTCATGAGTAAGAGTTTAAATTCTAGATTTTTGAATCTGTAATAATGTTTTCTTTTACTTCTTTTTTACAGCAATTTGAGATTTTTGATGATTGCGTTAGCATATGCAATACCACTTGGTGTATTTGCTGGCTGGTCTGGAGTTCTGGACTTAATTTTAACACCAGTGCATGTCAGCCAAGTAAGCATTTTAATTCTTTATATGTTATAGGTATTTTTAGTTCATTTAAATTATAAATATTGTCTACATGTTCTTGGTTTTACCTTTCAGGCCTGGAAAAAACAGTATTCTATACCGTTGTTGCAAAAACAAGATCTTTATGAAATAGTTATAAACAATATTGAGTTTCTTCCTGGGTTTTGTTAATAGTCATGAATTTCACATTTATTTATGGGTTATTAATGATGCTAATAAACAGAAAAATAAGAAAAATCTTAGTTTTTTTGACTCCATCATTTATCCTTACTTCATACTTTATAAAGAACATTAAGGTCATATCATCAAATATATGGCTTTTCCTACATCTTATTTCTCACTTTCTCTGCAGTCTCAGAATAAGAGTATCTCATTTCTTTAAAAATAATTGTTTCACCTACATGCTTGATACATTCATTCCTTCTCCTTGCTTCCAGATAGCATGGTAGAAAGGGGTGGAGAGAGATTTGGAGGGGCAAATGGAAGAAATCCAGTATACCAGTATGATATTCCATTGTACGAGGTCAGACAATTAAGTTCATGAACTCATCCTAAAAAAAGTGCCACATACCTCATTGCTGAATATCACTGCAGTCATCTTTGAAGTACTCCCCTTTGGGAAGCTGTGCACTGATGCCAGCACCTAGTCCAACCTTCAAAACAATTTTGGAACTCTTTTTCTGGAATGGCCATCAGAGCTGTTGTCATAGTACCCTTGATGTCCTGAATGTCATCAAAATGTCTTCCTTTCAATATTTCCTTTATCTTCTGGTGAGAAAGAAGTCACTGGGGGCCAGATCAGGTGAGTAGGGAGGGTGTTCCATAACAGTTATTTGTTTACTGGCTAAAAACTCTCTCACAGACAGTGCCATGTGTGCTGGTGCATTGTCGTGATACAAGAGCCATGAATTGTTGGCAAAAAGTTCAGGCCATTTTCGTCTAACTTTTTCACGCAGCCTTTTCAGCACTTCCAAATAGTAAACTTGGTTAACTGTCCAGTTGGTACAAATTCATAATAAAAAATCCCTCTAATATCAAAAAAAGGTTAGCAACATCGTTGCAACAAGTTCGCGAACTTAATTGTCAGTACTTGTATACTGTACAATTTTTTAAAATGCCAAAGCGTTTAGACATACAAAGAAACAGGAAAATGTGACCCATATTTAAACAAACAAAAAAGTCAATAGAAAGCAACTCGGAGATAGTCTAGATGTTGGGTTTAGCAAACAGGGATGTAATGCAAAAGAGAGCATGCAAAATCTTTGCGTGCTCCAAGTTCATGAATATATCCCCCTATGTTATCTTGTAAAACCGCATTGAGCAGTACAGTAGCCACTAGCAACATATGGCTATTTAATTTGAAATTTTAATTAGTTGAAATGAGATAAAAGTTAAAAATTCACTTCCTCAGTGGCACCAGCCACTTTTCAAGTGCTCAGTAACTACTTGCACCTTCTTGGCTACCATATTGGACAGTGCATATATATTACATTACTGGCATCACAGAAAAGTTCTATTGGACAGTGCTGTTCTATCATTATAACAAAACTTTATTGTTATTCCTGTCACATTTAAACCCAGAATTGAATTTTATGCTTGTTATAGGGTAGGGGTTAAGTTTTTTCCCCCCCAATATAAATATCCATTAACCTAATATCAATATTTCATAAGATCATGCTTTCCCCATTGCTCTCTAGTATCATCTTTGTGCATGGATGTGTTTCTAAACTATTTTTTCCTCTGATCTATTTGTCTGCCTTTGTACCAATACCAAATTGGTATTGTTTTTCTGGATGGCAGGGATTCCAAGCATTCACAATTTCAAGAAGGAAAAGTGCAGCACCTATTTAAATAATTCTGACTTTGCAGATTTTTATATGCTTCATCTTATAAACCAAGTATCTCTGTCTGCACAAACTCTGAGAGGTATAGACATTGTGAGTCATACCGACTATTAAATAAAGAAATTTAAAATTAAATGAAAGCAAAAATATTAAAGCAAAAAATTTTAGTTATTGAGTAGAATGTTATTAACTAAAGTAAATGTTATGAACAAAGGAAGCAGAAAAGCACAAAATAGCCTGAAAGCACCAGGATCTATACAGTCAGATGCATAGTGGTTCTTAGTTTGGCACAGAACCCCACTCACCTAGGGGATAGATGGAAATATTTGTGAGCATCTAACAGTATTAAGTGGGCCTTAGACATTGGATGCTAAATGCTCTGCCATGAGAGGGGCATCCCTGTAGAATAGAGGATTCTCTTGCCCAAATGCCAATAGTATAAAAATATGTAGAGATAACTTAAGCTTCAGGATGTTCTCTTTCTCCAAAGAGCTTTTATCTTTGTTTCTGGCACCAAACACTGGTAGAATAAAGGACTTGTGTAAAGTTATATCTCTTAGAGTATGCTAAGCTGCTTTAAGACGTAGAATCCCAAACTTCTGAGACTTAAGAAGAAATCTATTTCTCATTCACATAGCAATCCAGGACAGTTTGCATAATAGTCTAGGACAGTTGTCCATCGTTTGGACAGTTCTTTTCCATACACTGATTTAGAAACCTAGACTACTTCCACTTGGCAGCTCTTCTGTCTCCTAGAACCTTGTCATTATATGCATGGGTGAAGCTGGATGATTATATCCAGATTCAGCTGGCAGAGAGGAAAAGAAAGCATGGAGGAAGGCATACAACTGTGTACCAGGTTCTATCTAGCCTAGAGGTGGCACACCTCACTTCTGCCCACTTCCTTCCATTGATGAGAGCTTAGTCACGTAGTCACATGTAACTGACTAGGGGCTGGGACATGTAATCTGGTTAAGTGCCCAATAACATACTTTGGTGGACAGCTGACAATCTCTGTCACAGGTATAATGAAAAAATATGACTAGAAAAATAAGAGGTAGAAGTTAGTTTAGTCAGCTCTCACTCAAGTGCCAGGTCAAGTTTGAACTTTACCCTATAGCCTCAAGGAAGCCAGTAACTTCCTGAGCAGGAAAGTGGAATGATTGGAATAATTGTTCTGGCAATGGTGGGAAGAATAGATTGTGGAGACCATTTATGATGCTATTTTAGGAGTCCAGAGTAAGAAATAAGATAATAAGCAAGTGTGGTGGACATGGGAAGGGAAGAGAGGAGACAAAATGCACCAATATTGTTAGGGACACATGGAATTTCAGTGGTAACAACACCTAACATGTATTGAGCACTTTATATTTATTAATTCATTTAAGTCTCACAAAAAATCTTTATTTTCCCCATTCTACTAATGAGAAAACTGAGACTTAGACTGTGAGTTGAGACAGAAGCCAAGTCATGATAAGAGTTAAAGATACGTGTGTGATGAGAAAATAAAGGTAGCATTTGTAGATAGCTCGGAATAAGATTGGCCATGAAGGTGGGAAAGAGTTATGACTTCATTAGATAGATGGAGAAGCATCATCAGGAATAATAGCTCCAACCTTTATTGAACACTTCCTGTATGCCAACCACTGATCTAAGATCTGTACAGAAATTATCTCATTTAGTCCATTTTATAGGTAAGAAGATATAATTTGCCCAGAATCACAAAGCTAGTACATGACAGGGCCGGAAATATTTTCTCAAGAATAGAGCATGCTATACATTTGAAACTCAGTTCAAATCTCTTTCTCTATCCAGTCTCCCCAAGTGCTCAGCCCTCAACCCCACGTTGCTCCCCTCCATCTATGTTCTGTTAATATATTTTCAGTTGTTGCCAAATGTTTTAACAATTATTTCTTAGTAGTTTTCTGTATGTTGGCTATTTAAACTTCTGAGGTCAATGATTATTGTTTATCCTTTTCCTGTTAACGAGTTCTTAGTATAATGCTAGGCATGTAGAACATATTTGAAAAATATTTGTTGTGACGTTGATTATTTTGTTGATTTAAATATTTCAATAAGTTATTCAAGGATATATTTACTTAGATAAGTTTGTTTTACTTAGTCACACATGAATCCTTTAATTTGATTCATTTTCTTAAATAGTATTAGTAGATGTGTTGCCATTTAGCCATTAACATATTGATTATAGAGGATTTTTTTTTATGCCTTCTAAATTGCAACATGATGGTCTTGAATTAAATGTGTCTGCCACTTTCTTAACAGGTAGATGCTGGCTGGATTGGATTTTGGTCCATAGTTGGAGGCTGTGTTGTTGGAATAGCTATGGCAAGGTAAAAATATTTTATGTTAAACATGAGAGTGGCAAAAACAAAGTCCAAAAGGGCAATCAGCTCCCTGAAATAAACTTTAAAGTTCACGGAAAAGTAAAACAGGCGAAGGTCACAGAAGGGCACTTGTTCGGGCTACAAGAAAATTGACATGTAATAGGTAGAATTTGCTGCTATGAGAAACTTTCTCATGAATGGTCTGTCCTGAAGTGTTTTTGGGGACTGAAGATGTATTTCCAGTGTAATTAAGCTGCCTTCCTCCATATTAGCAGAGAACAACATCTATAAATTAAACCCAAGGAAAGGTGATACAGTAATAAAGGCAAATTGACAGTTATCGAGAACAGAAAAGAATCATTTGTAAGAGCATGTCTAGAACTTCCCATGGAAAGGCAGGATCCTGATTAGTAGATAGATTTATTTTTGGTCTGTTTTTGGCAGGTATATCCCTATGGTTATTCCATTTTGATGAAAAAAGTCCATAAAGACTTCCAGTTTCATCAAACTGCCTATGTATGATCTTAACACATTATGACAACACATTTTTAGAATGAGTCAGAAGAAAGAAAAAGTGTCATTCTAAAAAAGGAAAAGAATGAAAATGTCACTCATGTAGGAGACTGCCTATAAACTTACTCTCCGTGTTTCCAAAGAAATAACATTCATTCACTTCCCAAATCATTTTATTGTTTAATCAAAAACAAAATTAAGCAATCAACTTTACCAGAAAAGGAAGAATCTAATTACATATTTAGGGAGATCAAATAAGATAGGTAGGTAAATCACCTCAATATCTAAATACTTAAGCATAATTGACACAGGATAATATATCTAGACCTTAAAATTTGCATATAGTTTCTAGGATGATGAAAGAATAAATTGATGCTGTAATTGCTAAATCATTTTATCTGAGGTTTTCATAAGTTAGGAAAATAAAAGAATAAAACCTAAAAGCTAAAGAAGAGGAACAAGAAGATAGCTATTTGTAGCAAATAATTACACTGATACTGAAATACATTGACCTCTCACATTTGACAAGAATCATACCTAATTTTTTCTAATTAAATCTCTAAGCCAATTAGAGAGTCATCATTTACCAAATTCTATTCTGAGCACCAAATGAGTCAGAGGGGGAACCATTATATATCAGAAATGACATCTCCTTTCTCTTTGTTTTCTTTCTATAAACCCTTAACTTTAACTATAGAAACAGAACTAGAGGGGACAATCAGACTGAGGACGTTTGTGGTTTTAATTTGTTGAAATGGGAGTTCTTAAAAGTGCTGCCCTTACCCTGGGATTTGAAATCGATTTTAGGTATCACCTAGGCCTAAAAGAAAATTTTAAATTACATGAATAACTCCATTTTGGAGATCTCTAGAACAGAACCTCTTTATAAACGTGAGCGCTTTGGGTAATCTTTTTGTGATTATGTTGCTAAATGTCACTACTAAATGCACAGCATACTTTGATGGTATTAGCCCATTTGAAAGGTGTAGATCTCCAAAAATAGCAGACCTCAATGGCCGCTTTATTCTTGGGTGACCGAGCCCCGTCAAACTTTCTCACTGTTAAACGTCACTCAACTCTGATTGTCCCAGAAAACTGTTTTATTCTCTCACACCTGGCCATCTGCCTATCTGACAAGTAAGTTGATAGCAGCATACAAAGTAAGCAGCATACCAAAATATAAATCAGAAAAGTGATTGGTGAGCGTGGAATTAAAACAAAGTCTTTTAGATTTTCTTGAGGGACATTTCTATCAAGCTGTGGAACCTTTTTCAGAATTTTCAAAATAATAATTTTCTGCCTTTGAACTTTCATAGTTGAGAACAAACCTAAGTCACTGGGCAAAGGTGCATCCATTTTTTCCACCAAAAGATGGCATCAGCTCTCATAGGAAGTCATTTTAGTCTAGATAACACTTACAAACATGATTAATTATATCACGTCAAATAAGTACAAAACAAAAGATAGTATTTAAATTGTTACAAAGGACAGTCACATAATTACCACACAAATTAAAATCAATTTTTAAAAATATCAAAGAGAAAACATGGTAAATGTCATATGTGAGACGGTATCTGTTTTTCTACAATAGGAACAATTCTAAAGGAGAGTAAGTTGTATAAAGGCACAGTCAGAGGATTGAACCTATACAATCAACAGTTAATCAGCAGACAGGAAAAGTAATTAGCAAATGGAAAAGTTTTTGGCCATAACTAAATGATAAGCATCTCTACCAGATTCCTTTTAGTTTCATGTTAATTCAGGAAAAAAGCAGGGATTTTAAGAATTTAAAATGCTATGAAACAGTAGTCACAAGCTTTGAAGAATAGTAGTTACTATTCCAAAGCTATGTTCTTGCTCTCACAAATCTTACAGTCTGATAAGGGAGACAAAAAATAAACAAATGCAAAAACAGAAGCAATTCCAATGGAGACAAGTGGTATGAAGAAAGTAAAGAGTGTGGAGGTGGGATGGGGAGGGTTTCTTCAGTGAGCCTTGAACTGTGACCTGAATGACCTGAGAAACAGCAGGTGTAAGTCATGTGAAGAATGGGGGTGCCAGCATTTCAGGCAGACAGCACAAGTCCACTACAGTGGGAAACAACCTTAGTACATACAGAAAACAAAAACAGCCTGTCCCCCTGGAGCATAGGAAAGCAAAGAGAGAGTGGAGGCAGAGACCAGATCATACAGGACCCCAAAAACGACAGGGTAAGCATTTGTGTGTGTTCCCTGAGTATGAATTTTGGAAGAGCCATCTTTGCAGGTTTATGTCAACAAGTTAGTCTATTTTCTAAAACTACAATAGAACAATGTCAACTCATTGTAGGATGTTTGGAAATTATAGGAAAACACAACGAAAGTAAAAGCGGCATATAAAAACTTAGAGTCTATCCTGTAAGTTATAGATCCTAAACAGAGATCATGTTTTGTGTGTTATAAGAGAAAAAAAACATTTATCACAAAGTAATGTATATCACATAAAATGTATCAGTTAAAAAAATTGAAAAACTTGCTTTTAAAAGGATGTGTGGAAATTTCAAGAAATTATCATTAAATGAAAGTGTGTCATTGATTTAAGTAGTATTTTAAAAATTCAGCTAGAATTAATAGAATGTTGTTTCTTTTCAGGTTTGCAGATTTTATCAGGGGTATGCTGAAACTAATTCTTCTCCTCCTATTTTCTGGGGCTACGCTATCATCCACATGGTTCACCCTGACCTGTTTGAACAGCATCACACACCTACCTTTAACCACAGGTGAACTCAGACTTTTGAACTTTGAGTAAATATTTTCAGTTCACAGAAGTATGTATACTCTGACAGTAGGATTTTTTTTCTTGCTTTCTGTAAGTAATTGTTAAATATTACAAAAAGGTCTCTCTTGTCCAATCATCAAACCATCATCCCATCTAAAAAGAGTTCAAGAAATAACTAAAAAATATTTTCATTGGTATTTTACATATGAAAAAGAAGCATAATCTTTAACCTAAGCTTATATAGCATGGAAAAGCTTATATTCTTTTAAAATTCACATCAGAGCATAATGCAAAGATTTTTATCTTCTTTACAGCCATTACATCATTGTGAGACAGTAAGGAAAATGAACAGAGACAAAAGCTATGATGCTTGAAGTACACTCCAATAAAATTCTTTGAACCAGCACCTATAGGTTTATGTTATATTTAGTCTTATTACATCATCAATAAAAAACAAAACTCACTGGAAATACCTATTGGAAATATATTAGAGACAGCTTACTGAGCTCATCCAATTGACCTGAAACTTTTATAGTTGTTGTTTTTTTTATTGTTGTTATTAGTATCATTTGGGGGTCTATATTCATTTTCATGGCTGCTGTAACAAGTTACCACAAAGGTAGTGGCTTAAAGCAACACAGAGTTATTCTTAAAATTCTGTACATTTTAAGTCCAACTCGGGTATCACTAGGCTATAATCAAAGTGTAGACAGACTCTGAGGAAGAATCTGTTTCCTTGCCATTTCTGTCAGCTGGAGGCCATCCCCATTCCGAGGCTTGTGTCTCCCTTCCTCCATCTTTACAGCCAGCAACAGCCTGTCAGGTCCTCGCCTTGCATCATCTGCACCTTTCTTCTAAGGTCTCTTCTCCCTCTAACGCTCATCTTCTGCCTCCCTCTTCCACTTTTAAGGATCTGTGTGATTATATTGAGCCCATTGAGCCCAACTAAATAACCCAGGATAATCTACCAATTTTAAAGTCAGCTGATGAGTAGCCTGAAATCCATGGGTAGCCTTAATCCTTTTTACCATGTAAGGAAACATTCGCGGGTTCCAGTGACTAAGACATGACTGTTTTGTGGGATAGGGTGGAAGTGGTGGGCCATTATTCTCCCTACCACAGGATCTTTGTAAAATTACTGTGACAGATTATTGTATAAACCAAGAGGGTTCTGTTATTGCTTCTTTCTTTACTTTAACAAAAGATTACTTCAGATGCATGTAGTAGTCCCCCGCCTTGTCCGAAGGTGTATTTTCCAAGACCCCCAATCAATGCCTGAAAGTGTGGATAGTACCAAACCCTAGATATACTGTGGGGTTTTTTTCCCATACGTACATACCTTTTCACTTAAAGAAGGCACTATGCAGCTCCTCTTAAGAGAAGCTTCTCTTCAGCATATCCGAACTGCTGGCATCACTATTCTTTATGTTTTGGGGCCATTATTAAGTAAAATAAGGGTTACTTGCACACAAGCACTTTGATGCCATAACAGTTAATCTAATAACTGAGCTGGCTACTAAGTGACTAACAGTCAGGGAGCGCATACAGCATGGACACGCTACACAAAGGGGTGATTCACGTCCCGGGTGGGACGGAGCGGGAAGGTGTGTGATGGCACGAGATTTCATCACGCTCCTCAGAAAGGTGTGCAATGTAAAATTTATGAATTGTTTATGTCTGGAATTTTCCATTTAATATTTTTGGACTGCAGTTGACCTCAGGTAACTAAAACCTCAGATAAGGGGGACTACTGTATTTTTTATTCCGTTTGCAAGTCATATTCAGCCACCTTTTGGATGATGTGTTTAATTGTAGGATTATTTGTTGTAAAGGTAGATTGCCGGATTGTAGGGTTATTTGTTATAACAAGCACTCGTGTGGGTAGGAGTAAACAAGTCTGAAAGTGGCTCTGTAGGGCCTGTTACCCAGTGGCATATATGGTCCATGGGACTCCATGAGAAGAAGGTCCCTTTTGTCTACAGATAATTAAGGCATATTGCGTATCCCAATTTGGACTTTTGCTCTCTGTAATAAAAGGACCAGCAGTTTACACATCAGAGTTGTCAAATCTTTCCAAGACACCCATTTATTTGGGAGTTCCTGTCACTTTTACAGTAATAATATTAGGATAAGGGGATAAAATTGCCCTATACCCATGATTACCAAACTGTACCAAGCCAGCCGCCCTGGAGTGCCACAGCAAACTCACAAGGGCAAAACAGGTTGTTTTAAATTTCCAAAGGAAATGGATATTCCACATCTATTAGATACTGTGTGAGAACTTCCCACTTTCAGCATTAGATCCTGCTATATTCTTTTTGATGACGTCCTGTCTTCACCCAGTTAGGTTTTCCGTGGTTGCTGTGATAAAAAGCAAATACCACACAAAAATCAGTGTGGAACAGGAAATGAGGATGGTGGTCTGATTCCAAGATTTGAGAGAGAAGTTGTGCAGTGCCCGTCAGGTGCACATCCATTACTAAGTAATTGTGGTTATTTAAGAATGAAATAAAAATGTGTTTCTTTCAATATACGGGTATTATTTTTTTTAAAGCTACTAAACTATTAGGACATATATATTTATTAAATTGTGTGGCCCTAACTATGTAATTAACAGAATTGTTAGCTATTTCTGTTGGTCTTGGAGCACCACGAAAAGTCATTGAGACACTAAGGGAACCTCTGCTCTGTGCCATCCTGCTGGGACGCCATCTCTGTAATGTTTATTGCTTTTCCTGTAAAGCCCAGTCGTCCAGAGTAATAATTTTTGGATACTCTGTACTTTTTATACACTAACGTTTCTACTTTAGGATTTTGAGCCATTTAAAAATTTTGTTCGAGTATAATTTTATAATTTAGCAGTTGTACAACATTGTGGTGGTACCGCGTTAGTTTACAACTCCTCTTATTCACAGCATTACACTCAGATTTTTCGTGATACTGTATGTCAAGTATGCATCTGTTAGATCTTCAAAAACACAGTCGTGAGGACAGATTTCTTTCCCTTGAATTAAGTGTAGAATATTCATTATACATTTATTAAATTTTATCTATTTTTTAATTTGCCTTAAAATGAACAATTTTGTCTCCGGATGGAGGCACTAGGGATGAATTGAATTTTTGGCCTCTTTTTTTGTCTGGGATTTGTATAATGAACATGTTACTTTTATAATCAGAAAAATGGTGTATATTTGAAAACAATATGTCTTTTTAAATCTTAAAAGAAAACTGATGTAATTAACCCAGGACAAGACTATTTTCCCAATCAGTCCTTAAAAATAATTATGTTGGACAGAAAGGAAAGCAGAATTCCAAATTAAATGAAGGACAGAATTGAAAGGTTGAGTTTGATGTGGCCATTTTAACAACTACTTAATTTATAAATTCTGCTGTTTTCAGTTGCAAGTCAGTTTTTTTTTTTTAAAGATTTTTATTGGGAAATTGGGGGGATGGGAACAGCGCTGGGGAATTGGGGAAGGGGAACAGACAAGCTGCTGTCGTTTTGGTCTTCAATCTAGTTGTGGAGAACGTTGCTTCACTGGCCCAAGTTGGCACCATCATTGCGCTCTTCCCAGGTGGAGACAGATCAGTCGCAGGCTGGCCGCTCACTGCGGCTGCTGGCTACACACAGTAGCCCATGGCAACCCACCTGCCGTTGCTGGTGACTCAGGGCAGCCCAGCTCCAGGTTGAGCTGTTGTTCAGCATCTTAGCTGTGGAGGGCAGTGTCACTGGCCCTCATATGTGGNGAGGGCAGTGTCACTGGCCCTCATATGTGGGATCCGAACCAGGGCCCTCTGGCGTCCCAAGCCAGCTCTTAACCAATGTGCGAGTCGGCTGGCCCCTGCAAGTCAGTTTTTGAATGCCACTTGGATACTCCTGAAAGGTGCATTTTTAATATTTTCTATAGTTTTATAAATGCACTGGGTTAAGGACTAGATTTATTCACATTCCTTCTCTTAATTATATTTTGTTCTCTTTTCTGATACCAGTAATAGTTACTTAATTATGTTTCATCTCTCCTACCAGTCTGAAAATCTGGAGCATGGACTTGTGCCTTATAAATTCTGACCTCAACTCCTATCCTAATACCTACCACAAGCCCTAAGTAATGAATGAATGAGTGCATGAATGAATGAATGAAATGTATATTATCTCCATTCTGAATATCACTAATATGACTTATTGCCAGTAATAGTAATCATGGCCATTCTTTGTTATGCAGCATTAGCTGTAGGATGACAAAAGGGCACATTTTAATGGAACAATGGAGAATTTGAATAAATCTGTCACAGGTATTCTTACTGTCTTTGTAAAAATATGACCTGATTCCTTTTAAGTAAAAGAGGTTTCATGAAAGGGAACTTACTCCAAAATCTAATTATAGACAAATCTAGACCTTTACGCTGACATGTAAAGTTAGTAACAGCAAATTCATGTTTCTTTTTTTACCAGAGTCATTCTTTTTTTAATTAGGAAAATATACAGGTTTTTTTTCCCCCATTTCTAGAAAAGTTGGTATTTCTGTTACTGGTTTTTGTAAATCAGAAGAATCTCCATGAAAAGTGTTTGAAAATATATGCATTAATAATAACTGGTGATGTAATAAATTAAAAGCTAGTTAATTTTGTTCAATCCATGTGTTACAAGTGCTACTACTGCTAAAACCTTCTATTGAAATCTTTCTGTTGTCCACTGATCTTGATATTATTATTGCCATCTCTACAGAAGAAAGCTGGATCATTCTACGTAAAGGCATACTGTTTTGATATATGTACTTACTTTCTTACATACATCTTTTTGGAGGCCATCAGCAGTATGCTTTATTCCCTTAGGGAAACTCAATATTTAAAATTGTATTATAGCTTCATTAATTGAAGTATCTACATTAGGGTAAATAAGCAAATTCATGACTAGATAATGTGAGTTTCAAAATCTTGAAACCTATGCTTTGTACAAAATTATGAAAATGCATTATTTACCGTATCTGGGAGCGAGATGTCCAGTCCTGTTAGCCACAACTCACACAGTCATTTTTCACGGAACAGATGAACTCTTGGAAAATGGCATTTTGAAAAATGTTGGCACTTTGGAGTTTGCTGAAACAATATAATTTGAGTTTTAACAGAAGTTGCCTTGGGAGAGGTTCTTCATTTAATTCAAGTTACTAGGATGCCATGATGGTGATGTCAGAAACAGATAGTGGGTGGTAAGCAAGGGGGGATAATTAGCTAGACACAAGCCCCTTGACAGTGATTGATAGCTGACTACAAGCTGACTTCAAGAGATATTTGATAAAAGAAAACATTTGGTTGTATTGAAAGGCATGTGACATGTATAAGCTAGACAGTAATCCTCATAATGTATTTTCATGTATTTTATATTAAGATAATTATGTTCTATTTTGATAGCATGCAAAGAAATAAAAATGTACACTTGCCCCCAAAATGGGGATTAAATGAGGAAATTCAGAAAAGAATGATGAACATGATTAAAGAAATACATATTATTAAGGAAATTAGGGATTTTAAGCTTTAAGGAAAGAAGGCTGGAGTGACTTAATTACTTTAAATTTTATTAAAATTTTATTAAAAAGTAGCTATAGCTCATGTTCATGACTGTCTGATCAAGAATGAAAAAGCAGTACGTAGATTAAAAGAAGATAATGGATTTGTGAAAAACCTTAAATGTAAGCGTCCTGAAACGCTCAAAGGGCCTATGAAGGAAGATTTTCCCATGTATCAGTGTGATTTTCAAGAAGAAATAAATCTTCAGGCAAAATCTGTTTTTTGAAGGCAGAGGACATGACCAGACGATTAGTCAGTGTTCCGTGATTTAATAGCACATTACCTTCTTCAGAACCATAAGCAATTCTTTGGGAACTTGGAAGTTACTGATAAACCTCTGCCTATGAAATCTGGTTTCTCAATCAGTCTCTACTCTGGGCCCACTATTACAAAGGATTATTAGTTGTGCTTCATTTCTGTGAGATAATTACTTTGCCTTCCAGCCCTTAGAGAATTTAAACGTAACTGTCAACCACTATAGGACTAAACTATGCCAATGAAATGGCTAAGCAAGGGACACCACAGATTAATAACACAAAGAAAGAAAATCATCATCATTAATGAGCATCACAGCACAATATGCCTCATCCTCTTTTGGAATCACAGTTTCATGCACTGGATATTTTCATTAGTGGTAGATTATGAAGGCCACAGCAATCTATTTTAGGAAGAAAATGTGAGACTGAGACTCTAATGTGAGACCAGCTCGGTGATACAGAAATGTATATCAGTGCGTGTGTATACATATGCATGTATTCTGTATGTTAAACATGCTCAAAAACTATGAAAATACTATGTAGTTAGTATTGTGTTGTATGTTTACTCTTTTTCTTTATACATGTGTCTTTATTTCCAAAAAGTATTTTCATTTGTAGTATCAAGTTTAGATTGTAAAAATATTTTTAATAAAGGTCTAATTTAATAATTCCCAGTTAACTTTCCGAACTTTATCATAAAATAAAAATTCAGTCAGTATGCACAGGAATAAAAATTTATCCAATAAAGTGTATTAATGTTATAAACCTACCCTTTGGGGAAATTTCTGGTTTTGATCTTTAAGAAAATTTATAATAAAATTTATTGTTTTTTTTATAATCCTTATTTCTTATTTATGCTTCTTTTTTTTTTTTTTATTTATGCTTCTTAATAAGACTAAACAAATTCTCTATTCTTATCTACCTAGCAGCATCTATAAAATTTTTGTTTTTAATATCCTACTTAAGCTCTCCTGTATGTATTTAAATTTGTTATTGATCTACATAGATGAACCTTGGTCATCACCTGATATTACTTATCATTCAATAAATGTATCTCTTCCATATAATCCAGATATATGTGCATCTGACTAAAACATGAGTACCTCCCAAAAGAGGAGACACATTACCTGTTCCATGATTAGTCAGCTCCGGGTCCTGGGAAATTCTTCCTCCTTTTGAGATAACTGATTTGGAACAACACAGCTTCCACAGGGCAAGTCAGCTCCCTCCCACTTCCATTGATGGTCCCTCAAAATATTTGAAGATATTTGTCATGTCTGGCCTTAGTTTTTTTTTTAAAGATTTTATTGGGAAATCGGGGAAGGGGAACAGACAAGGTGCTGTCCTTTTGTTATTCAGTCTAGTTGTGGAGGATGTCGCTCCACTGGCCCAAGTTGGCACCATCATTACACTCTTCCCGGGTGAGGCAGATAGGTCGCCGACCATTGGACGGCCGCTCACAGTGGCTCTTGCCTGCTCATACCGGGTACCAGCAGCCACTCATGGTAGCTTATGGCAAACGGCCCACTGCAGCCTACGCCGTCGCAGGTGACCCACGGCAGCCCAACTCCAGGTTGAGCTGTCATTCGCCATCTTAGATGTAGAGGGCGCAGCGTCACAGGCCCTGATGTGGGATCCGAACCGGGGCCCTGCTGCTCAGAGCTGGCGTCCCAAGCCAACTCCTAACCAATGCACCACTTGGATGGCCCTGGCCTTAGCTTTTAATCTAAACATCCCCCAGTTCTTACAACCTTTTGTCATTGGAAAATGGATTCCACACCACTGACCAGCATAGCATAGTCACTTTCCTCTAAATCTGCCATAGCTTGTCATTATCCTTCTCAAATATATTACTAGAATTTAGCACACTTTCCCTGTGGCACTCAGCACCTAATATTGTGAGGATCTTGTTTCTTGTGATTAGACATAGCTTTTTCTAAGACAATGAAGTATAATTATCTTAACACTGCACAAAAATGGCTATTGAGCCAATAGGCATCTATCATATTCCTTTAGACCAGGAGTGATTTGAGGATGGAGTATGTCCTATTTATTATTGTAGCATAGTGCCTTACATATAATAGTCTCCTGATAAATGGTTTTTAAGAGAGGCTTAAGCTAAACTTTTCTTTTTTATATACCTAAGCAATAATTTTTTGGACCTATTTTACCTTTATCATGATTAAAGTTTATCTCTTTCTTTCCAACCTTTTCGTGCTCTATTTTTTATTCTGGCATCTGTCTTCTGTGCAATCACTTCCAGCATTGTGCTGAATACAGATTTGGGAAGCATGCCTGTTATATCATACCATTGAATAAAAGAAATACCAAGCCGTGTTTTTCTTTTTTTTTCCAATTTGACATGGTGGCTTGGTGGAAAACTTGTTAGATTCTGTAGGCCTTAATTATATTATTATTAGCACTGCTAGCTCACATTGTTTCTAAATAAGTCAATTTGACTTTCAGAACTTTGGATAGTTCACCTGTAAACTACCTGTCTCAAAAGAGTTGATAGGATGATCAAATATGATCATATTTTCTAAAGCATTTTCAAAAAATGTTTTAAAAATTATATAAATCCAAGACTTGAAATTGTTATTGTCATTGATGTTATCTTGAGAATTTCAATAAATGTTGAGTGGAAATGGTTCTTATTCTTACCTGAAATTTTGTCATCTGTGTTTTGAGTGTTTTGGTTAATAAGAATGTATTTGTACATAGTTTTACTTCCCTAAAGTTTAGAAATTTGGTTTGTCATTGACTGCAGGAGTTGGGAGAGCAGTACTTTCAGGGTTATGATCCAATTCATGTTCTGGAAACACGTCCATTGTAACTGTATTTTGTGCTACACAGGACTTTGTTGTTTTGCAATTTAAATTATGGACCTGTGAATTTTATTAGCTCTTTTGAAAGAACTCTGCATCAGCATTGTGTTTGTTCTGCTAAATTACCTTGACTTTTTAATTGAAAGGCAATTTGTTTTAATTTTAGTATCAGTACTATAGAAAGTCATGGAAGTATTTAATGATCATGTAGTTTGAACCCTCTCTGACTAGCAGGAAATTATCTTGTCTGCCTGACTTTTAATAGATGACATTCACCCACTGGATCTGCCAAACGTGTGTAAAGACACTGTATCAGACTCTAAACTGAAAACTCAAATGGAAGTCAAAGTCAGACTCATAATAATCAGCTTCTATTTTCTGCATGTCCCAGAACCCTGGGGAGGAATATGTTATACCAGTTCTGACACAGCTACCTTTCCCCCATTCTGATTATGAAAATCTTAATTTAACCCTTTCCTATATAAATTATTTTGATTCTTTAGTTTCTGCAATAAGAACTGATTTCAGTATATCTATCCAGTGTAAAACAACCTCTTGGTCATCATTTTTATTGTAATATAAGAAGCAAACATCAAGAGTAAGAAAATTGAATGAAAATACTCACTTTTTGATTACCGGCCTGGGAAGTTATATCCTTCATCATGGCCCACTTACTCAATGTATAACAGGAGTTCTAATAAATGAAGTGGGAATGTTTATGTCAAGGACCCTGTACTGAAGCCTGGTTAGTGGCTCGCAGGTGTAGGCATCAGGTCTGTGGGTCAGCTCACCCGGTGATAACCATTTCTGAGTCAGTCAGCTAACAAACTAGCATGAAGTGGGATTAAATCAGTGATTCCATTACCAATGAAATTTCTCTTTTTGATTTTGTTAAATAGGTAAGATATACACCTAGTAAAAAAGTCCAGTTGAAGTAGTAGATAAAGGGTATACAATGAAAAATGTCTGCCTTCTGTGGTGCCCAACTTCCTCTCTAGAGGCAACCCCAAATGTTCAGTTTCTTCGTTTGGATGTTTTGATAAATTTTTAAACAACCAACCCCCTATTGGCAGACGTTTAGCTCGTTTTATTCTTCTCATACTACAAATTATTGCAGTGTTTGTTCTTTAGATACTTGTACCTGCATAGCTATAGAATAAATTCCTAGAACTGGAATTTCTGGGTCAAACAATAAGGACATTATTTATTCTAATAGGCATTTTCAGATTACTCACCAGAATATGAACTATTTACAGTTCCATCACCAATGTTTAATCACACTAGAAATTTTGTCTTTCCAATAACAAAGATTTCCTCTTCCATTCCCAGAATTTAGATACTTAGGAAACCAAAATCAAAAGATTTGTAATGAGCATGCAACGAAGCCACGGGAGTTGCTTCATGGCCGCGAGTGGGTTGTCAGACAGGGTCCCTGCTTCATCAAGTTCTGTTATTCTGAGACATCCTATTTGTGTGTGTGTGTGTGTGTGTGTGTGTCTTATTTTTGTGTATCGTGCTTGAAAAAAAATGAATAAAATCAAATCTCTCTTTTCAAGGCCCCATACCAATAGTCCCCTTTCAGTATGTCCTCATCATTACATTATCATTTTTTATTTTACAACTTGCAATTATTCTGTTAGATACAGATTATGATTCTTTTTCAGGTATTACATTTTTTTCACTTTCTTTTATTTTTTAATTAGTTCCATGTATACAAAACAATGTAATAGACATTTGTACCCCTCACAAAGTGATAACCCCCTCCCCCAATCTACTACCCCTCTGACATCGTATATAGCTGTTACAGTTCCACTGACTGTATTCCCTATGCTGTACTCCACATCCTGTGACTATATATATTAAATTATAGTTGACATTATTATTCAGCTTCAGGTGTACACTGCAGTGGTCAGGCATCTACACTGTGCATGAAGTGTTCTCCCTAATAAGATAAGTGTCCATTGGATACCCTATCAAATCTTTACATTATTGATTACATTCCCCAAACTGTCCTTTGTATCCCCTTGGCGATCTTATGGTTATCAGGTATTACATTTTAATTTGCCTGATTACAAATTATATATGAGAGTATATTTCCTTCAGAAGTGTGTCAAAAGAATTATTTCCAAACATAGTTCCTAAAAAATAGTAATTCCATCACTGGTTTGTGAATAATTACTTAGAAGTAGCACTTTCTCATTCTTAAGAGTTTGCCTTTTCCCGTTGTTTATTTCTGTGTTGTCTTCCTTTAATCTCCTTGGCTCATCTGTGTTTGCTTCAGTGGCTGTCTCTGCTCTGATTACCACCAACCGACCAATAAATTATTATAAAGTGTCTTGTACATAGAATATTCTACAAAAGCTACCAGTGATAGTCCATCCCTAGATTGTCTAATGAACCACTAATGCACTGTGTGTTAAGTAGAATGTATTGATTGGTTTACGTGATCTTCTATGTCTAGCAAATATACAGTGAGCATGAGGTGCTAGGTTTTGTTCTGTTTTTAAGAATCTCTTAACAATTACTTCATGTTTTAAATGGCATGTATTATGACTATCAGATGCTTCCCGTTTAATTCTGTGGATAATTTGGTCACTGCTTTAGCCAGCAGTGTGTTCTTTTTCACTGTCATCCTTTGTTCTCTATTTTCATCTGTGTCTTCTATTTAGAGAAAATCAGAGTAATCACTGGTTATTTATGTCATCAGAATGTATTAAATATTTTATAATTCCTAAAAGGCCAGTATAATTGGAAGAGGAAGCAGGAGTTGAGGTTAATTAGAGAAATTCTATTAGGAAACAGAGGATTCTATTGTTTTTACCCCTTCCATAGTGTCATGGACTGTTAATTATCAGTTATGATAAATTCTGATAATTTAATATGTTCTATGAATAATATGTAACAGATTTAGGGTAACTCCCTCATTGTCTGCAGTTCTTGTACAGAAATTTCTTATCCTTAATAAATATTTTTATTTATTTCCCTGGTAACTTTAAGCTTAGAATAAATTCTACTCATTATCATCACTGGGTGTGATGTACTTATTAGCCTATAAGAGATGTATTTTATATTTCTACATACAATATCACTGTTTTCCTCATTGGCTCTGCTTTCACCTTCAAATTAAAATTAGTGAAGGTTTGTATGCAGACAATAGCAATGATATAATTATTTGGAATGGGGTGCATTTCACTAAACATTCTTCTAAGAATAATGTCCTTTTTCAAAGATTTCACTACAGAATAGGATTAATAGGCTTTTTATTGGCTAATCTGAGATCCTAACCGCTATTAATTATATATTTCTGGGTGAATTTTTTTCCTGTGTTCCAAAAATGTTAGAAATTTTTAAAGAACTGTTGACACAAAACTCATTCAAAAATTGAAGGTGGGTAGAATATATGGTGATGGAAGGAGGTCAAATATATGGTGATGGAAGGAGAACTAACTCTGGGTGGTGAACACATAATGCCATATATAGAATATAAAAAAAAATTGAAGACTAATTCTATTTTAAGTGTTTCTCCAGGAATTATGTGCTGAATATTTATTTTGTATTTGAGGGCTATTATTAATCGGCCTCTTAAAATACATAATTTTCAGTAACACTTAATGTTTCTTACATTTATTCTTAGATTTGAAGTTCTCTTTAAAATTATAGAATTTGTCTAGATTTTGGTTTAAGTTGCTATATTTTATCCATCCCTCTGTTTTCCAGGAGTGTGACTGGGGGGAATAATCCTTTTAATTCTATTATTATGGTAAAGTTGTTTCTATGCTTTGGAATAATCCACCAAAAAGATAAAGCAAATAAACTGGTAATCATCCAACAGCAAAACCTTTTCCTATCTACTCCACAAAGCCTGAGCAAAGAGCTGATGGATGTATGATGCTTTGTCAAACTAGATCAACTATCATTGAAAAGAGGTGAAATTGCATGTCAGTAACTTATGAAAGAGAAGACCCAGAAGATCTATCTGATATGACTCACTGCTGCTATGGGGACACTAAAATGTTTGTGTTTTTATTTTAGTGACATTGTACGCCTCCTGTATTCTCCTGGGAGTGTTCTTGAATAGCAGTATACCTATATTTTTTGAGCTTTTTGTGGAAACTGTCTACCCAGTTCCAGAAGGAATTACTTGTGGAGTTGTCACTTTTTTAAGTAATATATTCATGGGAGTACTTTTATTTTTTCTCACATTTTATCACACAGGTAAGAAATTTGACTTATTGTTTGCTATCTAAATGTGTTACAAGAGAGGTTTGTGGAAATGCTATATGGGGAACTTATATGGAGAATCCTCGCTAAAGCAAGTTACTTTATTTGAGTTTTCATATGACAATAAAACACTTTCAGTTATTTTGAAATGCATCCTAGCCTGATCTAATGCATCCTCACCCCCTAGAATTTCTGATTTAATTCACCCAAATTGGGGTCTAGCATTTATATATTTTTAAAGCCCCCCCCCCCGCAGGTGTTTCCAATATGCAGGTTGTCATTGAGAACCACTGGTGTATTGCTTTTCAAAAAATACTTAGAATCTACTTTCTTAACATAGGGTATAAATTAATGTCAAGGGAACATAGTTTAAAGCCTTAGGAATAAATGAGAGGTCACACAAGGAGTGCATGAAATACATTGAACAGCACTGTCCAGTGGAACTTTGTATGATAATGGCAATGCTCTTTATCTGCCCTGCACTGTCCAGTGCAGTAGCTGCAAGCCACCAGTTCCTGGTGCAGCTAAGGAACTGGATTTTTTATTTTATTTTATTTTAATTAAGTTTAAATAGCTACATGTGGTTGGTGCAGGTATAGACGGAAAAGAAGGTTGGGGTTAGAACCCAGGAGTCCACCTTTGAAGAAGAGGGAGAGCCTTATGCAAGAGGAAGGGTGGGTCCAGAACCCGAGGGGAGGAGTGTGCCTCGGACAGAAGGAGAAGGGAGAAGGCAGTGTCAGTGGGCACAGAGGCAGACGCCTTTGCTGGGCAAATTGTTGAAGGAGTTCCTTCTTGATGGCACCACATTTCTGCTTAGAAGCCAGTTCAACTATTAAGAATTGGTGGGAAGAAAGTGGAGAAACAGCTTAAGCAGAGAAAGAAACTTTAAAAAAACTTTTGAGGGGGGTGGGAGAGGACACTGCAGGGAGAGATTGCTGGGCATGTTGAAGGCAGGCCCTGCTGGCGTGGAGGTCCGTTTTGCACAGTTGTTTGGTTTTCTCTGACATTCTCTCTTCTGTGATCCAGATTCTGTCTTACTATTTCAGAAAATTTGCGCACAGTTATCTAGGATATTTTGCATGTTACAATAAGAATTTATACTTATGATTCTTGAATATAAAGCTTTTATTAATTGCTACTAGGTTTGTATCCCATTTTATTTCTTCACCTTAAATAATCTAATTACTATCTGGTTTTCCCCTGGTTACTGTTCTCTTTAACTACTCATCAAATACCAGTAAATTTGGATGATTTGTACATAGAAGAATCTAATTTATAAGATTCAGATGTAAGAAATGCTTTAAAATGTGATGCTCCAAAAGGCTTAATTGTTTATAGGAAACTTTCTGACAGGCTTGTAATCGAAACAATAACCACAGTAAACTCCTTGGCTGGAAAATAAATTTTTGAAACTTTCAAAACTGATCGAACAGAATCTGCCCTGGATTTTGGACAAGTTTTGACATTGCACTGTCACCTAACAGCAAAACACACTCAAATGATATATTAATTTGTTGATATAATTAACAACAAACTGGATTATGTCTATCAATCAGTAATACGTACAGGTAAAGTAGGTTTTAGCTGTGCTAAACTTGATGGGAGTTTAGTTTATCATATGAAGGACGGTGATACTGATGAAGTCAGACCACTGCTTAATGTCTTCCTGGAAACGTGTTTCCATTAGGGAAAATGCCATCACTAGGTGTTGGACTAAGGTCTTTGCTTCCAATGAGTTTTCTTTTTTTTTTTTTTTTTTTAGCTGAGCCATCCCGCCACCTGTTGGCAGCTCACGGCTGCTCAGCTCGGGCTGACTCGAACCACTGTNCTCACGGCTGCTCAGCTCGGGCTGACTCGAACCACTGTTGCTCAGAGCTCAAACTCTTGAGCGAGCTCTTAACCAACTGAGCCACTCAGCCGGCCCTTCCAATGAGTTTTCATCTGACAAATTTATATCAGCCTAAATCCACCTCAGTTATGTCACAGTTGCAATTAAGAGGCTCAGTGCCTCTCTTTGCCTGGTAAAGTATCAAAGATGGCTATGTTGCCCCTCCCAACGATAGAAACAATTTTCCAGCTCATGGTCACAGGTTTGCTAAGTGGTTTTTTGCAGCCTGGTAGAGCATGATTTTTCGGTATTTAAAAACACCAACAGCAGATGCCAGATAATGATATCCTTCAATAAACTTCCTGCATGTGGTCTCTAGACTATCACGCGTATTTATTGATCAGTTTAAGGCAGGGACTACCCCTGCACTGTCGGACTGGGAGAGCCCAGTGCACTCCTGGCCATTTTGCTTGGCTAGTAGAGTATCTCTGTTACTGTCCTAGGTCCCACCGCAGCTTTCAATGTGTTCAGCAGAGCCTGGCATCTGGCATGAATTAACTGTACCTGACATCAGTCAGGGTTCACTCCCCATTTTGCAGATTCACAGTGACCAGATACAAGCAAATATTTTTGTTTCTTTGGCATAGGCGGCAGAAGAAACACTTAGCACCATTTCTGCTACTTCCTGTCTTACTGATATAATCAGGCTTTATGCAGCAGGGTGGCAGGGAGGAAGGTTTCCTTCTTTTTTGGTTGGTTTCTGATTACATGTTCTTACACATATCTGGGTAGATGTTAAAGGTTTCTGCCTAAACTCCATGATTATTGTGAAAAATGAAACTTTAAATAATAATTAATTTTAATCCAACAAGGTGATTTTCAGGAGAAAAAAAAATCTCAGCACATTTTGACATTTCAGAGAGTTAATAAGAAGATATATGTGAAAGAGCCTCGACCAGGGCATAACTGGCACTCACAAATTGTTTGCTTTGTTTCCTTCTAGCTAATTAGCCGGCTGATGTTAGGAATTTAAATATCCAGGCTTCTATTTTAAAGAAATGCTTTTATATGTTTATTTGTGAGTGTGTCTAATGACTATACACAAACATATCCTACATCCCTCCAAGGCTAAGGTATTAAGCTATGAAAACAGTGTTGAGTTTCTTTCACATATATGATGAATCGATGTTGTCCTAAAGCCCTATAGCAAAAGTTCACATGCCTTATAACTGAAGTATGATGATACATGAATTGCACATCTTAAAATTCTGTAAAATTATTCCCTAAAAATAACTTCTAGTTCCACAGCCTAGTACCCTAAACGTTTTTCATTATAAATTAAATTCCCTTTCACTAGAGCCAATGTTCAAATGTTATAATTTTGTCATTTTAAAACTTGAAAACTTCACCCAGAAGTTAAATTATATGTCAAAATTCAACTATTAGTTCCATGATTGGAAGGCCTGATTTTAATCATCATAAAGATCTGTGGGTTTTTTTAGGTCACTTCTCAAAGAAATACTAAACTTCCTGTCTAGAGTTTTTATTTCCCCCCAATGTGCTATCTAGTGATTATGGCCAGCTACTTCATAGTAGATTATATCACAGGCAGTTTTTCAGGGCTGTACAACTAACCCCAAAATAACCACAGATTGGCTTGCCTAGCAAGGAAGGCTCCACTGGTGATTTGCTCGCAGATTACAGCCACCACCACCCTTGATAGTGAGTGTCACACAGACTTCTATACCAATGCTACTGGCTTATTTGGAGCCCTGGGTCCCATGTCCTGTTTTGATTCTGCTTTAGGTACCTGGGACAGCCAGTGTCAGAAGTTTCTTAGAGTTTTTCTCACTCGGATTTTTTATCGTCACTCAAAAGAAATTGTTACCTGCTCCCTGATATAAGCACATTTGTAAAACTGAGTTGCTTTCTATAATGTTTGCTTTGAGAATCTCAGTGTTATTTCAGACAGCTACAGTGATGTTTTGCTCTAATAACTTTACATACAAAATCAATTTGGGAATGCTGTTATATTTTTTGTATTCTCTGAAATGTATTCTAATGTTCTATTTTATAGTTGATCACTTATTCTGAAGCTTGTATTATCTGGGAGAGGGGGGTTGTTCTAGAAGCTTTGCAGCGGGTTTTGGCTAAAATCATTACAGGTTTTTTGTTTGTTTGTTTTAACCTCAGTCCTTTTATTTTGAAGCAGCTGGCCATGAATTTGAGGCCACATTATGGCTCAAAAGACTCAGGGACCTGGCTGAGGTGGGGGGCTAATTGACTAATTGACTAATGCCAGAACAGGTTCAACAGATGTGGGCTAGTGAGAAGTAATTTTATATCTAAGGAGTAAAGTAATGCAATGTGATGGTCAGATCTGTTGGGTAATTAATGTGAAGTAAAGGAAGCAGGACATTACACTGTGAAATCATGATTTCAGCTGGCTCCTCTTGAGTGAGAATGGAAACAATTTTGTTAAATCACCATAATTCTCATTAAATCACCAAAGAAAATAGAAGGTTGGTTCTGGAGGGGTGGTATCTGGTACTCCAAGAGTATCAGACAAGTACTAGAAGGTGGTAGAAACCAAAAGCATGGCATCACTAAAGGGAAAGACAAGGTGAAAAGTGTAATAGTGCTTCTGTAAGAAAAAATGTGAGAAGATAAGCAAAAGCCTAATTAGTTTGGTCCCAGCAGAGCATCAGCATTTGGTGCAGAGCCTACTTCACTGAGTAAAATATAGCACCTGTCTAAACTATAAATTGGCAAAGAGAGTACACAGGCTACAGTGGAGGTGATACACGATAGAGAACCAGCAGAGATATAGAGGCCAATTATAGAGCCTTGGTGTATGGATTTATATTTTCTCTAGTTAAGAACAAGAGAAGGAATGTTAGAAAACTGTGTTCATTTTAAAATATTTAAAGGGCAAGAATAAGAAAATTTCAGTGGATCAGGACTCTATTGGTTCAATTACATCATATGACACCGGGCTCAGAAAGCACACGAGTTGACTTTGCTACTGCTAAGCCAAATGAAATTTTTAAACAAGCCATTTCCTATTAGAGCACCTAAGCTATGGTTTATGTGAATGGTTTTCACTGGGGACAATGTAGAGGTGAAAGGTGGACTTGACTTTTCAAACAGAGGCATAATAGTAAACATGAACCAACAAATCATGACACCAGAGAACAATTATGAGGCATTTTTAAAGATTTCATCTGTACTGAGGTAGAAGGAACCATTTTACAACTCTGATAAAATAAAAGGTCTGCTTTGGCAATAGTTGACTAAGCTGCTTTGGCAAAAATTTGGGTTTAAGAAGAGCAAGGACATGGGGAGCTAGAATAACACACGTTGCTGCACGTGTGTTATTCTAGCTCCCCATGAAATTTAGTCTCTGGGACTTAGAAAATGTCATTGTAGACCACTTTGTCAAGTACTATACTTTCTTTTTTTTTTAAGCTGAGCCATCCTGCCACCTGTTGGCAGCTCAGTGGCAGCTCTGCTCAGGCCGGGAATCGAACCGCTGTTGCTCAGAGCTTGCACTCTTGAGCGAGCTCTTAACCAACTGAACCACTCGGCCGGCCCAGTACCATACTTTCTTTAAGCTTTTGCTCAAAATTTGACCTCAGAGTCAAAATGCTCACTACAAATGGTATGCTACTGTCACTGTTTTGCTGCTTGTCCTCTTCCTGTTTTTTTTTAACTGCTTCTTTTTGCCTGCTAAATTATCATCAGATATCCAGAGGTTCTATGGTTACTATAAAAGCAGAAAACGCCTGGCATGTAATTTTAGGAAATATAAGAATAAAGATAAGACCCCAGAGGTCACAGCCTTTCAGAGGGTTTCGGTTATATTCAGTCCAAGTAAAGTTCAGAAAAAACAGCTTTGCATGAAAATACCATTGAGATATATGTCTTTATTACATGCTATACAATAGCATGTCTGACTCTTAATTTGTAGAAATTGAGAGGTGGGGAGGCAGCTTTTGTGAGCATATTTCAGAAAAAAAGGTATTTCAACACCTTTTTTTTTTTTTTACCGATTGGTTTTCTGATTTCCATTCCTGAGCATAAATTGCTCTTTCAGCCATATGAATTATGGATTAAATGAAAGCAGCAGCGTGGAAATCTTTAGGATGATTTTTGAAGATTAGGGCAATATTAGCATTCTGTAGAAATACAAAGAGAAAATATAAACCTATGGGAGTGCCCAAAGGAAAAAAATGTACCAGAGACTTGTTTTCCTCATTTTTTTTAAATTGAAACTGCTAAACGGATATTAAACTAGAGAAGTCATCCCTCCACCACCACCACCAGCCTCTTTATGTGAAGAAACTGCTCACTTCTGTACCCAAAACCTTAGGATTGACTGGACAAGGGGGTTGGGGTGGAATGAAGCTGAACACATGCGGAGCTCCAGGGCTGCTAGAGCTGGAGACAGCAGCTAGAGGCAGCCACCGTTGGCAGGTGTATTAGTAGTCAGAGGCCCAGGACCGGCCTGTTGGAGAGTCCTGAATTCATGAGCAAGCATTTTTGAAGTAGCATATTCTTGGTTCCATTAAATCATCACAACAGAATTGCCTACATAGATGATTCTTGTAGGTTTTCTTGTAATTGGCATCAGACATAACTATTATGCAAGAGGGGAGAAAAGGCTAGAAAGAAATACACCAACATCTACACAGATAGACTTATTATTATTATTATTATTATTATTATTATTTAATATTTTATTGGGGAATTGGAGGAGGGAACAGCATTTGGGAATCGGGGAAGGGGAACAGACAAGTTGCTGTCCTTCTGCTCCTCAGTCTAGTTGTAAGGACGTCGCTCCACTGGCCCATGCTGGCATTGTGATCACTGTGCTCTCCCCAGCTGAGGCAGATCGGCCACCAGCCCTTGGGCAGCTGATCACGCTGGCCGCCAGCCACTCACGGTAGCCTACGGCAGCCCACTGCAGCCCCACTGCAGCCTACGCCATTACTGGCAACCCACGGCAGCCCAGCTCCAGGTCGAGCTGTTGTTCACCATCTTAGCTGTAGAGGGCGAGCATCACTGGCCCATGTGGGATCTGAACCGGCAGCCCTGCCACTCAGAGCTCGCGCTCCCAAGCCAACCCTTAACCAATGAGCCACTTGGCCAGCCCAGGATTAAATTTTTTATGTTTTATTTTATTTTTTATAAATTTTCTCTCTTTTTTTTTTTACAATGATTACTACTTGATGTTTTTGCTGAGAAATAGATGTTTCTATCCAAATATATATATATAAGTGTTATCTAAAAAGTCAAATGGTTTTTTCATTTGTTTTTCTGATCCATCAGATAGTTCTAAACAGGGACAAGAATGATGATGATAGAGGGCACTTAAAAAATAATTAACAAACTAGCATTTAACAGTGATTGATTTTTTTTCTTGAAAGTAATAGATTTTTTTTGGCCACCAAAGTCAAGGTGGATTAAACTGATAGAAAGTTATTAACAATATTGATTAAAAATATTCCACATGAAAGCCTTTAATATATTCCATGCATCACTTAGACTCCAGATTGTCACTGTTTATTGAAAGCCGGTTTTCGGGCCTTCCGGGGCACATTTATTATAAGCGCTTTTGAATGCAGAGCAGATTGCTCCCAGCATACAGGTGGTTTTCTGCTGGCGACACATGAATGCTTACAGCTGCATGTTTTTGTCTTACAGAATTGTCTTGGTTCAACTGGTGCCTTCCCGGGTCGTGTTTGCTCAGTCTCCTCCTCATTCTGTGCTTCAGGGAATCCTATGACAGACTCTATCTCGATGTGGTTGTCTCAGTTTAATAGCACAGGCTCGAAGGAGTGTAAAAAGAGACTGGAAATCAGTACCGCACACTGCACATTCGCTTGGAATCACACATCTAACAGGAAAACAAGGCGAAGAGAGAAACTTCATTCAGAGGTTTTGTTAGGTTACAGGTGATCACATTAATTTAATTACTATTAGGTAATAATAATAATAATAATGTGGACTTGAGTGATCATAGGGGATTTAAAAACTTTAAATGGCATACCCGTGCCTGATTCTGGGGTTGGAAGTGTGATGTCTTCTACACAAAGCACTACCTACCCTCTGTGTTTTGTGCCAGTGCTAAACTACTGATTGATTAATGGTAATTATGTAAAGAAATAAGGGATTGTCTATCACATGAAGATAACTACTTCCCTAAGTCACATACCAGAATAGGAAGAAATGCCACTAACTTCTAAAGAAGTTTAAACCCTGTATCCGATTTTAATTATCAAATAGCCCAGAAGTATCTCTATGATAGAAATTAGCCACATGTACACTACATTTTTTTCTAATAAAGCCATTTCTTATATGACTCCTTATTTTTAATTAGGTCAGAAACCTTTGACCATCTTTATTATGGTGATCAAGTGCTTTCCAGTGACTTCAGAGCACATATTTTGTGTCTCAGTCTTAACGTATCCTTGTTTCTGTGAAATACAATTTCATCTACTTGGCTCTTAAATAATTACGTTAAAGGTGACTAAGTGTTTAATGTAGTCACATTAAATATTGTATGAGAAAATGTAACTGTTCTGATTTAGCACTTTGTTAAAAACAAAATGACAAATCACATAGAATATTCTGTGTCTTCAGCCCATATATATATATGTATATATATGGGATATAAGTCCAGCAACCAGCTATTATTTCCTGGGGTTACATTTTATTAAGTGACCCTTGTTTGAAAATAACAATTTATAACATTGAAACTTTCAGATCTGTTGAATGATTTCTAATTACATTCTTGTATTTCAGTTCAGGTTATAGAATATTCAATTCTGTATGGAGTCAGTATATTTGAGAGGGCAGTATTTTGCCAGTACAAGTTTTCTTTCTATGGATGATAGCTGTGTAAAAAATGACAGTAACTCATTGGACAGCTCTCGGACATGTATTTCACTATTACATAAAATATGTTCTGGTGGGATTATAATATTACCATTATCCACATTTACATAATTCCTCTCCCACAGAAAAGCCAAACAATTTCCAAAAAAAGTCGTCAAGAATAATATTAATGCTTTTCTTTCATCAGTATTCTCAGCTTCCTCCAACCCTGTCTCCTTTTTTCCTCACTTGAAATTGTGTCTTCATTGTCAGCTGAATGTATATTTTGTCTTTTTCTGGACAGTGTGTAAACCAGCTCCTTCTGTTAACCAAGATGATGAAGTTTGGTTGAGGAAAGTTGGTCAGCACTTAATTCTACTCATCTCTGCATGTGTGCATAAACCCTCACTCACACATAGTCCCAAATACCTCTCTTTTCCCCCTTAATAAGTTCAAGGCTATTCATTAACTTATCTCATCCCAGAGAAGGATTCTATTACTGCTTAGCCTACTAAGATCTTAAATTGTACAATTTGAAAAGTAAGAAACCCCTCAAATTTAACATCTGTCTTCAGCCAGCTTTAAATCATTTCCCTTTTCTTTTTATTTATTTATTTATTTTTAGCTGAGCCATCCTGTCACCTGTTGGCAGTTCAGCGGCAGCTCAGCTAGGGCCGTGAATCGAACCGGCGACCGTGTTGCTCAGAGCTCGCACTCTTGAGCGAGCTCTTAACCAACTGAGTCACTCAGCCAGCCATTTCCCTTTTATAACCACTCTGCTGACTTAGCAACAAGAACCAAAGGAACTAAGGAAGTTGCTAAAAAAAAAAGAAGAAAACTTAAGAAAGCTAGGCATAGTTCCAACTAACTCTGTCATTCTTCTTAAATAAAAATAAAATAAAAGGAAAACAGAATTCTTGAAGATGATTGAAAGGATATCAGTAGTTCATGACCCAGATGCTAAAATAACCACCAGCCGTTCTTATTTAGAAAGAAGATAGCAGGGGGAAGAATTATGAAGTATTTGGTTTTAGTCAAAACTTGTGTTTGAGGATGTCACTGTATAAAATTCTGCTATAATAACAGTATTGATATAGAACATTTTAATTGTGATTAATTCTAGCTTTAACACAAAGTAAAGAATAACACTTTAAAAATATTACCTAAATGACTAATTCAAAAACATCCCAGTGGGTAGTGATTACAAATTCTTTCATGTGCCAGACACTAACCATGGTTTTTAGCATACATAACATGAGTCCCTCTCTCTCATTTATATCCACTTACCCCTCCAGCAGATAATTGTTCTAATCACCAATTACAGCTGTTTTAAGTGATCAAAATTTCATATACCAAACCTGATAGCAAGAGAACCAAAAACATTTGGGGTGGGGGAGGATTACGCACTATTAATTTACCTGAATATATTTTTATTCTTTTTTACTACTAACATACATCAAAATAAACCAGCTGCTATCTGCACTTTCTAAACAAACATTATAAGAATTCTAATGAAATTTTATAACTGAAAGAAATCATAACCCTCCACTAATCCAAGCCTTCATTTTAGAATCTAATAGAAACAGTCCCAACGAGGTAAAGGATCTTGCCGAAGGTCACAAGCCTACTTAGTGACAAAAGTCTAACTAAAACCCACATCTTCTGACTCCCAAAGGAGGATTTTTTCCTACCTCACAGAATTGCCGCTTAATTTGGACATTTTGAGGTGTTGGTGAACACTCTTCCATGTTCAAAAACAATGGAGCTTAAGACTAAACTGCCATTATTTTGTGTGACATTACAGGTGACTGTTTGGTTTTTAAGTAAAATCATTCAATTTTCTTCATCACTATCCTGTTGGTGCTCTAATTTCTCTAAGTCTTAGCTTGAAGTGACATGATATAAAAATATTCTATGAATAATTCAAGCCTCACAAAACAACTCAACAGCATTATTAATTGGTAAGGACACGTTATAGCCTAAGTTCCCTGTGGCTTATCAATGAATACTTAACAGTCTATGGGATGAAGCATTTTTAATATGGTCCATGGTAGATGAAAGGAACAAGATAATTACACAAACAGATGCATTTCACTGTAGGATGGAGCTAATAAAAAAAAAGGAGGGAATTAAGTACAAGAATAATTTTATATATTTAAGCATATATGGCCTAAGGGCCAAATTTTATCATAGATCACATATTCATGTTTTAATTATTGAGAATGTTTACAACTTGTTTTTTATGAAGCCCTTCTAATGAGGGATTCAAGCTAAGAGATTTTAAATTGAAGAGATTAAATTCCCATCTATTTATCTTTTAATTAGGTTTTTACTATTATTTTTAGTAAAATCCAGGCATTCATCTTGCTGTTTGCATAAGTACAAGCTTCATTTTAAACTCAAGATCAAATATAAATGCATAGTAAATTTGCTTTAAATTAATGTTAAAAAATCACATTAATTCCACATTTGTCCCTGAAATACAGAAATCACTATGATTATACCATATTATCAAGCAAATGCAAAAGCTGTGATATGAAGAAAGGGCCATATTAAAAAAAAAATAGCTAGAAAACTATGAGAAAATTTGATCAGACCTATTTTATAAATATAGGGAAAATAGAATTTCACTCTAATTTGGAATTATGTAGAAAGGGACAAATAAAATTTATTTCCATCTATCAAACAGTTTGCTATTCTGTTAGAAAATATAAGCAACATTTCAAGGGAAAAGTGTTGGGCCATCCTAGAAGAAAAAAACTTGACAAGGAGATTTGGGGTTTCTCTTTAATAGCATCCATTGGGTGCTTTGTGCTCAGTAGAGGTAAGTTGTCTGCTCAGTAAGCAGACACCATCTTGGCAATCCTGAGCACGCATTTCCTTTCTGGTGGTCTCCTGGCTCAGCTGGAACCTCACAGTTAGAGGTGAACAAATACCCAAGGCCCTTGAAAGTGTCCTCTCTGGCTAGGGGATGGGAGTGATAGAGGCTGTGGCCAGAGAGTACAGCCAATCTCTCCTCTGAGACATGCTTCTTTTTATAAACAATTTAAGTTCTTGGTCAGGACTGAAACAACATCCGCCTCTTGTTTTACTTAGCAGTTTTCTGAAGCTCTCACTTGTCCTCGTGGCGTCGTATCTCAGCTTTCTGAAACCTTGCAGGAATCTGACCTCAGCTCCATCCCTGAGACTCTCCTAGGTCTCCACTTCCTTGAACTGACTTCTTGGCACAGGCTTCTAATTTACCCGCCCCCCAACCCCTCCCTAAGCTCCTAGGCTGAAAACCCAGTCTTGACTAGTAGTAAGGCCATACGCCTAGGCCTCCCTCTCCTGACCTGGACACTAACATGATGATCGGGACATAAGTAAATCCTGGTACTCCAGGAAGATTTGATGGTTCTTCCCACAGCCAAGACTTACAAATTAGAATATTTCCCTGAAATGGGAATTACGAAGGTCTCTAACAGGTTTCTATAGTTGTTATTTGTTGCATTTTAGAATATGGACTGATTAAATTGCTTTATATTGTCTTTCTGTTGTGCCTTGGAACCTGGTAGTCCTCGAACAATAGCTTTCCATCTCAGCCCATACAGAAAAAGAGAGCAAACACTTACCCCACCCCGGCTGCTCTGCTCATTCAACAAGGGAAAATTAATGTTTTAAAAAACAGCTAAAAAATGAAACAAAGCACAGAATTCATTTCAGCAACTTTGGTAAAATTAAAAAAAAATTAAACCATTTTGGCTTTAAACATCCGAAAGGATTGCCAGGAGATCAGCCCCACACACGGTGTTGTCAGGGCTCCTCCTGGCTCTTCTAGTTTAAAAGGGAGGCCTCTGCAGTCTTGACGAAAGTAACCAGATTGACTTGGAGACACTTAATTTACCTTCATGTTAGAAAGTGGTACTTCTTTAAGAAACTACAGTTTAATTTAGACTTCCTCTAATTCAGATTGGCTTTCTTCCCATTTACCCAGAAGGGGCATAGGATCAAAGAGGTGATCTCATCTAACCACCTCATTTTATAAATAAGTAAACAGAACACCTTTTAGGTTAAATGACGTGGCTAGGATTTAGCAGGTCACCTGACTCCTAGGCCCGTATTCTTTCTATAAATAATCAAAGCATTAGCCAGAAGTTAATTACTTTGAGTAAATTTTCTTTCTTTTACATTTTTGAAATTAAACAAGAAATACGTGAATGAGCACCCCTTATAAAATACCCAGTACTGAAGTATAACACGTCGTTGACCTTCGTACAAACACATGCTGGATAACCCAGTCTCCTTTCCAGAGGTAATTGCTATGAACCCTTTCGGAAAAATGTTTATGCATTTACATACACACGTATAAAAACTTAGAGGGAGGTTAAAATCAAGTCATGCAGGGAACTGTTTCTTAGACCATGTTGGCATTAACTTTGGGGCAGAAGCAGGAGTTTCTGAGAACTTTTATTTCACTCCCTGATGTGCCTGTATCACATGTAGCAATGGTTAACAGAGGCATTTCACAGACCTGGTTGTGTACCATCAAGCTCTATCATATCGTGAAGTTTATAAAGGTGAATTCCACTATGCAATATTCTGGTTTTCATTTTGGAAATACAGCTTCTGTTTTTATGTCACCAACAAAGGTTTTGGTACGTCAGAAAAGAAAATGAACTATCCGCCCCCAAAATCCAAATAGATTTTCTTGGGCTTGCTTGGATCTTCATCTCAGCAGAGGCACGCAATACTGCAGGAGGCAGCACGTCAAGAGAATAAGCTTGTGTGATTCCATTTTGAATAGCTAACGGTGATTCTAGTAATCCTCCCTGTTTTCCTGGCCAACTTCCTTAGCTATCCTACCTTTCAAGCTACCAGTGAAACTAAGGAACTGCAGGAGGACAAGGACTTAGCTCCAGTGGGCCACTTGTCTTTTTCCTGCCCTCTCCCCATCCAGCTTTCCCTTCCTGGTTGTGTCCTCTTACTTATTTCTGGCTATGCTTGAAGCAAGTTGTGTGAAACCCAGGTTTTCTGAGTTGCCAGCATCAGAGAGGAGAGCTGGCCAAGCGGTTTCTTCAAAAGCTAGACGAGAGAGGGCAGAGAGAGTGCCCTGTCCTAGAAGCCCCAGGGCCCAGGCTTAGTGTCTCCAGCTGTTTGACCTTGAGCAGGTCACTTCGTTTCTCGTGTATCCATACCTCCGAAATGAGGGAGTGAACAAAGATGTTCCCCAAGGTCTCTTCCAGTTCAGAAATTCAGGTCTTCTCTTATTTAAGTATTAATAGAAAATGACGGAAGTATGTACAGTCTAAAGCTACTGAGCCTCACAGCACCTTCACGGTTCCGTCTGTGCTATAGCCTTCCTACTGTACGTTCCGGTATGTGAGCACATGGGCCATTCCATTGCATTCACTATTTATCAAGAAGAAATGACTTTTTCATTGTCTGTGATACGAGATAAGCTACAGGTGCTGTTTACTTGCCCAAAGGTCTTTATATGTGAAATGCGGGGTTTATTAAATTTACCAAATGCAATGAAGAGAAAATCTGCCATCTGATATTGAGGTAGCATTCTGGGAGCCAGGTCAGAGTAACTGCATTTGCTCACCGGAATCAGGCCAAACCAGGAGCCACCCTTTGGTTTGGTTTGATTCATCCTGAGTCTGCACCTGCAGAAATCAAATTGGCAGATAGATGGTAAAGTGGATCCTTGAACTTTTATCTCTAGAGTTATGGCACCAAAGAATTATAGGCTGTTTGCAACGATGTCTTCTGTACGCTGCCAGATTCTGCCAATAGAGCAGTGAAGATATTTCACAGAGTGAGCAGATCTATACACAGGTGTTAGTAAACAAGGCTTTATTGAGACTCTAATTACGGTCAAAAACCTGTCACAGAAATCAGAAAAAGACCAGCCTGGAAGTGCAGCCGCTGAGCACCTGTGGGGCTGTGGGCAAGTCACCTGTTCTCTCTGGACTCCAGCTTCCTCGCCTCTAAAACAGGAGGGTCAAAGCAGATGTTCCTTTTTCCCGGAAAGCTTTGTAGTTCTTGCTACACCTCTTGGTCACACACAACAGAAAGCAGAAAACAACACAAGTGTACTACCTTTGCATCAGTACGTCCAGTTACATTATCTTTTCCAACAAATGAAGAGCTTCTGCAGGGCCCTGTTACATAATGTGTTAGGTGTGTGTTATAGGTGCCAGGTAGTTAGGGAAACTCGCTCAGACTGTCATCAAATCCCCTTATTCCTTTGTTCATTCTTCCTTTCATTCATTGTGTATACAGAGTAATTATAGGCATTTTGTGCCTGTGAAAGAGAATCAGAAAAAAACAAAAGATGTTTCTACCCTTTAGGACCTTTTAGACAGATTTTAAAAAACGTATACTCTCCTGAATTAACAATTAAAAGTAACAACAACAGTTTCCCAAATTATGCATAGAGGAACCCAAAAATGTTTTCCCGTACCATCATTAACCATAACTGATTTCAAGGAAAAGCTGTTCTGCTCCACTGATACTTCCATCATAGACAGAACCTATATCTGTCTGGAGCATAGAATGAATTTTGAGGAATCCCAAACCTTACCATCATTCCATGGCCGGGGAATGGGTTACTGTTCCTTTGGAAAGCTGGGGATACTGTTGGCTCCTCCAACTTCCTCTGAAGACAAAATGTAACAAATGCGTACACACTAAGATACACATACTCATAAAGCCTTGTGAGTCTCCTTTCTAAAAGAAATTTGAATTTTAACAAAGACTAAGCACTAAAAGGAAAGATTTCTAATGCTGGGACTTGGAGTATCAGCCAGTCGGATAGAGAAGGGCCCCTTTGGAGGCCAGAGATGTTCTGGAAGCCCTCAGGCCTCTCCGCCTGTGAGGCAGCCTAATGCGCACTTGATGCACACTTGGTGCACCCCTAGTGAAGTCCTGGCCTCCCTAAGCCTTCGCAGAAACCCAAAGAATGCTGAAAGGACAGATTTTATTTACTTATTTTTTAAAGATTTTATTGGGGAATTGGGGGAGGGGAACAGACAAGTTGCTGTCCTTTTTTTTTATTCTTCAGTCTAGTTGTGGACATTGCTTCACTGGCCCATGTTGGTATTGTGATCATTGCGCTCTTCCCAGGTGAGGCAGATTGGTCGCCGGCCTCTGGACCGCTCACGGTGGCTCTTGGCAGCTCACGCCGGCTGCCGGCCACTCATGGTAGCTTATGGCAGCCCACTGCAGCAGAGGCTGCAGCCTACGCCATCACCGGCGACTCACGGCGGCCCAGCTCCAGGTCGAGCTGTTGTTCACCATCTTAGCTGTAGAGGGCAGTGTCACTGGCCCTTATGTGGGAT
>NW_017731358.1:6569077-6604832 GCF_001890085.2 Hipposideros armiger | reverse complement strand
ATCATTGTGCTCTTCCCGGGCGAGGCAGATCAGTCACCGGCGACTCACGGCGGCCCAGCTCCAGGTCGAGCTGTTGTTCACCATCTTAGCTGTAGAGGGCAGTGTCACTGGCCCTTATGTGGGATCCGAACCGGGGCCCTGCTGCTCAGAGCTGGCGTCCCAAGCCAGCTCCTAACTAACGCGCCACTTGGCCGGCCCCTGAAAGGACAGGTTTTAGTTCTGTAGATAATTTATTTACTACAAATGTCCCCAGTTCCAAATTTACTTCCCTCCCCACCAGAAATGTGTCATTTTTTGGAAATTAAGTATTAGCAAAATTCTGCCTCCATTTGACTAAATGGCCTCTATAAGTGCCAAACAAAATCACTGTCTTGACATACACACATATCCCTGTGTAGGTCTGTGGCTCAGAGAAAGTGCCTGGAAGAAGTCATGGGAGGTGACTGATCCCAGGCCACAGGCAGAATGGGGCCTGCCAGTGGAATCCAGCCCCAATGGAGGGGGTGTTTTTGGGGTGGGCTCCTTCTTTTTAGTCCCTCTCTGAACTCACTAATCCACTCCGCACTGCTCTTCCCGATCAATCAGTTACTGCTGAAAAAATTGTTTTAGTAAGTGATGTAAATGTCTCCAGTGGAGCCATCCCTGTCCTCCGTGAGCCCGTTGTCCTTTCAGCTTGCGCTCCAGAATCCTTGCCCCATGTCCCGAAGAAATGCAGTTACCCTTGTCCTTGTCAGGAAAAAAAAAAAAACACGTCAATTGATATTTTAGCCCTGTTAGTTCACCCTCTTCCTTCTCAGAATAGAGAAGGCTTTCCATATTTGTTGTCTTTTTTACTCAATAGAGACCCCTCCCCTCCCCCCACCCCCGTGTCCCAGGCAACTGCATGCTACATTCTTGTTGCCTGTAATTGTCCTTCCATCCACTGGGGGAAAGTTTACCCTAATGACCCCAGCTACCGATTCCCTTAGCTCTTCAACTCTTTTATCAGCATTCCTCTACCAGTAAATCCTTTATCTAGGTCCTGACATTTATTTCATTTTTTCACTTTAATTTTTGCTTACAAAATTGCTTCTTTTATCTTAAAATAGACTGTGATCTTTTTTCTTCTGAGCGTTTTGTAATAAAATTGAACGTAACAACGTTCTAACAGAAAGTCAGGCAGGGATTTCATCAAAGCCAATATTAAATGCTGGGAGAGGCAGATCATATTTAAAAAAAGAAAAGAAGAAGAAGAAGAGGGATGGAGGAAGCTGTATCTCATAATTCAACCAGTATGTTTGGGCTCCTGCCGCATGCTGAGCGCTGGGCTGGCTGGGCACTGGAGAGAGAGAATTAAGACAGTGTCCTGGCCCACACATTTGTATTCTGATGAGTCCGTTCATAAAAACAGATTCAAAGCTAGCAACACCCCCAAAATGCTGTTGGAAGCTTTGTAGTTTATTTCTACAGCTGTCTATGGGATCTTACCCTATTTTGAAAACTATGTTCTAAAGCCTGTTTTCTTAAGCTGTTAAAAACCCATGCTTGTATAATTGTGCGTAACCTTCATAGAGTAAAAAGTACCCCTGGCCAGCCTTGGAAGACAAAGGCGGAGGATCTGGTATGATAGCTTGCCAAGAAGTGGAAAGGTTTTCGGAAAAGCTCACCAGCTTGCAAACATTTCAGATCTGCTGGTGTTCGTTCAGGTAGATGGTAGACAGGACCCTGGAAGGAGACCCAGGAGACCCCAGTGGAAGAGTTAGGGAGAGATTAGCCAGGCCTGTAGACATTTGTTAACACGTCTGCTGAGCAAAAGTGGAGAAGGAGGTTTGGAGGCAAGGAGTGTGGTGGAAGCAGGTTCTGGAAATCGGAACCCTGAAGCTGGCTCATTCTCACTGAGTTATCAGCCCCAGCCTCCCGCCTCCACGCACATCCTGCCTGCAGCAGGTCTGGCCAACTGCTTTTTTAGCTCCAGCCATGGCGGTTCCGTAACCTCTCTGTCATCTGTTCCTGAGCCAGCCCCCTTGCTCTTAGAAGTTCTTGCTTTCACAGAATGGAGGCAGGAGAGATGTGATCAAGAAATAGAGTGACAGCGGGGAGACACGCAGAATAAATCAGGGCAGAGGACCCCAAATGAAGAGGAATTGTGCTGGAGCTAGAGGTGAGAAAGAATCTCCACATTTCATGCTTCCTTCACACTCCAGAGTGTGTGGGAACGCTAGAAGGTGGAGCCCGCCATCTGGGAACCCCGCCCTCACAGATGCCCTGTCTGGCACAGCGGAGGTTCCTGTTCTGCTCTGAGAAAGCAGTGGGAACCCTGACACACACCACCTCCCAAGAGGAACTGTATTTTATTCCAAAGTCTGTAACTTTCACAGCCCCAACTCCCTTTCCATCCTCAAAGGAATGGTCTGTAATTGAAGGCATGCCTTCAACTCGCTATTGTGTTTCATGCACTCTGCCAAAGGAATCCCTTTTCATACCAATTCGTAGATGCAGAGAAATCTTGGGTAGTCCAAAAGACTCAGGTCCAAGTAAAGTTACCATTTCCCACTCCATTCAGACTTTTCTCTGCTCCCACCCGCTCGGTCGCAGGCCAGAAAGCCTGTCCAAACAAAATCACTATCTGAAAGCCCAAGCACTTTGTTGTTGTTCTTCTGTTCTCAAGCTTTTGTGTATTTGGTCTAATTTTACAACATTGTCCTGTTCTTCACGGCTCTGCACTACAGACTAGGAGGCAAGCAGAGGCCGGAGCAGCAGGAGGAAGTAGATGTGGGATGGCTGCCAAAACAGCACAGAGGCAGCTACTGATACAGGAGCCTGCAACCCTCCCATAGCCGCTGCTCTTTATACTGGGGGGCCTAGCATGCCAATCAGGTGCTCCCCACCCCACCCCCTGGGAGTCCTGGAGGTGACCCTTCCCTCAGCCTGGGGCCTCCCTCTTGGCCTTGAGTGCCATTCCAGTCTGTGCCCTCCCTGTTCCTCCCTGCCCTAGGCCCCTGACTCCTTTTAAGTCTATGGAAGAACAAAGTCCTTTCCGGTAGGGATGCAGGTCCGTCCTGGGAGTGGTTTTGGCTGAAGCTGCTGCAGTGGAACATGAGAAGTTTTGACTGCCAGCATGAAATAGCACTTCAGCAGGCTGCCTAGACACCTGCCTCTGGGGTTCTAAGTAAGAGAACAGGTCGGGACTGTCCCAGAGGACCGAGGATAGAGCACGTGATCTCTGGAGGTTCCTTCCAGTTCCAGGACCTGATTTTAAAATAGCGTCTCTAAGACCCGGGCGATATAGCAAGGGTCCCTCCTCCTGTGACTTGTGTGCTTGGGCAAACTCTTCTGGCAGGAGACATGGTGCAAATAGGAACAGGTGCAGGGAGGGGGCTTAAAATCTGCCCACACTGAGACGCTAAGGGGGAGGTGTGCCAATCTCCTGGCCCAGCTCTACGACCTGAGTCTATGCAACTGTCAAAACATGAGAGTGTATGATGCATTCCCCTCTGATGCTCATCACAACGTAAGAAGTGCTGTGTGCATTTTTAAATAATTCTTACCATGTAAAGGTTGTAGTACATTTTAATAAAAGAAATTGTTTTGCACTTTACTTTTTTAATATTCGGGGTTTTCTAGATTTTTATTTTATGGCCAAGTATACTTTTGTAAGGAAATGTTGGAGTCTTAAGTATTTTTATTCTTTTGAAATCATAGTTGATGTCCACTGTAAACACTGATAAATATTACTCATATGCAATTTTCCTTCCTTCCCATTGGGTCTTTTTAAGAAACTGTGTCTTGGCATAGCATGTTATTTAAAACCCTGCTTCATTTTACACATTGTGAATACTGAAGATTCTGAAAAATAAAGATGCATTTAAAATCTCTGTGCTGTTACATTGTAGAAATGGTAATGTGCATTGCTTTGCCAAAGTGGTAATTAAATGTTTAATGGTTTAGAACGCCTAGCTCAGAATGGGGTTCTAGTCATTACTCGCAGTGCGGGAGCTTCCATATAAGCCTCCACTGTTTTGAAGAATTCACATTAGAATGGCGATCTCCTGTTCAGTTAGGAAATATGGCTATGTTGACGTATAGTTACTGTGCTGTGCTTTTGCAATAAATGTGTATTGAAAGCACTTGTGATAATGTGGTCTGCATTTTGTTTTTAATCAAACTCCAAATGGCAGAAGAAATGGAGCCAAAGCTCCCTGAGCATGGCAAGATGTGGAGGGAAAAACCTGAGCTAGAGAACAGGAGAGGCTGGCCCGAGCCCTGTCCTGTAGCCACAAACCCTGGGACTCAGGGATGCCATCTCTTTGGGAGAGTTTGTGTTCTCATCCATTAAAAATATGTAATTAAAATAAAAGAAGGGGATAATTATTCTCCCCTCGCATGGATTTTGTGAAGATGGAATAAAGTGATGAACATAAAGCACTTGGCACACTTTTGTTGCCTGATAAATGTTATTGCCTTCTCCCTTTCCTTCCTTCTTGTATTCTTCCTACAGTCTTCATTTTTATTTATTTATTATTTATGTATTTATTTATTAATTTATGTATTTATGTATTTTATTTTTAAAAGATTTTGTTGGGGAGTTGGGGAGGGAAACAGTGTTGGGGAATTGGGAAAGGGGAACATTGTGTTTTCCCAGGACCCATCAGCTCCAGGTCGAGTTGTTGTCCTTCAAACTTAGTTGTGGAGGGTGCAAGCTCAGCTCCAAGTCCAGTCACCACTTTCAATCTAGTTGTGGGAGGAGTAGCCCACCATCCCCTGCGGGAGTTGAACTGGCAACCTTGTTGTTTAGGAGCACATGCTCTCACCAGCTGAACCATCCTGCCACCTGTTGGCAGCTCAGTGGCAGCTCAGCTCAAGCGCAGCTCACTGGCCCAGGGGGGAATCGAACCGGAGACCCTGTTGCTCAGAGCTAGTGCTCTAACCAACTGAGCCACCTGGCTGGCCCCTTATTTATTTATTTATTTTAAATATTCAAGTTAAAATGTGTTCACCTGAATAAGGAGATAATTATTAAATGTTTACATATTTAATATTGCTTCTAATTTATCATAGGAGTTAATTCCCAAAAAATGTTGATCACAGCTAGATTGAAAGAGTATTTGGGAAATGTGGTGATGTTGTTTATATAAGTAGACGACATTATAAGTCACCTGAAGATCCAAAGGGATTTGCCCTGTTCTTTTGAAACAAAAGAACAAGCAGCAACAGCTACTGAGGTCGGTCCAGGCCCATCACTAAAACATGGAAGCATTTCCTTTTTTAGTTTCAAAGCAAAGCACATCCAAAGGTAAGTAGGGGTTGGGGGAAGCCCAGTCTTGAAAAAACTTTGAATCATGAACATCCTTTAACCTTTTGGAGGAAAGTTTTTTTCAACCTTTCTGGATTAGTTTCCTTACAGTTCTGCTCTCCTCTTGAAGGTTCTAAAGTCTTCATGTTAAAAAAAAATGCAGAAAAATATAATGCTTTCTTCTCAGTGGAAACAATTTTAACATTGAGTAGATCATCACTGTATTTTTGTTTTATGTCTTTAACATTATATCATGAACATTTCCCCATGACAAGGGAAACTTATAATTTAAAGTATTTCATTTTATTTTTGGACAGTAAGGCTGTTTCTGAGGAGATGTATTCTGGGGAATATACTGTTTTATCTTGATCCTTGTCCTAGTTTCTGAGTATTTTTTTAGAAAAGATATCCAGAAGAGGAATTACTTGGTTCAAGTATGAAGACGTTTAGGCCCTGACAAGTATCCCCATATTAATTTAATTATTTATCCAGCATACTGGAAATTTTCTCCACACTCAGTACAGGCATACCTCAGAGATATTACGGGTTCAGTTCCAGACCACTACAACAAATCGAGTGCCACAGTAAAGTAAGTCACATGAATTTTGTGGTTTCCCAGTGCATATAAAAGTTATAAACTATACTGTAGTCTATTAAGTGTACAGTAGGGTTATGTCTAAAAAAGACAATGTACATATCTTAATTTTAAAAATACTTCATTGCTAAATAATGGTAGCCGTCATCTGAGCCTTCAGCAAGTCATAATATTTTTGCTGGTGGAGGAGCTTACCTTTAATTTGTAAAAAGTGCAATACCTGTGAAGCGCCATAAAGCGACACTCAATAAAACAAGGTAGGCCTGTACTTACTTCTGACACCAAATGCGTGGGGTTTTCCACACGAATCAATTCTCAGCAGGAAACAATAATGTAACTCAATTTTGACACTGATTGCCTGGAGCTAGGGTGGACCCCACAGGTTAAGGGCTCAGCTCCACAGAATTACTTCCCACCCCCCACACACTCTTTCGGAAGCCAGTCGCAGGTCCAACTTGTCACCTGTGCTTCTGTCCAATGAAAGGCTATAAATCAGAGGTTTCTCATGACTCCCTTCTCAGGTTTTATTATTTGCTATAATGGCTCACAGAACTCAGGAAAACACTTTCGTGCACTAGATTACCAGTTTATTATACAAAGATACAACTCAGGAATAGGCAGATGGAAGAGATGCATGGGGCAAGGATGAGGAAAGGGCATGCAGCATCCGTGCCCTCTCCAGGCGTGCCACTCCCTCCAAATCTCCCCATGTTCACCAACCCAGAAGCTCAGTTCCCTGAAGCCCTACAGTCAGGGCTTTTATGGAGGCTTCATTAGTTAGTCATGATTGATTAAATCATTAGCCATTAGTGATTAGCTCAAACCCCAGTCCCTCTGCCTTCCCAGGAGGTTTCAGGGTGGGGCTGAAGTTCCAGCCCTCTAATCACAGTGATTGGTCCCCTGGCAACCAGCCCCCATCCTGAGGCTCTTGTGGAGTCCCCAACCCCACTCATTAGCATACAAAAAGACACATCACTTAAGAGATTTCCCCGGTTTAGGATCTGTGTGCCATGAATTGGGGATAGAGACCAAATGTGTGTGTGTGTGTGTGTGTGTATTTTTTTTTTAAGATTTTTTTATTGGGGAGTTGGGGGGATGGGAACAGCGCAGGGAATTGGGGGAAGGGGAACAGACAAGTTGCTGTTGTTTTTGTTCTTCAGTCTAGTTGTGGAGGACGTTGCTTCACTGGCCCAAGTTGGCACCATCATTGCGCTCTTCCCAGGCAAGGCAGATCAGTCGTCGGCTTCTGGACGGCCGCTCACTGCAGCTGCTGGCCACTCATGCTGACTGCCGGCTACACACGGTAGCCCATGGCAACCCACTGCAGCAGGGGCTGCAGCCTACGCTGTCACTGGCAACTCATGGCAGCCCAGCTCCAGGTTGAGCTGTTGTTCAACATCTTAGCTGTAGAGGGCAGTGTCGCTGGCCCTCATATGTGGGATCCAAACCGGGGCCCTCTGGCGTCCCAAGCCAGCTCTTAACCATCGCGCCACTCGCCCGGCCCCAAATGTATATTTCTTATTGTGTCACAAGCCCCATTAGCATCCACCAGCAGGTGAGTTAGTTTCAGGGATGCTGCTCTGGTGGGCAAAGTGACAAGGAATAACAGGAGGGCAAGTCACACTGGCCTCTCTTTCTCCTTCCTGTTCTTTTTTTCACTTCTCATAAATAACACACCCTTGGAATGGATGGACCTTGATGAAACCCTTTAGTTCTTTCTTAACATTAAAACACTGGACCAGATGATCTTGAAGATCCTGTTCAATTCTGAACTCCAGCAAGCAAGAGGCAGAAAGGAGGCAATGTAGGAAGGGATGGAGGAAAATTCTCAAGTTTGGCTAAAAGGACATAAACGGAGGCCCTATATAGGAGACTTCAGTTTTTCACTAGTGGAGTCTTGTGGAGCTCTTTCATGCATAATTTACTGGGCTGGTATCTTTTGTTCCCCAGAGGAAGCTAGGACATATTTTGGAATTTTGTCAACGAAGCAATTTTCGTGACGCTGAAGACCACATTTTCCATATTTAGTTTGACATACCAGTGACTCAGATTGCAGAAACAAACCTTCACCCCCATGCTTAGCTCAGTAACAATGATAACGATTTTGGGTGCTTGCTCGGTGCCTAATACTGTTCTAAGCACTTTCCATGCTTTAGCCCTCACAGCAAACCCAGAGTACCTTCTATTATTAGCTCTATTTTGCATAAGAACAAATTGCCCAAGGTCAAATAGCTGGTGAGCAGTGCAGCTGGGTTCGAGACATGCTGTGTAGACGCAGAGCCTGATTCCAACCAGGAAGCAATAGGCCCTGGATAATGCTCTCGCTCATTCTCTCTCTCTCTCTCTCTGTCTCTCTCTGTCTCTCTCTCTCTGTCTCTCTCTGTCTCTCTCTGTCTCTGTCTCTCTCTCTCTCATACACACATACACACACACACACACACACACACACACACACACACACATGGAGTTGTTTTTTTTTTTTAAGCAGTGCATTTGAATTGCCAGACTTTGTGTGAGGCTCCAGTCTATCAAATTTGCTCTTTACAAATGTCCTACGGGGTAGACATCAATGTTCCCACATTGCTAAGCTGGCAAATAGTGGGTCTAGAATTCAAAAGTCGAGGGTCATCCTATTACTGGGTTGTGATGATTTCTCCTCGGTTCTTGTCTTCTCAAGGGAAAGAATTCAGTTGAGAGACAGCGTTTCGTGCAGGTATAGGACAGTAAGAATTTTATTAGGAAAGGCAGATACACTCCAAGATGTGGAGTGGACCAATCCCAAGGCGGGCGAAAGGCCTCTCCTTACCTTGTTTGAAGTCTTTTATTCCTATGGGTAGAATTGCCTCCCCCTCTCCCTTCTCCTTCTCTCTCCTTCTCTGCTGCTGAGGTGCCCAGTCCTCCCTTTTCATTCTCAAGGCAATTTCTGTCAATTTTCTTTTTGTGATTTGTTTGAGAAACTCACTAAAATGGTCCTGATAAGCAGGATGTATATTCTGATAAGCGAGATGTTGTCCTTTCTTCTCTGGCTTTTATCAACGTAGCTCTTTGATTTAGGGGTACTTGTGAGCCTGGAATCCTGCTGGGCTAACAAGGCATTGGTGCCCTAAGTGAGGGCAGCTGCAAGGGGTCTTGACCCAAGTCGGAGCTGCAGCAAGGTGCTTTCTAACTGGGGCTAGATCTCTCCTTCACCTGCTCATTTCTATCTATCTACCTACCCTGTCAATTCCTTTGCTTTAGGGGCCTTCAGTTTAGGGCATGTGAGTGCAAGAGTTCCACAGCATGACAGACTTAAGGAAACCAAATACTGCCTTTCCTAAAACCTATCTGAGATGGTTCCTGCTCACATGTGGTCAGGGCTGGGTTCTGCTTTCCCACATCCCCTTTCATATTTGTCCTTTTTCCACTGTACAAATGAAAGGCATATCTCTCACACTTAGCAATCTTATTATAGAGGCCCTGGGATGTGAAAACCTCCCCCACTGCTCAAAAAAAGAGGAAGGAGGAAGCACAGTTAGAAATACACGTGTCCACAAAGGCTCCTACCTAACGTTATCATGACCCAGGGGAGGGCTCGACATCTATCCCTTTCTTACACATATTTCTGTTGCAGAAAATGTGCCATTATAAATGGGGTGCCCTGACTCATGTTGAAATGCTCAGCATTCAGATGTATAGAGTGGGAGAGCGGAAGGGTGACAAATGTTGCTTAATAACCTTGCCTTTTCTATGTCCCAATGTCCGTCAAAGACTGCCGGACTCCCAAGGGAGAGTTCCAAGAAAGCAAAGCAAGGACATCAGTGAGAAACGGTGACAAGTGGCAGGACCTTATCTCTCCCATGTGACACACCTTATCTAACTATCTGTCTTAGAATATTCAAAATTGGCATAAAGTATCCTGCTTCGGAAGCTCACCCTCTCTGCCTCTTCCCTACTCCCAGGCTTGAGGAAGGCCCCTGAGAGTGCTCTCCTTCACTCAGGCCTCTGTCTGTGTCCCAGGGGCCTCCGTGAGAGTATTTCAAAGATGAGGAGGAAGGAAGTTCCCTATTTATCTCAGACAGACGAATAGTACACCTTCAAGTACAAGAAACATTGTAAGAGCTAAGTTAGTATTTTGTATTTTCTTGGCCATTTATTTACACTGTTTCAACAGCTTTATTGAGGTATAACTGCTTACCATATTTAAAGTGTACAAGTGTGGATGCATACACACACATGAAACCATCACTACCATCAACATGTGCGAACCTGTCTATCATCCCCTTTAATATTCCTGCCTCCGTTTTCCTTTCACCATACCCATCCCTACGCAGTCACTGATGTGCCTCCTGCCACTGTAGTCTTCATTCTTTAGAATTGTATATAAATGGAACAACACAGTACAATATGTACTCTTTATTTTTGTCTGCCTTCTTTCCTTGGCATAAGTATTTTGATAGCTATTCAAGTTGCTGCATGTATCAATAGTTTGTTTTTTAATTGCTGAGTAGTATTCCATTACATGGGTGTACTACAGTTTTTTTATCCATTCTCCTGGTGATGGGTATTTGGGTTTTGTACAGTTTTCAGTTCTTACAAACAAAACTGCTATGTTTTTTTTTTCTTTATGTGGACATATACTTTCTTTACTCTTGGGTAAATACCTAAGAGTAGAATGACTGGATCATATAGAAAATGCATGCTTAACTATTTAAGAAACTGCCAAACCATTTTCTGAAGTGGTTGTTACATTTTTACATTCTCACCAGCAGTGTAGGAAGAGTTCCAGCTATTCCACATTCTCACCACATTATTTGGTATTATCAGCCTTTTCTATTTTAGCCATTTTCATAGTGTTTTGTGGTATCTCATTGTGTTTTTTTTTTAAATGTTTGGTTTGTCTAATTTGTTCTTTAGATTCCACATATAAGCAAAATCACATTGCATCTGTCTTTCTCTGTCTTACACTCCACTCAGCACAGTACCCTCCAGGTCCATCCACGCGGCTGCAGATGGCAAGAACCCATTCCCTTCCATGTCCAAGCAATATTCCATTGTATATATGTATCACCTACTCTTTATCCATTCTTCCATCGATAGACACCCAGGCTGCCTCCACATATTGGCCGTTGTAAACAATGCTGCAATGAACATATGGATAAACACGTTCCCCTGAAGTAGTGTTTTGGGTTTCTTCAGATAAATACAAGGAAGTAGGATTACTGAGTCCTTCTTTGTCTTTTGTTGTAGACTTTCTTTATTTTGTCTGCTATAAGTATTGCTACCTCAGCTTTTTTTGTTTCTTTCGTTTGCATTCTCATGAAATATCTTTTTTCATCCTTTTACTTTCCATCAGTGTGTGTTTTTTAATCTGAAATGGTTCTCTTGTAGGCAGCATATGTAAGAGTTTTGTTTTCTTATCCATTCAGCCCTCCTATGTCTTTTAAATGGAGCATTTAATCTATTTACATGGAAAGCAACTGTCGATAGATATGTAGCTATTGCCATTTTATTATTCATAATTTTGATCTTCTTTTTCCCCCCCGTCTTAAAATAGTCCCTCTAACATTTCTTGTAATACTGATTTGGTGGTGATGAACTCTGTAGCTTTTTCTTGTCTGGGAAGCTCTTTATCTGTCCTTCAATTCTAAATGATAGCCTTGCTGGGTAGAGTAATCTTGGTTGTAGGGCCTTGCTTTTCATCACATTGAATATTTTGTGCCAATCCCTTCTGACCTGCAAAGTTTCTGTTGGGAAATCAACTGATAATTTTATGGGAGCTCCCTTATAAGTTACTATTTGCTTTTCTCTTGCTGCTTTTAGGATTGTCTTTTTGTCTTTACCTTTACAATTCTAATTATAATGTGTCTTGGTATGGGCCTGTTTGGGTTCATCTTGTTGGGGACTCTCTGCGCTTCCTGAACTTGTATGTCTACTGCCTTTGCCAGGTTAGGAAAGGCTTCAATCATTATTTCTTCAAATAGGTTCTCAATCCCTTACTTTCTCTCTTCTCCTTCTGGTACCCATATGATGAGAATGTTGTCACATTTGATGTTGTCCCAGAGGTCTCTTAAAATATCCTCATTTTTTGGATTTTTTTTGTTTGTTTTGCTTATCTTCCAAATTGCTTATTCAATTCTTTGCTTCATCTAGCCTGCTGGTGATTCCTTCTAGTGCATTCTTCATTTCAGTTATTGTATTCCTCACTTCTGACTGGTCTTTTTTTATGGTTTCTATGTCCTTTTTTGTGTTTGCTATCTCTTTGTTGAAGTTCTCACTAAGTTCCTTGAGCATCCTTTAAGCATGGTTTTGAACTCTGTTTCTGGTAGGTTGCTTGCCTCCATTTCATTTCGTTATGTTTCTGGAGTTTTCTCCTGTTCTTTATTTGGGACGTATCCCTTTGTTTCCTCATTTGGCTGCCTCTTTATTTGTTTCTATGTATTGGGTAGACCTGCTATGTATCCCAATATTGGCCAGGTGGCCTTATCTACTAGGTGCCCTGGCACAGTCTCCTTGGTCACCTGCTCTGGGTGCTCCAGAAGTGTTCTTATGTGGGTTGTATGTGCCCTCCTGTTATAGTTGAGCCTTGATTGCTATTGGCATGTCAGTGGGTGGGATTGACCCTCAGGCTGATTGGCTGTGGAGTTTGCCCATGTCCACAGCTTACTGGTTGATGTGCAGGAGGCTTATCCCACTAAGTGGAATTAGCCCCAGCCAACTCTGGTGCCTGTTGAGATCACACTTTGTATGTGCCACTTGTAGGGCTAATTGGGTGGAGCTCTCTGTGGTCTGAAGCCAACCTCCAAGTATATAAGTTCTGGGGCCTGTTGGGAGAGGCTCCAGTGCAGGCCCAGGTCACCCACTGCCTGTGACCCCCAGGGAGTACCTGTTAGGAGCTACAAAATGATCCATGGTTGTTCACTGCTTTTGCTAACACTGGAGGACCATGGGAGAGGCCACACTGGGAACCGAGGTCGGCTGCCACCAGTACCAGGCCTGGGGTAATTCCACAAAAAGCCAGGACATCTGGAGGCCTGTTGCCACCTGCCGTCTCCCTTAAGTTTCAGCTGCAGATAAAGCCTCACGTAATATGCAAGCTGGGTAAGGCAGTGTCTCAGGGAGTCACTAGAATGGGAAGAATTGTGGTCACCAGGTTAATGTAAATTCTGGTTTGCTGCCAGAGCTGAGCCTGGAGTGACTCAGCAAAAGTCTCAGAACATACCGAGGCCAGTCACTGACTACCTGGGGCCGTGAACTCTGATAGTTTTCCAAGAAAGAGGGCAATGTGGGAGGGACTGGCTGCTCTCAGAGAAATTGCCTCCAGAGGTGGAGAGTTGGGTGGGATGGGGTCCCAGCTGAGTCAGCAGGGCAGAGCAGCAGAGCTCACCAGGCCAATCAGATTCAGATTTGGCCTGTGGAGGAGGGCTCAACATAGGAAAGATGGCACCTGCCCGCAGGCTGCACATTTCTCCCTCTCATGGGGAAAATGCCAACTATCCAATATTCTCCCTGAAGCTACACACCTCAGTCTCCATATGTCTCCAAGGTCCTCCAAGTCATCATCCCTCTGCTGGAGCCCAAGGTGAGTGCCTGCGAGTCGGTGAGTCTATGTGCGGGTTGTGTAATAGGATGTCTGGGTTTCCCACAGCCTTTCATCCCACCCGAATGGTCAGAATCCCAACTGTTTTTCACAGCCAGATGTTGTGCTCCTGGCACCAGTACTCTGGTCTCAGGAGCCTGGTGTGGGGGCTGGAGTTCCTCGCTCCCTTTAGGAGGACCCTCGTCCACGGAGATATCTCTCCTGATTCTCAACTGCCACATGGAAGTTTGGGGTTGTTCTGCATCTCCGCCCTTCCTACCAGTATCGTCGTGGCTTCTTCTTTATATTTTTAGTTGTAGGACTTCTGTTTGGCTAGACTTCAGATAGTTCTCCAGGTTGATTGTTCTATCGTTTAGTTGTAATTTTAATGTATCCATGAGAGGAAGACAGCACAGTGTTTATCTACTCCGCCATCTTGGATCTCCTAGTGTTGTTCATTGTGGTTTTAATTTGCATTTACTTAGCGATGAATAACGTTGATCATCTTTCCACATGTTTATTCACCTTCTCTGGTGAAAGATCTCTTCAGACATTTTACCCATTTATTATTTGTTTGGTTGGTTTTTTATTATTGGACTTTGATAGTTCTTTCTGTATTCCAGATTTGCCAATATTTTCTCCTAATCTGAAGTTTGTTTTTTTTAAAATTCTTTTAACAGTGTCTTTCAAAGAGCAGAACTTCTTAATTTTTTGATGAAGTACAATTTATTAAATTTTCTTTTATTTTATCAATATTTTATGTGCTTTGAGTGTCATCAAATCCTAACCTAACCCGAACTCAAAAAGATTTTCTCCTATTTTATCTTCTAAAGGTTTTATCATTTTAATTAAATTTGTCAAAAGATTACCAAATACTATAAATCCATATTTATGTTTTACTTGAGTGTACGTCTCCTCATTATCATTGCCAATTTCTCTGTTGTTTTTAGTTCCTACCATAGATTTCATTGTCCACTCCCTAACAGGAGTACATGTGGATTCTTTGGTAAATAATGTATTTGAAAACAAGCATTAATACATGTTTTGCAAGACTGACTGTCTTTCTCTTTCTCCTGCTAATCTTTCTCATTCTAATAATATGTAACATTTATTCTAAACCACTCTGCTCTCTAAAATTTTACTTTACATTTAATATTGTCAAAATTCAAGTGTCTCTATAATGTTTGATGTTAATAATTATGATATCTCAATCTCAAATAATTTTTTGACTTAGGTCTTATAGTATAGGAAATTTTAAAAATTAAAAATTTTAGTTGCAGAGCAGTATGATAGTGTGAACAATAAGAGACTTTCAGGCTTAAACATATATTGCGTTAGGATAAAATTCTGTGGAGAAAGTGGAATGATATATACGTTCAAAGGGTAAAAGGAACAATGTGAATTTCCAATTGTTAAAGTAGAACCCTTCCTGTATATTTTTAAAGGTCGTGCTTTTTAAAAAGATTCTATTAGTTACATTTAAAAGAACAGTTTAAATATGCCAGAAATTACATCCTTTGCAGCTCTTTAAACTATGATGAAAAATTCATGATGTCAGTGTGAAAATTTGAGGGTATAACTAAATTTTTCAAAATTCTTTCAGAAAGTGTGTAGTAAAAAAAAACAATACAATAAATAATAATAATAGCCTTTGCATTCCCCTACAGCACGCACATAAAAGAACTAGCAGGTACATGCATGGTGCTGGGTGAGTGCTGGGCGTGCTTCTCAGGGGGAGATAAGACGTTCAGAGAACTGGAGCACATGGACTGTTTCTGCTTGTGGCCCAGGCAGGCAAACATGAACACATCAAATTCCTCTTTTCTCTGAAATGGAATTTAAAGGTCAAGATCATAAGCTAAGCCAATCTTACACCCTGCGGGTGGAGAAACTCCTTGGCAGGGCATTTGAGTGGAGGAAGAGAACGTGGACCAGGAGAATCAGTTCCGAGCCATACCCGAAGGTGTCCCTGAGAGCGTGTGCTGCTATGGTTACAAGAATCAGTTCCTTCAGCCATCTTAGCAAGGTGAGATGAGTGGATATGTGGGCTGGAGTCACCCTTCCCCCTAATTCTCTCAGCCAGCCCAGACTCTCTCTGTGGAGTTTCTGTGTGTATGCTTCATTCTTCTATTGCTACTGGCCAATCTTATCTTCATTCTTCAACCCAAATCCCACAGCGAGCCAATCTGACTGGCTTAGCTGATTTCCCACTGGGCTTCAGGGCAGAGTCCTTCATGCCAGGCCACCCTGTGGCAGGTGGAGCCAATCAGTGTCCATCCTGTACAAAGACCAGCCAAAGGTTGCTTGTCTGATGGAAGGAAGACTGAGGGCTGTAAGGCTGAGGGCTATTTAAGAGCTCTGGGAATAAATTGACAGAACTATGACTGATGTGTCCGTTTGAGCATCATTCTCTGGGGTTGACATGGAAGTCTGATATTCCCCATGCTTGCTTGTCCCAAGCCTCTGCTATAAATCAAATTGAAATAATGGCCTTTATATAGGGACCAAGTTCCTATACAGACATTAAGATGAAGATCAAGAGAACACAGGAACTTTCTAAATCCAAAAAGATGCCCTGAGCAGCCAGAGGGCCCTACTCCTTGCCCAGATGAAAGTGCTAGAAGTGAGGGGTCAGGAGGGAGCCATGGAGGAATTCCAGAAATCTCAGACCTTTCCCAATTTCTGAAATATGGAAAGGGGTGGAAGAAGAAAGGGTCATCATATCCAAGTCAGCTTTGATGCAGAGGGCTTTGGGAATGCCTCTGCCCAAAATGTCAGTCTCACCTGCCTGGTATAGTTCCTGCTATAGCATCACTTCCTTCTTTGAGGTTAGGCCTAGAAAGCCTTTATTATCATGGGCTGTCAACCAGTCACATTGAAGGTGGAGTCTTCTTATTCAGTTAATATTTTAGACAACAGGATCCTAGGAAACCTAGGACATCAGACAGATAGGGTTTGATGGCAAAAGGAGAACAGGCGTGGTGGGGCCCTCAAGGGGGTCTGACTAGGTGCTTGGGGGACCAGGGCCATGAGGAGAAGAAGGAAGCTCCTCTGGGATACTGATATCACCTTGGCTGACTTCCTTTCTCCCAGAATGAGCCCTACCACTAAAACTGGGGAATTACCTCTGAAAGATAGTGACAGATAAAACTAGGAGGTATGCGGTGATGTTACAGTAAGTTGGGCAAGCTATCAAAATTTAAAATGTATATACTCTGAGCAATTCTATTTTAAGGAATTCATTCTGTCATTATACAATAGTTGCACACATACAAGGATAGTCTTTGCAACGTTGTAGCCAAAGACTGAAAACATCCCAACCGTCCATCAGTAGAGGTTTGCTTTAGTAAATAAGTGATGCATTTATTGTGAAAAAAAATGTGGAGTGCTCCGTAGGGTGATTGGTGAATGGACAGGCTTGTGCTGAGCGGTGTGTGCAGGCGAGCGTGAATGTTGCCCTGCTGGGAAGTGTGTACTGGAGCAAATGTTACCATCAGTATTGGGTTAAGCCTGAGGCCAAAGCCAGAGATCACCATCTAAGAACAAAACTTTCGGGATGCAAGAAATCACCTCCAATTTTGTCCCAACAAATGAAATCATTCTTATAATTTCATTATTACAATTGCTAACATCAAATGTTAAGTTTGACATTACTGTTCAGGAATAGTAATTGCTCAGCACCGTCAGTTGCAGTTTTGCAATACAAAGAAGATGCTCACTTCTCTGAGAACAGTAGAGAAGCAGATTTTTTTTTTTTTGATATTACATTTTCCTGGACTTTTTTCTTTTCTTCATTCCCCCATGTTCTTTATTATGTCTAGATCAAAGGTGATTTATCATGGATATTATACATAATTTTGTAATTTTTTCTGCTTATGAAATGTTGAAGTAGAAAAGCAGACATTTCTTTTTTAAATCCATTTTTATAAAATGTGAATTCCCAAATAGAATTTATTCTTGAAAGACTCATAACCTAAATGGAATTTTAAATCCCCAAAATTAAACAATACTTAAAGGTCATTTTGCTTCATAGAGTGAATGCTAGGTAGACACCAAACCAGTTGACAAATATTAGAATTATGATTTAATCAAATCTCTATTATTCTGTATTATTTAAAATTGTTTAACATTGGTTGGTGCACAAAGACTATAGTGTTCCTCCTGAAGTTATCTAGCTAATGTTCTCTCGCAATATTTTTTTAACTCTCAGTCTTTTTCCCTATTTATTTGCTATTTAAAATGCTTAATTGTGTTTGAACATAAAATTAGCAGCTTTTACAATCATCATTAATGTGGCACTTTACTCTTACAATACTAAATATACATATACAGTTCCACTGACTGATAGAATTTTAACATATGGAGCATAAAGAGATTTTCACTTGATAAGAAGCATAAAGAGATTTTATTTAGACATTTTTAGCAAGTACTACCTATTAACAATAAATCCAAACGGTGTGCCTTGTGCATACCACTAGAGTTGCCATGCTGATTCAATATAATGGTCACCCTATGTAACCATGCCTGTTGATCAGGCACAGCTCGGGGGTTCTATCAATGATGATGAAGTACATATTCAGCAACATAGACATGCAAAAGCTGGGGCTGAAGGCCAATTCATAGATGTTTGGCTGACTATCAAGGTCGAAGCCAAACTGTAGTGCATTTTATGTACATGCACATAAACATACATATATGCATGTGTATCCATCTTCCACCTCTATCCACCTCAGAGTAAAGGAACTTGGGGCCCAGAAATCAAGAATGGGGGATCACTTTTACTGGATATCCTTCTGCACTGTTTGATTTTTTTGTTTTTTATCCTACGCATGTATTCTTTTTAAATACCCACTATGCTCATTAAAAAATTCTCTCTCTCTCTCTCTCTCTCTCTCTCTCTCTCTCTATATATATATATATAGAGAGAGAGAGAGAGAGAGAGAGAGAGAGAAAGTAAAGTTGTGAGCTTACCACATTCAAGGAAAGAAATGCTGTTGGTGAAGGTTGCAGATGGTCAAGTGGGAGTTTGGTGCTACCTGGCTACATCTAGGAGAGCTGTGTGACTAGTGCTACTTGGGGCCTGCACCCTTGGGAATCTCGTAAGGGTGATTTACTGGGGTGAGGGACATGAACCTTTTGTGTGTGAGAATGTGCAATGCAAGGCAGAGCTGATTAAGAATGTACCGAGTATGGTGGGGTCCTGTGTCCCATCAGTCCCCAGACACTGGGGTACAGTCCTAAGGAAAACATTTCCCTTTCATGGTATTTAGAAGGACCGCGTGGGTAGGGATGAATTTTCCAATGACTTTCTGAGTCCAGACCCTGAGGCCGGAGCTCCTGCTGTTCTGTGTTCACGAGCACTGTCGACACAGCCACCGAATTAGATGCCCAGCCCTTCAAGCTCTGAGTGTCCTGTTAGCAGCACAGGATGAAGAGAGAGGCTGAGTATATGTCGGGCTGGACTGCATGCAGGGCCACAGAGCGACCTGAGCAGAGGGCCAGACTGCACAGAAGCAGCGGGGGCTGTGGGGAAGCTCGGGGATATAGAGACCTGGGTCATTTGATCACAGAATCATTTGAAAGACTCTCCTTAGGGATTCTACCAGGTCTTAGGAACTTGGGGCTTTGGACCAAGGCGAGTGACCCATTGTTTGATATTAATGGCTGCGTGTCTCTTCTCCACTGGAAGCTCTCCTTTTAGAATGTTGCAATTTGGGGAGACGGTACTCATCCAGTTGGCTGACATTTCCCCAGGTTCCTGTATGAGGACAGTCGATGCAGGGTGACTGATTTCCCCAGAAGATGATCCAGCCCTCAGTAGCAAAGCAGACTCTGAGACAAGTTACAGGTAGCAGAGAAAGGGTCGGGGCCGGAGCAACACCACAGTGCTGGGCTAGACTAACAGTCAGAAAGGAAAAACTACCATGTGTAAGATTTTTTTCAGAGCTCTGAGAATCACAGAACTTGGCAGGGACCCTGGGCCCAACCCTGCCATTACATAGGCCAGAATATGGAAACTCAAAGAAGGGAAGAAATTGACGGAGGTCGCACAGCTGGTAAATGGTAAGGCTGGAGACTCTGAGCTCTTGACGTTCTGTCTGACATCTGTTCTTCCACACAACAAATACTCAGAGTGGGTGTTGTGGGACAGGTACCCACCCTTTGCCAGCTGTCAAAGGAAGTTTGGGTCAATAGCCTCTGTCCCCAGATGACATGTACCAAGTCAGACTAAATTTCAGTTTTGAATAAAGAGCCTTGAGTTGTGCATTATGGCTTTGGAAGTAGGACTTGGAAGCCAGTATCTAGTCAGAGAAGACCCACCTGACCCTCGCTCAGGTGTACCACTTCCTGCCAGCGGCCCCTCCCTGACTTTGTGAGGAGAGGGTCTCTTTGCATCAACAATGGGCTCCTAAACCTTGAATGCTTGCAGGGTACATGTGACCTGCTCAGAGACACAGCTTGTGATCAAAGGTTCTTTCCTCATTCTTAGACACACCTTTGCCTCTGGAGAGCATAAGGATGGAGGCTCCAAACCGATAGTCCCCAGCCTGGGTCCTGTCTGTGTTTGTTTAGGCCACCATGCATGGTATACAGGAGGGAAATGTGTCCCCTAAAGTCTACATATCTTAGATTCATGGTGGTGACAGCAAGAAGGCTCGTTACCTCAGGGTCATTCATGCCAAATCAGTGCAATTTTCATTTTTAAAAAATCAGCACTCCTGACTACATAAAAAATTCAAACATCTGTGCTTCAAAATAGGCATAGGCTCAATTAGAGAAATATTTAAATCCTTTTGACCAAAGATTAATATCTTTTATACACAAGAGTTCCTCCTATAAAGCAATAGGGAAAAGATGACTTCCTAAAAAGGTACAAGACACCCACCTTAAAAGAAATGTAAATGGCCAGTATGTATATGAAGGGAAATGGTCACTCACTAAATATTTAAAAATGAAAATTTAAACAACTGTGCTTAAAAAAAAACTATCAAATTGATAACAAGTACATGGACTGCTAGGGTTGAAATTCTGGCTCCCTTACTGACTAGTGGTGTGACTTTGGGCAATTAAATTTACTAAACCTCAGTTTCATCATCTGTAAACGGGACATGTAAAGGGGCTCTAAACAGCCCCTTCTTCTTAGGACTGTAGTGAGGACTGAGTCAAGTATCAATGCACAGCACTTGGTACAGTGCTTCCAGAGGATAGCACTTATACCCTGCTATAAGTGCTATATATAATAATACCCTGCTATATTAGTAAGTAATAATTAGTAAGTAATAATACTTAGTTATTATATAATTATATATTATATATATAATATTGTATAATTAGTAAGTAATAATACTAATATAGGGTCAGTAATATAGGGTCAGTAATAATATAGGGTCAGTAATAATAAAATGAGAATACACTGCTCATGAGATGTTTTCCCAACAGCAAGAGACCTGGCCATAGATGTTAAGAGCCTTCACTTCTGGGAATTTATCTTAAGGACATTGTCAGAGGTATGGATACAAAGGTCCCTAATATAATAGCATTCTTTGGTAAAAAAAAATTTTAAAACAAATGACAGTGGTTTAAATGAAGATAAATTTATGTAATAGAATGATACATTTCTATAATAGAGTAGAATAAATTTACATAATAGGATAGATAAATCTGTGTACTAGAAATAGGGTTTCTATAATAGAATGTCTTAGGTCAGGATTTTTCAACCATTATGCAAACTTTTTCAAAACAAATCTTCCTCAGTGGTGTAAGCAAATAAAGTATATGAAAATTGAACTTTCTGTTGTTCAAGTGGTAGGGATGGGGCTGTGGCGTTACCTGTGGGGCTCTAAAAACAAGGCCCTGTCTCCTCTTCCTGACCCCCTATTACAGCAGCACTGCAAGGGGGCTGCTGAGTCTCACAGAATTTTTCACAGTGTGGGGGAAATACTGATATAATGCCATGTGTTAAAATCAGAATAAAAATCATATCCATAGTATGTCTTAATTTTATAAAACACTCTTAAACCTACCAACAACCATAGAAAAATGCCTGGAAGAGAACATACTAAAATAATGATGGTTGTCTCCTGGCTGGGCTTTAGGGCATTTATAGTTTCTTTTTATAAGCTTTTTGTTTTTATCTTTCAAAATTTCTTAGTGAACATGTACTGTAGTTATAATCAGGAAAAAAATTTATTTAAAAGAAGTTATCATTCATTTCTTTCCCAATATTCACCCCAACATTCACTTGGCACCAGAAGTGCAAAGGTTTGTCCCTCCATGATAAAAAAAATTATAATATATCTGTATTACAAATTATGCTTAAATCCATGTAGTATTTTAATTTTTATGATTGTATCGATATGGTTGCCCTAAGTGGAAAACAATGATTATATATTTTTTCCTGTATATTCTTTTGTTTTTCCTGGTGTTAATAATTATCTCATTTTTGGAAACAGAGGGCTGTGATGGATGAGACAGAAGAAGGTCCTGGTTGTCAAAGTTCTATTTCTTGACCTGAGTGGTCATTACAAAAGCGTTTGCTCTATCCCTACTAAGCTATACTTTTGTGGGGGGGGGTTCTGTACCTGTGTTTTATTTAAAAGTTAAAAAAAATCATTCAACGAGAACCCCCCCTTTTTTTTGCTTAGTTTTCTTTGAACCCAAATTTAAGTCTTCCTACACACTAACAGTTTTATAACTCTTCATACAATTTTCCCTACAAACCTGCCAGATAATCTGCCTGTTCCAGTTTTTCCTGGGTCCCTCTGGATACATGCGATCCTCCTCCACTAATCCGTATTGTTGTTCTCTAGGCCTATTTTCTGTCAGCCAGGTATCCCTCCTCAGCACCTTCCTGTGTTAGGTCCCCTTTCTTTTGGATCCACATTTTCTTTGTTTACTCTTTTGTTTTAGTGAAACAAGAGTACATTTTTTGAGACTGCATGTCTAAAAATGTCTTTATTCTAGTGTCGTATGACTCATAGTTTGGCTGGGTATACCATTCACAACCAAACATTTTTACTTCAGGATTTTGAGGATAATTTCTACTGTATTCTATCTTTAAATCTTGTTAGGAAGAGGTTTATATCATTCATATTCATAATCTTTTTTGTCTGATGTTAGAATCTTCTCTTCAAGGCTGATGTTTTCAAATGTCAGGTTTACGTGCCTCAGTAAATCTTTCTCATTATGGTCCTAGGTATTGGGTGGGCCCTGTGACCTGGAGACTTCTTCCTTTGGTTCTGGCAAAATTTCCCATGTTCTTTCTCTGATAATTTCCTCTTGTGAGTTTTTAATGGTCTGTTAGACCTCCTGGATTGATCCTCTAAATTTTTTTTTTAATTTTTATTGGGGAATTGGGGTTGGGAACAGCACTGGGGAATTGGGGGAAGGGGAACACACAAGCTGCTGTCCTTTTGTTCTTCAGTCTAGTTGTGGAGGACGTTGCTTCACTGGCCCAAGTTGGCACCATCATTGCGCTCTTCCCAGGCGAGGCAGATCAGTCGCCAGCCTCTGGATGGCCGTTCATGGCGGCTGCTGGCCGCTCACGCTGGCTGCTGGCTACACACGGTAACCCATGGCAACCCACTGCCACGGGCTGCAGCCTATGCCATCGCCGGCAACTCACAGCAGCTCAGCTCCAGGTTGAGCTGTTGTTCAGCATCTTAGCTGTGGAGGGCAGTGTCACTGGCCCTCATATGTGGGATCCGAACCGGGGCCTTCTGGCATCCCAAGCCAGCTCTTAACCATTGTGCCACTCGGCCGGCCCAATCCTCTAAATTTCTTATGTTTTCTCTCCTATTTTTCATCTCTTTGATTTTTTGTTTCACTTTCTAGGAAATTTCCTTTACCTTTAAACATTTACACTAATTTTTTTCTGCTGTCATATTTTTTAATTTCTAGGATCTTTAATTTGTCATTTTTATTGTATCCTGTGTTACTTTACGAATACAATATCTTCACTTACTCTGAAGAATTATGGTGTCTTTGAAAAGTTCTCTCCATATCTACTGTCTCTATTTTCATCGTGTTCCTCTTTATCTATTTACTTGTTTTGGTCTTTCTTTCATGTTGGTGCTTTTTCTGATGTCCGTGCCCATTCCTATTTATGAGTGAAGCACTAAAAACTCACTACAAGCTCTGCTTATTAATGCGTGTGCTTAGTTGTAGGATGACTAACTGGCTTATTCTTTCAGAATCCATAGGCTTCATTTGTTTCTTCAAAGAATCATCTTTCCAATCTCCTGCCTGGAGGAAGAGAGGGAGAAAGCGGGGTGCCACAGTTTTGGAGTTAGCTGGAAAAGGCAACTGCTAAGCCCCCATTGATAATCATAGAGTCCATTGAAAATCATAGTCCCCAATTATCCAAATGCCTGTTTGGACAACAAACGCTATCATCATACACCTGCCTCTGTGTCTGTGATCCCCAAGCACAGGGCCTCTCTGATTCAGTGTCTCACAGGAGCATACATATTGTTCCCTGTGGAGGCAGGGAAATGGTACCTAAGTATGAGTTGGAAGTGAAGACAACTTGAGGGTCTACCTGAACTTTACACAGATTTCAACCAACTCCTTTTCACACTCCCACCTTTACTGATACCTGGTTCCTCCAATTACTGATTCTTTCTGACATTGCTTGGGTGCTTAGGTTTGACCCACATCCACTCAATGAATGCAGTTCTTCCATCTGCTTTCTGTCTTCATGTATCATGATTTCAGATTACAGATACATCCTAGATTTACTGAAAACAGTGACATAGTTTTTGTTTTCTTTGCTTTTGGAGTGTTGTTGAGAGAAGGTGGAAGAAATGTCTTTACACCACCATTTAAATCCCTAAGTCTCTGCCTTGGTTTTTAATATAACTGTGATTATACTATACTTGATTTCCTATATTCTCTAAATTTTCTGCCATGAACATGTATTACTTTAATAATAACACACACACACACACACACACAGAGCTATTTAAAGATAAGAGGGTCCAAGAAGGCCTAGGACACCCAATCCTGCATATTCCTCCCCCTCTTGCTTAGCCAGTTGGGCCCATGAAACCCCCTTATCTTTCACACCTCAGCTTCCTGACACCTTGCAGCCATCTCTGTGGCCTCAAGTACCTGCCAGAGAGCACCACACCCTCCCTGCCAAGAAGCACATTCCTGGCTTCCTCATCTCTTGGCCAGGGCTGGTGATGGAGCAGCCTGTACCACCCATGCAAACTAATTTGCTTGCAGTGTGGATCCCTTCATGCATTCTGAATGGTCATGCCTCCAAAAACACAACAGTTTTTATAAAAAGAGAATTCAGTGTGTGTGTGTGTGTGTGTGTGGTGGTGTGGTGTGTTATGCCCTGGCACCCATGGGTTTCTTCCCACCGATGCTATTCCAGTCAATGGGGTGGGCATTACCTGGGAATTTTCCATGACTACTTCCTACAGACCTGTCTAGTGCCTCCACTTGGACATTCATGAGTGGCCCTTGTGAAGCAGGCACACTAGGCCCTCAAACACTCTTGAGTGTCACTGGCTCTACCACGTCCAAGGGAATCCAAGACCCCAAGATCTAACACACCTCACAGACCTTCACAAGCTCTGGACTCATGGGGCTAACAGGAACCCATTGAGAAATCCCAAAGCTGCAGAAATATTCCTAGGAACCCTGAACTCTTTCTGATTGGGCTCCACTCCACCTTGGCCTGAGGACACTGCTATTTCAGCTGTCCCAGTAAGCACACAGATTCCAGGACACGAGGTCCAGGAATACTCTTTTCTTCCTCCTCTGCCACTAGGATCACAGGCTTTATATAGCCTGACCTACAAGTGGATTTTGCTGGGAATCCTATGGGAATTATTCAGCCAATTAAGTCAGGAATTGCTCTCTAAATTTAACAGGTCCATCATTCTCATCCAAAATAGTAGCATTGATTGGTGGTTTGAGGCTTTGAGGTTATTTTTATTTAATCCAGCAAAAACCGCATTGGTCTTTCCCCACCTCACAGGTTTACTCATTTCTCAGTTTTGGTTTATTAAACTCAGCATCGTGAAAAACCTTATAAAATAACCCTTATCAATACTCCCCTGCTGGACTCACACATTTCTGCTCTGGAGTTGTAGCCTGGAAGAGCTGTTAAGGGAACAGGCAGAAGTCTCTCCTGCTGTGTTGCCTTTGGTGTACCTTGTGTCCCTACTTGTAGATTTGCTTGTCCCTAATCTCTTTTCCCAAAAAAAAGGGTTTAGGGCATCATGTATGTATGAACATAGACTCACAAATGGAAAGATATCTTCTTCAAATCAAACTCTACTTGGGTCATTTTCTCCACCATGAGAGGACCATCTGTCACCCCAGCGCATTGCTCTAATGCCAACAGGAGCCCACGCACGTATGCACAAAGACAAAGTTACATTTAGAGACTGGATATCATCTTTAATTAATAATGCCACAGCCCAACATCCTTTTTGTTGCTGTGGCAGGTTGTGATTTTGGGGGTGTGTGTTCCTGAACAGATGAGGGGCCAGCACAGGTTCCGAAGCAGTTCTCAGCCAACAGCTCTTTTGAACAGCAACCGGAAGACAGTTTCCAGGGGGGCACGGATGCTGGGCTCCTGCCTTCCTTTCTCCTGGGCCACCTTTCGTGCATGCTGAGGGCAAGTCTGGAGCCTGTGTCTGCTCAGATTAAAGGGCTTCTCAGCAAAGATAAATCTTCAGTCCCCCAGCCCTCACTGTCTCTGACTAGAGGGATGTCCCTGGGCAAAGTACGCACTGCTAGGCACAGGTGGACAACCTGGGCCGGCCTCAGTCCCTCTGTCACACTGGGGCAGCACCACAATGGCCCAGCCCTGGCAAGAGAATCCAGAGCTTCTGGGGCCATTTGATTAGTTCCTTTCAGAGATAATCAGGGTGTAGCCCAGGCCCTTCCTGGGGCCAGCCAGAGAGGGGCAGTCTTAGCCCATGATGGTCACACAGCTGTCATTTCCAAACCAAATGTAAGAGCCTGCCCTCCTGCCATCTCCACTCTCCAATTCCTCCCATGCCCAGTAGGTCCAAAGCCCAGATATGGCAGGGGAGGTTTGCATGATGGTGAGTCAAAAGGAGGCCATGAGAGACCTGGGCTGAGCTGGAACTGCAGCCACGTGCCAGCATGAAGCCAGCCCTCTCCCCCATGGTCACCTCGAGCCAGAGCTCTTTGAAGCCAGATGGGACCCCCACAAGGCAAGGCAGCAAGTTCTTGGCCTAGTACAGTAGGAGAAAACCAAACTGGCTCCACGGTCCCATCGCCACCTGCTCTGTGCCTTAGGAAGGCAGGGAGCCCAAGTCCCCAGGACAGTGGTATCAGCTGTTGGGAAAGCACCGTTGTCCAGGTGAGGCCTCTGACCGGAAGCTGTGTTTGTTCAGTGGGCTGGGGTAGTAGGTGGTTGTGTACACATTGGTCTGCTGCAATGGGTAGAAGCTGGCTTTGTCATCGGGGATCAGGTTATTCTTGTTCAGCGTCTGTGGGAGAAGGAAGGAACCAGAGAAGAAGGGGTGAAGGGAGAGATGGGGAGAGGGGACAGGCCAGGGCAAGGAGATCAGGAGCCAGGCAATGAAAGAACATTCTAACTACTGACACAATGTTCTGTCCATGACACCACTGCTCCCTCCCGAGTGCCCAGCCCAGTCTGTTTTGCTTCGGGCCAGAACCACTGCCCCCATCACCGTGCCCTGTGCACCTGTCATACGCCCACCTTGAACTCCATGGGTGTGTACTTCTCATTCTTGGGGGTGCCTCCACCCTTGTAGTGCAGGTGGTTGGGGGTGGCAGGATGGACGAGTGTGGACTCCTGGGACTGGCGCTGGCAGTGCTGACAGGACAGGTACACTGCCAAGGTCAGCAGCCCAGAGCCCAGGAAGCAGGAGATGCCCGTGGCCACTAGGTGGATGAGACTGAACCCTGGGAGAGGGAGAGGCCAGTGGTAAGGAAAGGGCCACTGTGCAGAGGAGAGCCTCTCGACTGCCTCCCAAGGTGCTGTGAGACTACCGACAATGGAAACAGGGAGGCTGGGCAGCCCATCACCAGGGCCCTTTCTCACAGGACCACCTGTGGCTTGAGTCAGAGAAGACAAGCAGAGCAATGGAGTTGAGTGACTTCTTGAATACAGACTTGATGACTGCCTCCTAGTTGGAGGGCATGGAGGGAACTGCCTAGACACCCCTCCACCTGGTCTAAAGCAGTGGAGGACCTCAACAAGGTTTGTCTGTCTGGAGCAGGAGATGGAAAGACTCCAGATTTTGGAGCAGGGTGGTCTCCTCCTTGAGGAGGAGGGGTAGAAGGACAGTGTCATGAGGGGAGGGCAGGTTCCTTTTACCTCTGCAGCTGGTGGCCTCCTCCACACTGGAGGCAGGCAGGATCACTGGAGGAAGACAAGTAGAGATGGTGTTGGCACAGGGAAGAGAGGAAGGGGTCCCTGTGGGGCTAGGTGTGTCTCTGAGAGGACCCCTGGGTCAGCACTGTTGTCCCCTTCTGTCTCCACCCAGACCCCACCTCTAAGAAGGGTTGGCCCACTTACTGGATGGAGCCTGGCAGAAGCCCAAAAGTGTGTGTGCCTCCCACCCTGGTGTTTCATCCTGCATCCCACAGATGCATGCTTCAGAAAGGGAAGGAATCGGGGGGGGTTGGTGGGAAGGGTTGGTGTGAAGGTGCTGGCTTGAGGACCTACCAGGGATCTCGCTGGAGGGGCAGGGGCGGGTCTGGCTGCTGTTTCCAACACAGGTGCTCGGCCCTGGGACCAGCTCCTCACAGCGCCGGCTGCGGGTTTGGATTCCATCTTCGGTGCATGTACTCCACTCAGACCACGGTGACCAGCCTTCTGTGGGTTGTGGGTGGGCACGAGGTTAACTGCCCCAGGACCCTCTGGTGGAGATTGGAGGGCTCCATGGTACTCCCCAGCCCCAGCCAGATGTACTTAGTACCTGGGCAGGCCTGCGTGGCACACAGTGCCTCCTCCGTGTGCAGCCCCAGACAGATGTCCTCGCCTGGGGAGGGCGCAGGACTGGTGCAGGACCGTGTGCGTTGATAATGGCCACCACCGCAGGAGGCTGAGCATGGGGACCATGAGGTCCAGCAGGACCAGGCACCCCGCACTGCAAGGGGATGGGGTGTGTGAGGGGTGCTGCAGGCGCAGGCAGGACGGGACATAGTCTTCTACTGCATCCCAGGCAAGGCCATTGTCCTGGGCCACACTGACCTCAACATCCTGCCATCCTCACCCCCACCCCCACAGCTCACTGTTACCGAGTGGCCCTTCCCCCTCAGCGGTGGCAGCGGGAAACGCAGGCTGCAGCAGAGTCACCAAAAACCAGCTCAAAACAAGTTCCTTATCTGGCTAACCCACAAAAGGAGAGAAAAAAGTAACAGGGAGGATGAAGAAAGGCCCTGCTCTGTGGGAGTAGCCGCTGTGTGCATGTTCAGGGCAAGAAATTGCTCTGGGGCCCCTTCTGCAGAGTTGGCAGGGAGAAGAGGTCACTTGAGCATGAGGTGTGGCCGGGTTAGGCCTGGGACACTCTTAGATGGAGGTTTTCCTAGGCTGGGGTTTCCCTGGGCCCAGACTCCTTGGTGCAGAGTTACCTGGACAAGCCTGAGGGTTGCAGTCCTGGTATTCTGCGGCATCGCCAACGCAGGGCAGGCCCCCGTCGCGGGGCTCCGGGTTCGTGCATGTCCTCTTGCGGACGCGGAAGCCCAGCTCGCAGTCCCGGGAGCATGACGACCATGGGCCCCAGGGGGCCCAGCCCCCGCTCACCGTGTGCGGGGTGGTGCCCCCGCCTCGCAGGAGGTCCTCCACCAGGGCTGGGGGTGGGGAGACAGGCCTCAGCGACAAGGGCTTCTTCCAGACCCCGCGTTCCACCCACCCCAGCTCCCACTCTTGGCCACCCCGCCCCTGCTCCACCTCTCTGAATCTGGGAGGCCCGGTGGCGTGAGGGTGGGGTGAGAAGGTGTGGGGAAGGCACGGGGCTGTACCGTCGGTGTCACAGGTTCCCGAGCCATCCGCGGGGCAGGTTCGGGTCTCTGTCCTCCTCCTGCCAAATTGAAGGCCGTGGGGGTCCGGCAGGGGCGCGCGGCAAGTGAACCGGAACCGCTGCTCCTGCCGCGCCCCTCCCTGAGTCACGTTCACAGGCAGCCACGGCGTCCAGGGTGTGTTGCGCCGCACTTCCGGGCAGCCCTCAGGGTTGCAGGTCTTGAACTCCTTCGGGATGGGAGCCGGGCTGTTTCGTAGCCTCGCAGCCTCCAGGCTTGCTCTGCCCTCCTGCCCCGGCCTGCCCTCCCCTTGGCTGCCGGGCCGGCGACCCGCGTCCCGACCCCGCTGGTCTGACCCTCGCCCTCACCACGCTGCAGCCAGGGCAGGAGTTGCCGTTCTCGCAGGACCGACGCCGTGATTGCACACCGCCCCCACAGTTGCTGCTGCACTTGTTCCAGGAGCCCCAGGATGCCCAGAAAATGGGCACGGGGCAAGGCTTGTTTTCGTTACAGAACCTGAGGGGGTATGAAGGGAAGGGGTCATCGTTCTAGGGTGCAGACACCCCCATTCCCTAACAAGAGGTCACTGGGAGTGCAAGCTGGGAAGTCCACTAGGTCACCCAGAAAATCCCGACCACTTTTTAGGGGGCCCAGAAAGCGTGGGACCTCAGGGCTCGCTTCTCTGGCTCAGAAGCACCCAGCCACAGCCTAGCTCACCGCTCCTCCCGACTCTTGCCCACGCAGATGCGGCCCCCGTGGCGGGGAGCGGGGTTGCTGCAACTTCGCTGGCGGACCTGGAATCCGATCCCACAGGTCGTGCTGCACAGAGCCCACGATGACCACGCGGTCCACGCCCCATTCCTGGCGGGGTCGGAGGGACAGACAGATGACCTCTGAGCCCTAGCTTCTCAGACCTAGTCTACATCTGGGCAGGTGGAGTTTGTTGTTGTCAGGAAGTGCCAGACAGGGACACAGACAATATCAGCTCCTAAAACCAGGCCATCTCAGGCGGACATCTCATTCATTTATTCGTTCACTCATTTATGCCTCAAACAAATATGGAGAGCCTTCTTGCATATATCAGGCTGTGCCCAGGGCTAAAATTACAGGCATGGAGCATGGGCTCTACTCGCAGGGGCAGAAGGACACATTCTCTAGAGAAGGCCCCAACTGCCTTTCCAATCTGCAACCTTCCTTTCAACCTTCTTGGGTGGCCGACCCTTTCGCTCACATCCATGCCTCCTCCCCTGTTCCACCACTACACATGCTTTGCTCCAGCCTTAGACACCACTCACTCTCGTCGACTTTGACTCCAATTTTCAAATTCTGGCTCTACCATTTGCCTCGCTGTATAAGCCCAGGCACGTTACTGAAACCTTCTGTGTCTCATCCTACTGTTATCTTTCAAGTAAGGATAATGATTGTATTCCTACCCCCATGAGGTTGTTGTAACAGTTAAATGAATAAATGTATATAGAATTAAGTTATCCTAAGAGTGTCCAGAGTGGTGGGTTAGTTGTTATAACTACTTTATGGAGTCCCCAGGTATCAGGCAGTATGCAAGCACTTGATATATATTATCTCATGTAACCCTCTCAACAATCCTTGGGGTGGAGACTGTAGCCCTCACTTAGAGGAACTCAGAGTGATTAGGTGGCTTGGCCAAGGTCATACCTCCAGATAGTAGCTATCCAGGATTGGCACCAGGTCTGCCTGCCTTACCACCATCCCATGCTGTCCCTCATGCTGTTTGGGACAGCAAGGCTCACTGAGGCTAAAGTCTGTCTAGAGGTGACTCCCATGCCTGTTCATCCTTCATCTTTGTATCAGGAGCCCCCACAAAAGAGAACTTCTCTCACACTAGAGTGGAAACTCCCTCAGGGCTCATGTTTTCTTCCTCAGACCTTAGCTACCTACCTATTCAGTTCCCTGCACAGTCCTGAAGTGGTTTCTGTCCCTTAGTGCAGACACCTGGCTGGGGATGTCCCACTCCAGTCCAAGGCAGCTGCCGTGTAAGCCCTGTATTCTCACACACCTGGAGCAGTTGGCGATGTGGATGGCTGGCCCCAGGCAGTCACGGCCCCCACAGCGGGGTTGGGGAGAGTTGCAGGCTCGGGCCCGACACAAGCAAGAACCTGAGTTGTCCCCATCTAAGTGCTCACATGGTTGCCACAGTGACCACGGTCCAAAGCCTCCATCCCTAGTCACATTCCGCACCTGCAGACACACATTGGGCGCAGGGCCCAGTCATATAAGGCAGGGGTAGGGAAGGCACAAGGTCCCAGGGGATGTAGGGATGCTGTGGGGAGTCACCACCTGAATTGGGGGGAGAGATGGGGGTACAAAGGGGTTCTCACAGGACACGCTGTGATGTTCTGGGTCCAGAGGCTCATATTGGAGCTGTCCTCGAGCGTGCTACAGCGTTGTTGCTTCCCGTCCCAGCCGCAGTACGGGTCCCGTGCCCCCAGGCATGCCCTGCCAGACAGAGGTTCTGAGACTCAAGCCCACTGGCTTCCCAGCCACACTGCATCCCAAGAACACACCTGGCTACTCCCCTCTGGCTACCCTTGTTCTTCTAATTGCCCTCTACAATAAGGAGTTCATCAAATACTTACTGTGTGCCAGGCACCGTTTTAAGCGCTTCATAAGCATGAACGAATTTAATTCAACCCAATTAGCAAGGCACTGTTATTGTCCCCAAGTGATATGGAGGAGACCCAGAGAGATGACCAAGGACTCAAACCCCTTGCTCTTCAGAGCCCACACACATAACCTTGCCTCCCCCAGCCTGGGTGCCCCACACTCCTCATCTGGGGCCACAGGAGAAGAGGTGGTGAACAGAAATCCAAAGAGTTGGTACCTCCCTGACAGCCACCATGATGATAGAGTCAGAAAACATTATGATGGAAAGTATCTTGGAGATGATCAAGCCCAGCAGTTCTCAACCGGGCTGCATATTAGAATCACTAAAGGAGCTTTTAAAAAATACTGATACCCGAGCCCACCCCAGACAAGAATCTCTGGGGCTGATGAGGTTTTTAAAAGCTCCTGGGTGATTCTCAGCCAGGCTGAGCATCACTGGGATCCACAATATGACCAATGGAAGAAACAGTCACAGAAAAGGGAAGAGGAGTTTCCCACAATCCCACAAACTGTGCATGGCAGCGCTGGCACTAGAATCTAGACTTCCTGACCACGCTTTTCCCCTCATGCTCCTGCTTCCCAGTGGGAGGCTGTGTCTGACATCACACACTGAGGGAACATGGGCCCAGGCCTCAATATACAGGCGCAGGGTCAGGGGACACCTAGACATAGTCCAGGGTCGCCTGGGGTATCCACGTGCTTGTGCTGCTCGGTGGCAGGAACCAGAGTCCAGACCGTTAGCATCATGATAATGAGCTCAGGATGCCAGGAGAGGGGTCACATCTCAGGTCCCCCTTCCCGGGGCCCTCAGGGCTGATCTTTCTGCAATGACCTAGGGAAGGTAATGTTTCCACACTGAAGCACACCCCAGATGCCTCCACTTCTCGTGTTCTAGGGCTCCTCTCTTCCATTCCTCCTCTGACTTACTGTATCCTTTACAGTTTTTTTAAAATTGGGGAACAGTGTGTTTTTCCAGGACCCATCAGCTCCAAGTCAAGTAGTTGTTTCAATCTAGTTGTGGAGGGTGCAACTCACTGGTCCATGTGGGGATCGAACCGACAACCTTGGTGTTATGAGCACTGTGCTCTAACCACCTGAGCTAACCAGCCGCCCCTCCTTTACAGTTTTTAACAACAACAACAAACAACTGAATCTCTACTAGTAAGACTTCAAGGAGGAGAAAAAGAGTACAGGAATTATGGAACTAGGACTTGCTGTCCATCGCTAAGTAAATAGAATGTCAGATGCTGGGGCCTGAAGGAAGTTGCCTCCAAAACCCAGAGAGCTCACTGACAACCCCAGGCGATACAGACCCCGGACCCATTCTGCCTCCTTTCCCAACTTCCATCCCCTGTCTAGGCTGGCTGCTCCACAGCAGTGGGCCTGCTGGAGAGGGTCTAGAGAGCACCGACAGCCAGGGCAGAAATTGGAGGTTAGAAAGCAGAAGAGGCTTTGAATAAAGGTGGTGCTGGACTGCAAAGAGGGTGGGGAGTACAGGCCATGACATGACTCTGCAGAGGGATTTTCCATTGGCCAGAGGGGCCAAGGATGCCGAGGGCTAAAGGGATCCACAAAAGAGTCAAAGGGTTGCCCCTTTTGGTATCTCCAGGATAGAGCCTTTCTTTTCTCTTGAAGCTTTAGGGAGAGTTACCTGTCAGGTGAATTCTTTATTTTCAGTGAGTTCAATAGACCACATCTCCAGACAAGACTCCAGAGACAAAAGAGGTTTTATGAGAGACCTTATGAAGAAGAGGGTGGGGTTCCCCCTTCTCGACAGCAGAAGTCAAAGAAGACAATGCTGTCTCTTGTTTGTGCAACCAATGACCTCGTATAAGGGAGGTAATGCTTGGGGCTTCAGTGGGTGAGGGCCTTGCTGGGCCCCAGTAAGCCCTCCTGGGAATCCAGAACACTCATCTGTGGCTCAAGAATCTGTTTCCACTTATATTCACTCAAGGACAATTTGTGTAAATTGTACAGTATAAGTATGCTCATATTTTCTTCTGGGACCAATGGTTTGATTTGGGGGGTGTTTCACCAGCAGAATGCATCAAACGAGACATCATAAGACTGACTACAATGCATTTGCAAACACAGTCCCAACGACCTGTGGTTTTGAGATTCTGCTCACCGGCTGACATTAGGACCAAGCTGGCTGCTAGCAAATGCAACCAATCAGAACTCAGTAAAGCCCACTCTTGAGTGTATTTCCCTCAGCTCTCAGGAAGGGGTGCTAAACTCTAGAAGCCACTGATATTGTAGTTTACAGACAACATAAATTTAAAAAGAACGAGCCACAACTAGTGATTAATAATAATACATAAGACTCTATCCATCAAAAACAAACGTCTGTCCGTATAGAAAATGGATATGAGCAGGAAATTTGAATTAGCTCACATAAGAGAAAAGTGGAAGATTTTGGAGGAACGCAATCTGCCTCCTGCTACTTCTTTCACCGAAGGCCCAGCTGGTTCTAGAACCACTGTTCCCAGCCTTGACTGCAAATTAGAATCTCCTGGGAATCTTGTAAAAAGCTTAAGCCAACAAAAGAAGAAAACCCTGCATTTATCTGGGCCTTTGGCCTGGCGCAGGCCCAGGCACTGGGATCTTGTAAGCACTCCCCAGGTGATTCTAATGAATAGCATGCTTGAGAACTGCTGTTTCAGGGCCACTTTTGTCAGTGTTCCCCAGGAAAGAGATGAAGTGCGTTACCTCTCCAACCCAGGGCTGAGTAAGAAGAGAGGGAAGAAAAACTGCAGACTAGATGCTGACCCCAGTCCCCACACCCTCAATCAGTCTCCCTCACCCTCTCAGACTCTCCTATTTCAAGGACGTGCCTGCCTGCCCTGCCCTGCCCTGCCCTGCCCTGGCCCTGGCCACCTGAGTGGACCTGCTACACTTCCTCGGGGCCAGTGCCTGAGCTCTGTTTTCCACATTTGCTGCTTTTATCAAAGGCCACCCCAAAGCTTACAGAGCAGAGAACGTTCTTAAGAAAATTAAAGCTCCAAGCAGGGAAGAGTTAAAGGGTGTCTCTGACTGTAGAATTGGGTGGCAGTTTAGAGTTTCTTTCATAAAAGCAGCCATCAGACCAATCATATATCACCATGTCTTTTTTACTGCAATGTCTCAAGCAGCCATTATATTGTAGAAGGGAACAGGTTCATTCTATGAGCTCAGGGGCGGGACAGGGATGGATGGTGGAAGTTGCAAGCAGGCGGTTTCCAGCACCACGTAGCAAGACTGTAAATGGAAGCTGTCCAGGGTAGAAATGGCGTCCCAGGAGCTTGGGAGAAAGTAGCCATTAAGTACAATGCCAGCAAAGGAGGAGTAAGGCTCCCTGGCAGGAAGGGAGGTTGGGAGGAGATACTCTTGAGCCTTCCTCCTGAGTGAGCTGGGGTACAGGGCACCCCACTCTAGTGCAGCCTGAAAGGCATGCTGGAAGGAGGAACAGGGCCGTTCATGCATAACACTCCAGCTTTGCAGAGCCAGTCAGCATTCATTCCCACTGCTCCTCCTCCTGTGAGCCCCTGGTCTCTCTGGCCAGGCCAGCTGCCTGGTCGTGCCCCATGGGGCTGAGGTTTGCCTGAGTGAAAGAAGAGGGCTGGAGACAAGCCCCTGGATTTTGAGCAGAGGAGATTACCCAAAGGGGCTGTGCTTACCCGCCCTCTTCCTCCTGCCAGCTTTGGGAGGAATGAGGCACAAAGCATGAAAT
>NW_017731358.1:6516154-6566562 GCF_001890085.2 Hipposideros armiger | reverse complement strand
GGGGGGCCCACCGTTGACCCCACTTACCCCTGGCTGCGGTAGGCGGCGCACCTCTCCAGGGGGACACGCAGCACGCTGTCGCTCAACCCCACGAAGAGCGCGCGGGCGCTGTGCAGGATCCGCAGGCTGCGCAGGGGCTCGCGGCGTCCGGGGGGCAGCACGTGCAGCTCCTCCAGGTAGCAACCGTGGAGGCTGCGGCTCGTGGTGGACAGTGCCTTCAGGATGGTCCCGGACTCTGGAGGGACCAGATGGGGGTCGTCTTGAAAGGCCTGGAACCTCGCTGCCCAGTCCCCCCGCACCTCAATTGCCTTCCACTCCGAGCCCAGATGAGGTGGCGGGGCCTCACCCGTGCCAATGTAGAGCACGTGGTAGAGTGTGTCTTTGGCCTGCACAAGGTCCACCACGAGGTGTGAGAAGCGCACGCTGTCCTGGGTGACACAGGGCTCGGGGGTCACCGGCTGCACGGCCTCACTCATCAGGAACAGGCGCTGTGCATCCTGCAGGCTGCGCTCCGTCAGGTTCTCGTTCGGGCCCACCTCAGACAGGGTGCCGCACTGCTCGGGAAGACGGGTCACACGTGCCCAGCCACCCAGGCTGCCGGTGATGCCCTATCCCCCACCTTCCTCACTGTAACCCAAGTGGCCATGGCAGACCCTGATTCTCCAATCCACCCCAACCTCAAGATCCCGGCTGGGTCCCCTGCACCCTCTTCCAGGAAGAGATGCCTCTTCTTTGGGAACTAAGGAAACTGAGGCTGGGAAGATGGGGGAGGAGGGACCAGCCAGGGCTGGGGAAGAGGACAGGGAGATGCAAAGGGGACTGGGTTACCTAAAAACGGATTATTTGAGTGTGGATAACAAGTGTTCTGTGATCTAATGCTGTGGCTGTAGGTGCCCCTTCCCTCATGTTAGGCCAAGCCCTGCCTTCCCTCTCCTGTGTCCCTATCAGCTCAAGTTCTTATGCCTTCCAAACCCAAACTGGAAAGCAACTACCATTTATGGAGTGCCTACTACATTCCAGGCTCCGTATCAAGTGATGTCAACCCTCACACATATCTAGAGGTCAATGGAATTATTCCTACATGCCAGATAAAGAAAAAGTGACTCAAGGAGGTTAGCTGACTTGCCCAAGATCACACACAGAGAGGGCTAGATCTGGGTCAGGACTGTTGGACTGAAAAGGCTGAGGTCTTACCCTGCTCCAACCCAGCCCTGGGCCTGAAGTTGGATGGATATGAAAGTCCAACATCAGTAGCTTTCTTTGCCCCATGGCCCTTTCCCCTTCTCCATCACAGCACTGGGGATGTTCACACTACCCAGGGCACCCAGTGCCCTTACCGCTCCTGATGCTCAGACACCCTTCAGGCATCAGTACCCACATTGGGTAGACACCAAGCAAACGCCAGCTAAAATCCCCACATTCTGGCCAGACAGCTCACGCGTGCTGTCTTGGTCCCCTACATTGAGTAGAGCTGAGATCCGACCTCCCCATCTCCCGGGAGGCGGGGTCACATTTAGAGATGGCTCAGAGCATAACTCCCTTGCTCTGTGTCCCACCTACTCTCCCCTTCTTGTTCCACAGTCTCAGACATTACCACACTCTTAGAGGACCATTGCAGACCCCTCAGGTGGGCATGGACCAGCAGAGACAAGTTGGGTGTTTGCTCTAAGCAGAAGTCAGTTTGCGGCTGGTAGTCTGGAGGAAGGTGGTGTGGGAAAGTAAGGGGAAGCTATACCTGGAAATTGGGGATGGGATTGGCGATGGGGAGCCAGGCAGCCCTGGGGTTCTCCTGGTAGCGAAACGGGCCATTGAAAGCCTGGGAGATGGCACTGAGGTTGAAGGCGCAGACAGCAGAAGCGGCAATGCTGTTTCTGAAAGGCAAGAGATGGCGGATGCTGCCCCCTCCCCCACAGGCCTCAGCACTCTCCTTAAACCCCACAGCCAGCTGTCAAGGCATGGCCTGGCACAGCTCCAAGGCTGATCAAGCACCTCTGATGAGCTTGGTGCCTGGTGATTGGGGGAGGGGGGAGTGTCACAGAAGGAGGAGACATGGTCCTCACGCTCTGGAAATCTTCTGGGAAAGAAAGCCCCACTGATAAGAAGCACTGGTGGGTTCCTCTGTGCTACTTCCTCATTCCCTTCCCTTCTCCCATGGGAGGGTCAAATAAAGTCAGTATTTTCAAACATTTTATCCATGGCCACTGTAAGCAATATATGTAATATTACAGCTCAGTATAACACATACATGCATACACACACATCAGCAACGGATTTTCATAAAATAATACCCTTATTAAATACATTATACGCTGATATTTTTATTCCAGTCTATTCTGTTTTCTTTATTTTAAAAAGAGCTGGTTGCCAAACCACTGACTTATGCCACAACCCACAACATCCTGAGCTAGATGACCTCTAAGACCCCTTTTGGTCACAGAGTCTGGTGTTTCTATGAGTCTGATGTGAACAGTTCAGATAGTATCACTACACCAAATGTTTCTAGTTCTGTTCTCTGCATTTAGTCCCTCTCCCAAACGTTTCCATTTCTCTGCCCCCCTGCTTGGTCTCAGCCCCCATCGTCTTCCCTGGATGCCGCTCTGTCCTCCGGGCTGGTCTCCCTGTAGCCTGCCTCGTCTCCTCTAATCCATTCTCCACACAGCAGCCAGAGCGAGCGTTTCAAAATGCACATCTGAGCTATTATAGTTTCTGGCCTGCTTCAAGCCCTTCAATAACTTCTTGCTCTTAGGATAAAGATCGAAACACGTAAAGCAGTCAACAAGGCCTTTGGGATATAATCCTCCCAGTCCCTGCCCTTCAGCCTCCTCTCCTTCCTGTCTTTTTCCTCCTCACCCTCCAGGCTCCCGCCACACTGGTCTGGTTCAGTTCTTCATACGTTTCTTCTGACCCAAAAGCTTTGCACGTGTTGATCCCTTGGACTGGACCAGCCCTTTCCCCTAGTTAATTCCTATTCATCCTGTTGGGGTGTCACTTCCTACGGGAAGCCTTCCCTGATCACCTCCCCTCCATACTGTTAGAGGTTTCCCTGTACACTTCCCTTTCTCTTTATAGCATTAATCACAATTAAAATTGGGTGTGTAATAACCACCTTCTCTAAAATGTAAGCTCAAGGGCAGAGCCAGGTCTGCTCTTGCTCCCACCCACCCCCCACAGCCTACCCACCAAGCATCTGGCATGGAGAAGGCACACGGTGCATAAACTATTTACCATCTACATTAATGTCATCATTTTCCCTTAATGCAGCGGTTCTCAACCTTCCTAATGCCGCGACCCCTTAATACAGTTCCTCATGTTGTGGTGACCCCCAACCATAAAATTATTTTCGTTGCTACTCTATAACTGTAATTTTGCTAGTGTTATGAATCGTCATGTAAATATCTTTTTGTTTTCCGATGGTCTTAGGCGACCCCTGTGAAAGGGTCATTCGACCCCCAAAGGGGTCGCGACTCACAGGTTGAGAACCGCTGCCTTAATGCCTCTCCAAGTGGTTCCTGCCCTTTACTGACCTTCCAGTGCTGACTGCCAGGCTGGTCACTAAGTCCTGGCTGACAGCTCCTGGCCTGTGTGGGCTGCGCTGCATGTCTGTCCCCCTGGCTTGGATGGCCTCTCTGCTCCTGCTTCCCAGATTCACTCTCATCCCTGTCCAGCCCCTCAGACTCTCCTTCCTATAGCTTGCCTGGCTCTCCAATGCCTGCTAGATGGGGCCCGAGCTAAGCAGTCTCTATGGTGCATGTGTTTCTGATGCTCTTACAAAGAACCCTTGCACAGCATCCTGAACAACAAATGCTCTCCTTGGTCTCTGCTGCCCATTCAGCATTCCCTATGTGAAAATCACCTGATTGGATCAGCCTTGACATAGAAGGAGGAAGTGGGAAGAGAGCTGATGATCTCTGTGAGGGCTACCCTTCCTTACGCCTACAAAACAAAAGGGCTCTAATTCCTCGTCTGTGTTTTTCCAGTGCAGTCAGGATTGCCAGAAGACTGCTGGTGAGGTTCAGTAGGATCATGGAGTCCTGAAGTTGGAAGGCACTGTAAGGAACCCCCTTGGAACCTTCCTGATAGGCTGCTGCCCGGACCCCCCACCCCCGCCAAGGGCTGCCATCCCCTCATCCGAGGCAGGCTATTTCACTTTCATCACCAGCGAGTTCTTCTTCATGGAGCTGCAATCCAGTTCCTTTTATTTCTTCCTATCTGGCCTAGGCCTGCCCTTCCAGAAACTCAGAATAACTGCTGATCACTGCAGAGACAGCAAGTCACAAAACCCTCAGATGACCTGGTGGAGAACACAGGACAATCCCCATTGAACAGAAAGAGAAAACAAGGGAATCAGAGAGGGACTTGCCCGAGCCCACCAGGCTGCAAGGCCAGATCAGGGAGCGTCCTCGGTATCACAGAGCAGGGGCGGCGGAGGGCAGGGACTCACACGTTGGTGGTGAAGACCCCGTAGATGAGGTCCTGCTCAGGCAGGTGGAAGGCACTCTGCAGCTCGTTGTAGTAGAAGGGGACCTCGCCGGGGCGGGAGCAGTTCAGCCGGGCCTTCATGAATGTGGTCCACGTGTCCTCCAGCAGAAAGCGTCCTCCTACATCGTTCTTGCACACGCGGGCCACCCGAGAGTACACCGTGCGCCCGCAGTCATGCTCTACCGCGTTCTCCCGCAGGAAGAAGTATGCAAACAGCCCAATATCATACGCTGCCACGAAGTTGGGCTCTGTAGAGGCAGAAAAGGAACAAGGAGTTGGTCAGCCCAGCAGGGAGGAAGGGCGGGGCAGAAACAGGAGTACTTGACTACTTCCGTTTTTTCCCAGGTAGGCATCCTGACACCCCTCCGCCAGCTGGGTGACCTGGGGGCTCTAACTAACCCTGTTCCCACCTCCGATACAAAGTGCAGTTATAGTAATAGTTAACGTGCATTACTGAGCACTCACTGTGTACCAGATACTATTATGAGTACTTCAGATGGATCAGTCATTTGACCCTCTTAACCTACGGTAAGCAGGAATGATTAGCCCCCTATTACAGATAACATTGTGGCACAGAAAGGTCAATACTGGCCCAAGGCTACACAGCTAGTCAAGTGGAGAAGTAGGGATTCAACTCCAAGGGGCAGGAGATTCATACTACCCTCCCTCAATCGCTTCTTTCCCATAACCCTTCATTCAAATCAATTCCTAACTCTTTCCCTCTCCCCATGGCCTGCCCTCCATCTGCTCTGGGTACCCAGGACATCTGTAACTTCATCCAGAGTCCATCTCCAACATGCTGTGGTCCTTGGGCAAACACAAGCCTCTCTGGGCCTCTTGATGAAGCGAGTGGGAGCCCTTTCAGAGGTTGGCAGGCAGGAGGATGGAAGTGGGCCGGTGCGTCAGAGCCAGGGGAACTCCACCCTGGGGCCGTGCCTTCTTACCATTGAGCCACTTGGAGTTGTACTGGGCAGTGCGAAGGGGCGGCCCACTGCCTAGGCTTCGGTAGATGACAGGGTCCCGACCTGAGAAGTCGATGACCGTGGCCGCATAGAGCTCCCCCTGGGAGGAGATGACGGCTGTGGAGTTGTGGCGAGGGTCATAGGGGCAGCGGGCCACGCCATTGATCTTCTCTATAGTCCGGCTGAGGTTCCCCACCTGGGGATGATGGGGAGATGGGGGTGCTTTTCCCTGAGCCCCAGGGGCTGTTGCCTGTCCTTTCCTCCCCAGAGTTTTGTTTCCTCCAGGGCCCCTAGTCTCTGTAGGCCTCTCCTGGTCTCCACCTCCTCCTCACTGACCACCCCACAGGCCCTCTGAGAGAGGAGCCATCATGGAGGGAGAGGTGGTGCCAGGAGTTCCATCTGCCTCTGGCCCCTGCACCCTAGTCAACACCCTCCAACGTAAGGTTGATTGATAAAATACAGGAGGCCTAGTTAAGTTTGAATTTCAATGAACAATGAATAACTTTTTAGCATAAGTATGTCCCTCCCAAACTTTGCATGGTACATACTTATGCCAAAATATGTTATTTATCTGAAATTAAATCTGACTGGGCATCCTTTCTTGTTTTGGAGTTTTGTTTACTAAATTTGGCACTGCCACTCCAAGACTGTGTGCCTGGGTGAGAGAACCTCTTGGTGTCTGTCCCCTTCCGACTGCCCCACCCCAAGCGTCCCCCACCTGTCTGCTGGAACACACTGGGGAAAAAGCATTGGTCCCACACAGGAACACTTTCCGGCCAGCGACAATCAGGACTCGCACATAGTTCTGACACTCCTCCTGAAGCAAGAAGGGGAAGTAACAGAGGGACAAGTTCTCGAGGCAGCGCTGGAGTCTTTCCCTCATAGCACTGTACCGCAGATATTTGAAAGCACTCCCCTATGTCCCAGCTCCACCCTGCTCCCGAGTTCAGGTTGCATCTGTGGGCATCCCCTGCCCCGCACCTCCCTCCCAGGCTGTCTCATGGTGAATGTCCACTCAGATGCTCGGGGCTGATCCCCGCCTGCACAGGAGCCCCCGGGCTCATCCAGGCTGGGCCTCCACACAGGCAGCCTCATGCCCACACCCAGCCCTTCCCTCCCAGAATCTGGAACCTCCTCCCCGCTCCAAGCCAGGCACCCAGACTACCAAGGCCACATACCTCAGTCTTGCCTTTGCTTTGGCAGGAGCGGCGTGTGTCCTCATTGGAGGCCCATTCTGTGGCCTGTAGGAGGAGCACACAGATATCACATGGCTGTGCCATTCACCGCCAGGGCAGGCAGCTGCTGGGGTCTGGAGTGGACAGGGAGCTGGGAGAGGGTCAGGGACAGCTTGCAGGGTAAGGGTTCCTCTCACTACATCCATGTGGACCCAGAGGACTGCCAGGTCTCCTTACCCAGAGACCTTTAAGGAGTGGACATCCCCTCACGCAACACCCTCCCTACCTGCTTGGGTCAGGGGAGGCTGGAATAACAGCCTCCTGTTGCGTCACTCCCATGCAGCTCTGTCCTAGGACCTCCCCAATCTTTTCTCCCCTGGGTCAGCCAGAGAGCTAGGAGTGGCCAAGCAGGACCTTCAGGACCACCCCAGGCCTGAGTGGAGGACAGGAAATGTGCCTCCGTTATGCACCCGATGTCCCTCAAATGAGTGGAAGGCAGGGAGACAAAAAATGCTAGATTTTGCAAACCTTAGAGATAGGAGATCTATTTGATTTTCCCACTACAACCCTGCAAAAGTAATTTGGTTTTTTTTTCTTAGATAAACTCAGGTTCCGTGTGACTCGTTGCTGGCACATGGTAGAGCAGAGATTAGAACCCACATTCCTGATTCAAGGGCTCCATGTGTTTTTTTTTCCTTTATCCAACCATCTCAAGGACCCAGGACTTTTGTTTTCCTAATTGCTCCCCTCTCCCCCCAGCTCTGTGCTGTCTGCTTACCTTCTTGTTTCCCTTGTAGCATCACTCATATTCTGTCACGGGGTAATGTGTTTAGGGACACAGCTTTCACTCAGGGACCCAGAGGACATCATTATGTTCCCAAGTGCCCATGGTATCAGGAGAGGGCTGTCCCCCACCCAGGATCCCCCCTTCCCCTTTATCTATTCTATCTCTACCTTCTGACGGTCTCTCCCAGCCTTTGAAAGAGCAGCTGGAGGGAGATGTGATACCTTCGGGTCCAGGCAATGTCAACAGCCCTGATGCGTGGCTCATTAGTTATTTCTGGGTCACATGTATAAATATGAACTACCTACCTGTCCTGGGAGAGGGAGCCCTGAGCAAGCAGCTCTCACATCCAAACGGGGCGGGACGGGGGGGGGCAGGAGAAGGGAACCCACCTGCTTTTAATTTCTAACAAAGCTCCTTCTAGCTATGAAGTCATTGCCTGCAGAGCTCAGAGCTCCAGGGCCCAGGGTGTGGAGAGCAAGATGGGTGCCAGGGAGGGAGGGCAGGGCTGCTGTCTTCTTTCCAGACTCAGTCCATCTATAGCCCCAAGATGGTTGCTTTGTGGGGCAGAGGGAGGGCTGACTTCTGCAGACTCTGTATTCAGGAGCTGGGTGACAAGTTTGGTCAGGCCTCTATCAGACCTGTGAGCAGGCTGGGCTCATCCTGCCAGGCCAGGCCCAGGGCTCAGCTCAGGCCTCTGCTGCCAGATCTTGTGGAAGGGCAAAAGACCCCTGACATCTAGCCATAATGCTGTGGGGAACATTTGGACAGAAACAATGGTGCCATTGTCATACTCAGGGCCCCATCAGCTCCCAAGCTGAGCCTGATGTGAGAGGGAAAGAGGAACATAAATAAGAAACCTCAGGGCCTTTGGGGGCAGAAAAGAACAATGACCACAACCACTGCAGGTGTCCAGCCCTAAAGTTCCACACAGTGGGTGGCTGGGGGGTGTTGTGTGGGCAAAGGGCCTCACTGAAGCCGTGGGGTTGGGGGCAGGTGTGTACAGTCAAAGGAGTTAGATAAAGTTATGCTGAGCTGAACCCTAGGACAAGCACTATGCCAGGGACTTGACACACCTTTTCTCTTTGAGCCTCACTCACCACAGCCAGTGAAACATGTAGCCTTTTGCTCATTTTACAAGTGAGGAAAATGAAGCTCAGAGAGGTTGAGCAATATGCTCAAGGCCACAAAGCTAGTAAGCACCAAACCCAAGATGCAAATTCAAGATGCAAACCCAGATAACTTACAGCTCTCCCTGCCTTATCCTACAGCCCGTCACAGCGAATAGATTTCTCAAACCAAAAGCCAGAACATATGGCCTGAAAAGAACATGTATAATGATGACAGCACAGAACGCGCTTGAGTCACTTTATTTTTATTTTATCTAAAAAATTATTTTTATCGAAGTGATGCACAGAGTTGAAAAAGTTAAATAGTATGAAAAAAAATATTAAAAACAAAACCCAGCAATCTACTCTTCCCACCCTCCAACCCCCTTTTCCAAAGGCAACTACTTTCAACTCTTTTAGCTGTTTTTCTGTGTCTGTGTTTTTTCTATTGAATTTCTCAAAATTATGTATCAATCTCAGACTTCATCTTCTGATTTCCAGTTACGGAGGTGAAGATTTTTCCCATGCACCCATCCCCATTCTCCTCCACATCAACACACACATACATCCCCCTCTCCCCAGCTTCCCATTATAATTATGTAATATTAATTATTTAATCTTTTAATATAATAGACTTTAAATTAACTGAATTTAAACTAATATTTTAAATTAAAACCAATATCGGTATTTACATTATGAATATGTAAAAATTGTTCACTACTGCTAACCAGTATCCCAGATTTCACTGAATGTAAGACACCATCAATTGTAATACGAACCACTAAAAAATAATATATGCTGCAAAACTCTTTTATTCTTTAAATTTTTAATGTAGACTTTTTTAAAGTGTTCTTATTTAGACACATTTCTTATCATATATCAACCTTGTGCATACAAAAAAAAATGTGAGCAAAATTAAGTATCTTTAAACCTTCTTTGAATTCATAGTTCATCTCTTCTGAATCACTTTTCTGTTCAGTTTTCAGCGCTCATTTTTTTGTTATTGTTGTTTGTTTGCTTATTTTAGAGTATCATTTTTTTAACCACCCAAGTAATCAGTGATACAGCAATTCTTAAAGAGTATTCCAGTCTGGTCTCCAGAATTCTCTTCCAAACTATTGACCACATTTTGCAAGTTTGGATGCTGGCACTTTCTTGATCTTACCAGAAGGTAGTCACAGAAGGTTTTCTGACAAACCAGGACTCCTACTCCCTCCTCATATGATCCTTAAGTTGTTTGTGGACTGAAATGTCAATTGGTTGGTGTTGTAGAATCAGAACATGAGGACTAATGACCAAGTTAAAGAACAGGCAATGACAACTCCATCAGGACTTCAGTCTGGCCGACAGACACTGTAAGATGCCTTCAACAAAAAGATGTGCCTGATTTCAGACTTCTTAAAAGTGTGAAAAACATGTGCATCTGAGAATCAAGGAAATGTGCCTATTCTAAGGATGTTTTCTTTCTTGACCAACTTGTTTCTCCTGAACTGAATAACTGTCTTTATTTTCTTCATTTGCTTATTTTGCAATTCAAATTACTAATTTTTCCCAAATGCCTAAATGGTGTTACAAAACCCTCTCGATATCATTTGCTAACTGTACACACAGATAGTTCAGATAATCTGAATTCCTATCCTCTTCTTCCTGCCCCAGTATGGACCGGTTGCCCTGAGGCCTTCTGGTTGGCTGTTAACCTGGGACTTACCTTCTCTCCTCTCCTGTTCGTTGAATCCCATGATTCCCTCTTTCTTGATCTACTTGCTTATTTTGATGGAGCACATCTCCAGTATCTTCCTAAGAAAAGGAACATGGTAGATCAATTTTTTTTTAATTCTTGCATGTCTGATTCATTCTATCTTCATACTTGATTGATAGTTTTGATATAGAATTCTAGGCTGAAAATAATTTTCACTCAGAATTTTAAAGGCATTTATTCAACTCCATTGTCTTCTAAATTCCAGTGTTGCTATTCAGAAGTCTGATGTAATTCTTTTCCCCATCTTTTGTAGTGACCATTTTCTTTTTTTCTTTAGGCTCTAGAAGCATTTAGGATCTTCTCTTTAGTAACAGTATCCTGAATTCACACTGATGTGCCTTAGTGCAGTTGTCTTTTGGAAACTCAGTCAGTTCTTTCAGTGTGAAGACTCATCCTCTGTTTTGGCAAATTCTCTTACGTTATTTTGTCTTTAATGTCTTCCTCACCTTTTCCTCTGTTCTCTCTCTCTTTTGTAACTCTTATTAATCCAGTCCACTCTTGGCCCCTGTGTATTGATCCTCTAATTTTCTGTTATTTCTCTCCTGGTTTTCATTTCTTGTTTTTTGTTGTTTTAATTTCGGGGGGATTTTCTTCAACTTTATCTTCTAAATTCAAAATTTATTTCCCCAATCACATTTTTTATTTCCATATTTCTAATTTATTGTTTTATAAACAAAATATATATTTTATATCTCAGAAGAGTCTAGATTTTTTCTTAGTTAACTTTTTAAATGTTTTCTTTTATTTCTTGCATTGTCCCTGTTTCTTACAGCTTTGATTATTCTGTTTGTTTTGATCTTTTTCTTCCACTTTAGAGGCTTTCCTCAAATGTCGTAATTTTTGGTTATTATCACTAACCATTTCCCACTGAAAGGAACCAGCACTTCTTAGAGAAATGGCTGATTCCAGATCTGGGGTTAGGAAATACACAAAGTGAGCCTGAAATATTTCCTTATACCAAATAGCAAGGATGCAATAAAAAATGACTAGCGTCATCATGTCAAAGGGCCCAGGGGCCAACTTGAAGAGGCCCCTACTGGCAAAAGATGGGATAGTCACGAAAGAGAACTGCAATGAAGAGATAATAATGTTTAAAGCCAGAAGTCTGTAGTAGTAGTAGTAGTAGCAGCAGTAGTAGTAGTAGTAGTAGTAGTAGTAATAGAATAAAATTAATTGATCACCATTGACAGATACTAACAAACCAGCTCATTATTTGAAAACTGGTAAATAAAGACAGAGTATCAAACATTTATCTTGCCTTTCCTATGTGACTGTATCATTGGGTAACCAAATAGTAGATGAGGAGTAGTTTCTCTTTGCAGAAGTAGTCCAGCTAATACATTGTAACACCTAAAGAATTAATAAATCTGGGAAACAATCATCAATGGCTGCTAACATTAAAAAAAAAAACCCAGAGAAAATCAGATGCTATGTACCTCCATAAAAAAGTATACAATAACACCTATAAGATAATCTTGCTGAATAAATTGAATAAAGCGTTTAGATCTAACAATCAATTTACAGATGCTACAGGGACTAGAGGAACATGTTAAGTTATACCATTTGGATTGCAATCAGCAAAATCCAAACTGTGGAAAACTATAAGATAAACAACCAGGTTTCTTCAATAAATAAATTGCACAAAGAAAAAAAGAGGAAAGACATTTTTCTAGCCCCACATCTCATCAGCGCCCTCACCTTTCCTGTAGTCTTCAAATTTGGAGCCTCACCAGTTGGGTCTTTAGAGAAAGGGTCTTAGTCTTCCTTTGTTGGGGGAGGGGGAGAAATGGAGGAAGGGCTTGCTATTTGGGATGGGACAGGAGACCTGGGTCCAACCTCTCAATTTAGAGAACTACAACCATTTCCCTAAAGCCTTGCTCCTCATTCTCCATTCCATAATACCCAACACCCCAATTTCTGAGCCACCTGGGGGTCCGCTTGTTTCTCTGTCATATGTCCCTCTGTAAATTGTTCAGCTCTGCTAGGTCAGTTATGATGGCTCCATCCACTCTCATCTCCCCAGAATGCATTGAATCTCTCCTCCACTAATATCTCTTTGTTCACTCTGTCATGTGCAGTTGCTCTTAAAATTTCTCACTGTCCTTTCAGTGGGGTTTTGTGAAGGAGTGGAGCAAGACATGTATGATCAATCTGCCATGCATAATGCTTTATACCAGGACTGTCCCAGAAATTCCGGGATGGCGATCTCTAGTAACAGAGTAATTCCATGGGTTTTGACTATGGAAGAAAGCAGGTGAGACAGCCAAGAACCGGATAATCTCCTTGTAGATTCAGCAACAACTCTGGACACTAGAGACAAAGGCTGAATATTAAAACATCTTCTGAGCATTAAGTCCACCGCTCAGCAGAGTTTAGATTTCAGACAATCTAAAGCTGCTGCGCTGGCTTAGAGAATGTGGAGGTAAGTAAAAGAGAGCTGAGATTCAGCCTCACTGTCTGCCCAGGCCCAGACAAAGCCCCACATGCATTCTGATGCACATGTGCACAAGAGTCCTCATTTCTGCACTTGCAGGACATCTGGCAACCCAAGATCATAAATCCATTGCAATTAGGTCTCTAACCAAGCCATCCCCTGGTCGCTCATCAGCTCCTAATTGCCAAATCCAAGTTGGCTCATTATATAGAAGTCCCCTGACACTGTCGACCACTTGCCACCTTTTCTTTCACAAAACCAGTTTATTAAGTTACACTGATAAATAACCACCACAGGTGAGCTGATTTGATTTCCCCTTCTCCCTCTCCTTCCCCTATGGGTACCTCTCCCCCCATCCCCGTGCTGCTACCTACATCTCCCCTCCCTTCAGTGCTTGGAGAACTGAGAAGGAGGCTGGGTATTTCCATTTTCCTTAAGAAACAGTAGTTTACATAAATTGTTTAGAGGGTTAGGTACTTAGAAGTTCTTTTAATGGACACTGGTTTTCATAACTATTTGCTTTTAGATTTTTCTTGACGGGATGTTAATTATTTAAACTATCAATAAAGCATTGAGTTGTAAGTTTGGTTAAATTGTACCCTGGGGCCATGTGGGAGGATCAGTGTCTGTCACTGAGCATTACAACCTTGCAAGCCCCCAGGCAGTAGGGAAAGGAAGAGAGGCTGAGCTGGGGTGGGGAGGAGGCACTGGCCCTGCCTCCTCCTGACATCAATGTGGAGCTGCTCAGTTTCAGCACTTGTTTGTTGTGAGTCACTTGCAACAGCAGATGTTGAGGACTGAAAGGACCTGAAGCCCCAGGTCCTTGGGCTTGGAGGGATGGAGGGATGGAGGGATGGAGGTGATGGAGGGATGGAGGTGATGGAGGGTGATGGAGGGATGCTTGCTGAAGTTGGGCTTTTAAGGCAGAAAGTCAGGACTTTCTCATCAGGCCTGATGACAGACCAGGGGACCAGAGGCAGTCGAGGGAACACGGGACAGCCTACTCCATCTTCTCTCTCATTCTCTCTCTTTGTAGCTAGGTGGTACCCCCTACGGCGGGAACCCACGGCCCCACAAAATGTACTTCTTTCTCTCCTTAGTTCTGTCACAAAGAATTCAGTCTGAACTTTGGAGGTCAGGTCCCAAAGAGACACCCTGGGAAAGCCAATTCCTTATGCACTTGTGGCTGGTTTGCAGGGTCCTTCGGAGAACCCCCTGACACTGAGCCCCTGATGCAAGCATGAGTTATGGGGCTCGCATAAAATATGTTTCCATGGCTGAGACTAGATCAACATGGAGCTGGATGAATTAACCGCCAAGCTGATAAGTACTAACATCTGAAAAGGCACAGAACTGTGGGCCATCTATCAGGGACACTTGGGGAAGCGAAACCAGTTGGGCAGCAACTGTAAAAAAGGCCTTCTTGACATGCTACAGCAGCGGTTCCTAAATTTGGTTGCACACTGGAATCACCAGGGAGCTTTTAAAAGTCCGAGTGCCCTGTTGGACCCCAGGCCATACAAGTCAGAGTCCGAGGATGGGACCCAGGCATCAGTGCTTTTTAAAAGCTTCCCTGATGATTCTAGTGGACAGCCAAAAGAGAAGCACTGCCTAGAGTCCAGCGAGCTCCATTTCCATCCTGGTCTGTGCTACCCAGCTGTGCAAGCCAGGAACCTGGGTAGCACCCAAGTAATCCATGCCTTCCTAAGCCCTCCAGGGCTGCAGGCTTCCTCAACTCCAGGGGTCATCTTCATGCAGAAAACAATGGGCCTGGTGCTCCCCAGAGCTGTATGGTGCTGGGACTCTGTGTGATGCTACCATTCTAAGATCTCTTCCTCTCTTTTCTCTCCATTCCCACCCAGCCTGTTGCCTTAGTTCATCTCTCCCCATCCTTAGCCGGAACGATTACAGTAGTCACCTAACTGGCTACTCCACTAATCCATTCTCTGCACTGGGTTAGGTGATCTACACACCAAATTTGTTCATGCCACTTCTCTGCTTAAAACACTTTAAGGAGCCCCTACGGCCTTCAAAATAAAATATGGACCTCTCTGCTCAGCAATGAAGACTCTCTGCAATGTGATCTCTCTTGCCCCCTGGCCTCATCTCCTATCCTTATCCCATTCACACCCTGTGTTCCCTCCACACTGGGCCCCTTGGTGCTCCATGCTATTTTACATGTCTGTGTCTCCACCACAGCTGCCTAGCCAACCCCTGTCCTTTAAGCTCTAGCCAAAGGGCAGTTCTCTGGGAAGACTTTGCAGACCCCGCGGAGTCCAATGGGCTCGTTGTGCTTCTGGGTCTGGTATGCACCCCTCCTTGCATGCTTCCTACAGCACTGCCATTATTTCTGTGCATCTGTCTGTCTTTTCCCCCTTTGGACACTTGGTTGATCCCAGGAGACCTTCATTTGCAGACCATGGGAACCTAATAAAAAGCCAATTGCCTGAGCTCAGAGCAGCAGCCCTGGATCTACTTCCTCTCACCCACTTTGAATCGCCTCCGCACCAGCTTCTCCCAGACCCGGACCTGCTGGGTTTGGCATCTTGGCTTCATTTTCTGTGGATGCCAGTGGAAAACTACTCTGGACAGGGTGCTTGTGAGCGAGCTGGCAGGCCACAGAATGTTGCTTCTGGGGACTTCCTCTGCCTTGTTCTAGTCTAGGCCCTAGGAACATGCCATTTGGGTCCCATCCAGGAAAGGGAATTATCTGTGATCTCTTATATGGTTGCTCCTTGAAGCAAGCGACAGAGCCTGATTCACCTTTGGATCTCAAATGCCTGGTACCGTGCCTAGGACGATCTAGGCTTTAGGTATTCAATAAACATTTATTGCAGGGTGGTTGGATGGATGGATGGATGGATGGATGGATGGATGGATGGATGGATGGATGGATTGGCTGGTAAGGTGATGGACAGAAGGATAGACAGACTGAAATGGATGAATGGCATTTCCTTTCAATTTTTTCTTGTTCCTTCTGATGGGCACACACCTCGTCTACTCCCTTGAACCTCCCCTCTGGAAACCAGGCCCCTGGGGTATAGACCCAGGTGAGGCTAGAAGAAACCAGACCAGAATGTCACACCAGCTTCCCCAATTGCCCTTTATAGTGAAACCATATACCAAACAGCCCAGCACCTGATTAGCTGCTTGTACCACTCTCTGTTAGTTATATGTATCACCGATCATCTTTTCCTGGCTATACTGTGAGCCCTGCTGGATGGACACTCTGCTTGTCTTACAGCCCCTCCACCCCCAGCTCAGTTCAGATCCACAGTAAGTGCTCAATGAATGCTGGATCACTGGGAGACCAGCCAGCTTCCTAGACAAGGACTGAGGGTCTCCCCTCATTGAAGAAAAAAAGATGGCCTTCCTTTCTCTAGAATGTTCAGCCTCTGCAGAGATGATTTGGCATCTGTTTTTCAATCTGGGGTAAATGTTCTGGATGAAAGAGTCGCATTAAAATGCCTCCCAGGGCACTTAGGGAATTACACTTGGGGAGTCCTTCTTGGCAGCAGATAATAAATCAATCACAGCTCAGTGAAAATGCTGGGTTAGAAGGGGATCACTCAGGCCAGGCTAAGAAAGGAATCAGGGACACCCTATCCCTTGAGGCCCATACTCAGAGACCCTCCTGTGGATTTAGGTGCTGGACTTAGAATGACCAGCCATTCCAGTTTAACCAGTACTGTCCCGGTTTTAGCACTGAAAGTCCGGCATCCTGAGACCCCTCAATCCCAGGCAAACAGGGACAGTGGGTCACCCTAACTCTGGTGCTCTTTTCCTCCCCTCCTCGGCAGCTCCTTTGCACAGTGCAGGAGCCCTGTATGTGCCTCCATGTTTACGCGGCTGCACCCCACTTCCAAATATCTTCCCACCAGTAACCTCGATAGCCAGTGAGTGTCCATGGCCAGCACAAAGAGCCGGGAGCTCCTGTTTCCAACTCTAGGGACTGAATTCTGAATATTGTTCCTTGTGCTGCCCCAGCTGGCTCCCAAACACCAGGGAAATTACAGGGAAGGGAAGCGGGGAGCAAATGTACCTGAAGGAGGGAGACATTGGCAAGGCTGAGTCGGAAGAGGTAGTTCCTGCGAAAACAGAAATGGAAATCACAAGTCAGGTTGGTTATGCAGTGAGGTCCCCAGGGAGCAGTTCCCTGGCTCCTGCCTCATGGGGTGCCAGGACTGGATGCCGACTGCAGAATACCTACGGTGGGCTGACTCCCGGGGAGAGCTTTACCTCCATTAGCTCATTTAATCTTCACAGCAACCCCATTAGAGAGAGAAAACCCCATGCAGATGGGGAAACAGGTTGGGTTTCCTGTCACAGAGATAATACGTGGAAGGGTTAAAACCCAGACCTGTCTACTTCTGAAACCCACACTGTCTGCTTCCTAGCCACCCTGGCAGACCCAGGGAGGAACCCTCACCACCTTTTCCAACAGTGGAACCTGTTTCTGTTCAACTTAAAGCCTCTCGGAGCTCTTGCAGACCCAGACAGGCCACCTTCCTCCTTCCCTCATGTACCTCCCTGAACCACTGGCCTCCTGAAACGGGCTAGCCATCTCTCCTGGCTCACACCATGGGCCCCCGGGGTCCTGTCTGCTTCCTCATGTCCTGCAGTCCTTCCTGTAGTTAGTGACTCTGGGACACCTGTCCGCCGCCCTGGACCACCTATCTGCTCTTGCCCGCATTGCCCCCTCTGCCACCTCATGCACGATTCCTCTTCCCTACGGTCCAACCAGCACAGGGCTGCCAGTCTCAAATTCCTCAAACACCATTTTCATCATATCAGCCTGCTGCTCAGAACCCTTAAATAAAGAAACTTCTGTCCACGCAAAAACCTGCACATGGATGTTTATAGTAGCTTTATTTATAATTGCCCGAACTTGGCAGTAACCAAGATGTCCTTTGGTAGGTGAATCGATAAATAAACTGTGGTACATCCAGATAATGGAATATTATTGAGTGCTACAAAGAAATGAGCTATCAAGCCATGAAAAGATATAGAGGGATCTTAAATGCATATTACTAAGTGAAAGAAGCCAATCTGAAAAGGCTGCACATACTGTATGATGCCAACTATATGACATTCTGGAAAAGGCAAAACTATGGAGACAGTAAAAGGTTCAGTGGCTGCCAGGGGTTGGTGGTAGGGGGGAACTGGATGAATAGGCAGAGAGCACAGAGGATTTTTAGGGCAGTGAAAATACTCTTGATGAAACCATAATAATGGATGCATGTCATTATACATTTGTCCAAACCCATGGAATGTACACCACTAAGAGTGAGCAATACCAAAAACTACGAACTTTGGGTGATAATGATGTGTCAGTTTAAGTCCATCAATTGTAACAAACATACCTCTCTGGTAGGGGATGTTAATGGTGGCGCAGACTGCACACGTGGGGCAGGGGTATATGGGAATTCTTTGTACCTTCCCATCAATTTTGCTGTGAACCTAAAACTGCTCTAAAAACAATAGAGTTTAAATTTTAAAAACCCTTAAATAATAACGATGATGATACTACTACTACGACTACTACAAGCCACCTACTGAGCACTCACAGTGTCAGGCACTGCTGAAACTGCTTTGCCTGGACTGTGGAGCCACAAGGCTCCACTAGGTATGGACTCGGGGGTGGCACAGCACCACCGGTCAGGGTGCCACATGAAAGTGACTGCAGGTCCACAAAGTAGACTCTGTGGCAGAGACAGGAGAATTCCAGTTCAGCCATTCGCTAGGGGCCTTCGGAGCAGCTCCGTGTGTGCATCTGTGAAATGGACGTGCCTGTCTTTCTAATGCTTGTCTTCCCTATTCCTCGGGGCCGTGGAGGCAGGGGAATGGTGTGATGCGTGTTAAAATGCTTTATTAACGTCAAAGCAGAGGTAAAATTTTGGTTTTTCCCTAAGAGTTTTCTTTCCTTCTTCCACTTCCTTGGGTCAGTCCTCTTCTCGTTCCTGAAGTTTTTAGGAATAATTGTTTTACAAAGTCCTGGCCTACCTTAGCTGTGCTAAGAAGAGAAATGAGGGGAAAAGCTGCAGTGGAGGAGGTCAGGAAGAGGAGGAGGGGCCTTGCTGCCTGAATCCAGGGACTTGAAGGAGACGCCTCAGGCTGGAGACTTCTCTTCTCCAGCTCTGGCTCCAGGCCCAGACCCCAGTCAGCTTCCTTGCTCTCCTGGGTGGCCCGGCCCCACTGGATGACCTTGGCTCCAGCCTTCTGCTGAGATTCCCCACCCTCACCCCCCTGACCCAGGGACAGATGGGCTCCGGCTTATGGCTCTGCCCCCAGCTGTCTGCTCAGGTAACACAGGCATCTGCTCATAGCTTTAAAAAATTAGGGGAAACACTGCATCACTTTATTCATTTTTATCCCGTCAAAAATCATGCATCAATCACAACATCATAGTCTACTCTTCTGGGAGACGAGAACAGAGAGAAATCTCTGTAGCCTGACTCACCCTAAATCCCTTATGGAGCAAGGTAGGGCATAAATGAGTAAAAAGTATCCCCTAGCCTTAATCCCGGAGGCTCAGGGGGTCAGAAAGAAGGGGGAATCTGACTGGTAGAAGAGAAAGAGGAAGGAAAGTGACCTAGAGAAAGAGGGAGAAGAAAGAAGCTGAGGACCCACTTCATTTGCTCCGAGGGGTGCCAGGGGCCAAGTCCAGGACTGATTTTCCCCATTCCCTGAGGGCGTAGCCAGGCTCAAGGACCCAGGAAAAGGTATGTCTCCACCTATGGGGGGGGTCAGGAAGAGCAGTGTGACAACAAACAGGTGACATACCCTTCTGGGCATCAGTTTCCTGGTCCATACAATGGACTCATAGAACCCAGGTCCTGGGGGGTTATTGTGAAGGTTAGGTGATTTATTACACGCCTGATTGACTACATGTTTTAGACGTACGGTACATGTACATGTACGGTACATAAAATGGTGCCTGGCACAGGACACGTACAGAATGAATGGCAGCTTTCAAAATGCTTCCACAGGTTCAGAGGGAGGCGTCAGGATTTTTTTACAGTATATACACAAGCAAAGTAGGTGGAATCTCAATAAGGCGGAAGGATCTTATCAGTCAGCTTCCTGACTGCAGTGTTGTGCTGTCGTTATGCAAGATGCTACATGGGGAGAAACTGGGTGGAGGTATATGGATTGGATCTCTGTATTATTTCTTACAACTGTGCGTACAGCTATGATGATCTCAAAATAAAAAGTAAAACAATTAGTCTCTTGAAGAGCTGTGAAAAATTAAGTCCACACGCTTATAGACTCGCATGTATACCGATTACCTCTGGCGGGACACACAAACTCACCACAGGCCGTGCGTCCCAGGAGGGATCCCGCTTGGAGTGTGGCGGGGTGGCCCTGCTTTTCACTGTCTACTCTTTTGTGCCTTCTGAATGTTGTACCGGAACATATATTACTGATGCAACATAATTAGTTAATTCAAAATTTAAAAGAATAAAAATAAAATGCTTTCAGCCCAGTTTCCCCACCGTCCTGTGATGTTGGCAGCACGGAGACTGCAACCCAGACCTTGCAGATGAGGAAACTGAGGCTCAAGGTGAAGATCACCCAGGACAAAAAATGTAGCTCACCTGGTCCCAGTCCAGAGCTCTGTCATTGGCGTGCCTCCTTTTCATACCCCACATGACGGGGGAGGACACTCAAAAAAGCCCAGAGGTCAAGGATGGTGAGCTACCTAGTGTAGCTTGGAGGTGCCCAGCCCAGTGGTCACCCTCCGACACCCCAGACCAGCAAATATAAGCTCTGGGTTAGAGAGTCTGAAAAACACCACTGCAGTAGGATGTGATAACATGGACGGGCAGAACAAACTCTAGCCCTGGGCTTAGGAGGCCTAGGTTCTGGTCCTCATACCTGTTGTCACCTGGCTATATGATGTTGGGAAGGTCACCTTCCCCTCTTTAGGCCTCTGCCTCTTCATGTTTAAATCAATGGCAGGTAGATTAGAACAGCGATTCTCAAACCTAAGCGTGCATCAGACTTGCCTGGAGGGGCTGCTGAAACGCAGGTTGCTGCCCCCCCCCCGAGTTTCTGATTCAGCAGGTCTGGGGTGGAGCCCAAGGACTTGCGTTTCTGACAAGTTCCGAGGCTGCTGGTGCTGCTGGTCCAGGGACCACTCTTTGAGACACACTGGAATCGGCCATCTCTAAACTCCCTTCCTTATCAGAGTTGATGGTCTATGATTTTGTGAGCATTATCTCCTCCTCCTTCACCCCATTAAGTCCCCAGAAAGTCCTCCCTAGAGCCTGTTATCCTTTGGATACTGAACCTGGACAGTGGGGCTGAAGGAGGTGAGGCAACAGGGAAGTGAGGTCTTGCATGAAAGTGAGGTCCGGCGCAAGGCCTGAGTCCGGTGTCCTGCAGGTGGCCAGCTGGCCAGCAGGGGGCTCCTGGGCACCTTCTCTGCACGGAGCTCTCAGGGATGACGCCAGCTAGGCTGGTTCAGGCAGCATAGCAGGGATGGGGGTAGGAGGTGCCCAGCAGGCGGTCCTGCTTCCAATAACTGCCAGCCACTGAGGTATGTGGCTTGCTGAGATCTGGAGGTCTACAGGTCACTCCCAACCCCAAATGCTTCCTTCTGTGGGGAGGACAGACATTCAGACACAGAGAAGGCCTGGCAGAGAGCAACAGGGGCCCAGGACACAGGAATGCCCACAGTGGGCTCATCCCAAATAATATTCCCTCTATCCAATTCTAAGCACCCGCACTCCTGGCCCCAACCCTGCTGCACCTCATTACCTGGCTCCCACGATGAGCTGGTTCCTAGAGGGATCCAAAGCGAGCTGGGAGAAATCTTGGGCTCCAGGATAGGTGAAGTTAGAGACCCAGGGCTTCAGGTCTGGGGGAGGGAGAGGCAAACATTTGGTTACTGTTGGACCAGGGGCTCCCAGCTGCAGCAGCGTGGGATCGGAGAATGGAAGGGCTGCAGTCAGGGAGCAGTGAGGCCAGGGGCTGCCAGATCTGTGAGCAACCAGCTGACAGCTTGGGGTGTGGGGGGGGGCTGTTATCACTGTTCCTGCTACATTCCCTAGCTCGGAGAAGGGCTCTACCTGCCCCTTAGCTGGCCAAAGGGAGACTGTAATCACCCTTGACTCCCTCAGTCCCTCTCTAGCTGCGTCCAACACACTGACAAATCCTGTCTGTTCTATCCCCACCTGTCTCTAAAATCCGTCCATCTTGCCCTCTGCACGCCACACCCTATCCGAGCCGCCGGCATCTCTTACCTGGACTGGTGCCAACAGTCTTCTAACTAGCCCGGCTCCCACGCCCACCCCGACTGTCCATTTTCCACACGGCAACCAGAGTGGTCTTTCTAAAATGCACATCTGGTGGTGTCACTCTCTAGCTTAGGTCCTTGAAAAGCGCCCAGTTGCCCCAAGGAAAAGTCCTAACTCCCGTGAAGGCCTTTGGATTCTAGCCCCACTGTCGTCCGAAGCCAGATGCCTGGCACATGAATTATTTAGTGATCCATGGAAAGAATGGTGCTTCATCATTTATATCCCCCTGAGACTCCGCCTCAATCACACGGAACTAGAACACTGCACTTTTCCAGCTCTACTCTACGCTACATTTTCGCACTTCTGTTCTCGCTCAATGGAACGGTTCCTATTCGTCCCCATCCCCACCCTGCCTCCTCCAAGAAGCCTTCCCTGACTCCCGCAAGCCAGGGTGAGGGGCTCCCATAGGCCTCTACTTCACTGCCATAAAAGCCCCCATCACACTGGGTGTCTATCCTAGTAGGATTGCCCTAGGGGACAGGGAAGATCTCACTTCTTGGATCTCCAGGTTCCACCCAGCACCTGGCAGTGTTTGAATGAATGGATGAGTAAGCCCTCAACTTCCTTCTGTACAAAAAGAATCAGATTATCAGACAAGGCTCCATGGAGAGCGGGTGGTCAGTGTCCATCCCTATTTCCAAGGAAGGATCTTCCCCGCCAAGGCCAAAGCCTGTCGTGGGCATTGGGTGGGCAGAGAGGAGGCCTCGCAGCCTTCTGGAGGGATGGGCAGTGGTCTGGGGAGGGTATGCCTAGGGAAAAGTACCCAGCTGACCTTCCCTCCTGCTGGAGGCCCGCTCCTCCTCCCATCTTGGTGCACAGGCACTTCAATAGCTCCCCCTCACCCATGGCTCATGGGTAGGAAGGAGCTGACCAGTCATGAGAGAGCCTCAGGTAGAAGAACATTCGTGCCAACGGGGATAAAAATGAGGGTGGAATGTGAGGCTCTGTGCTCCTCCCCACAGCGCATTAACGCCTGCCTCATAGAAGGCCCAGAAGAGTGAGTGAGTGTGGGGTGTGTGTGTGTGTGTGTGTGTGTAATCCAAAGGAAATAAATCATTGCTCATTATCCCTCGACTACAGAGTAAAAGCAGCCCTTCATTTCTGCACGACAGGCCAACACTTAATCACTCACTGGAGAACCAGAAGTTTTGTGAGCTGGATATTTTTCAGAAAACTGTGATATGCACAATTAAAAAAAAGAAGAAAGAACTTCTGCAGCAAAATGAAGCAAACCCCCTGGGTCTGCCCCTGTCCTCACCAGATGTCTATGGGTTGGCAATAATTGTCACGTAGTTGCAATAACATTTGGGCAATATCGATATAAGGAGTAGGTCTGGAGTTGGGTAGGCTGGGTTTTTAGCTGAACTCAAGGCCACTCTTAGAAATCCTCATAGGATATTTTAATATCTTAGAGACTAAGCCAAGGGTCCACTTCCTCCAGGAACCCTTCCTGGATTATTACCTCTCCAACCAATCTTATTTTTTTCCACATTCTCTCTACCCTGTCTGTTCCATTCACATTGTATGTTATTGTCACTCTAAATGTGCTCCAGTATATTTTCTGTGGGGGTGGAGAAGGTGTGTGTGTGAGAGGCTTGCCTGTCCCCATCAGACTGGGTGTAACCCAACGGTAGCAACAGGGTCACACTTTAATTCCCTTCTTCCCTTCTGACAGGTATTCCAGGTGTGGGCAGCTGAACAGGGGAAAAGGTGGCATGACTGGTCTGCAGCAAGCCAGGAGAAACTCAGTCTGGGGACTTCTCTGCTCAGTCTTCACTCAAGCCCTTCCTTGAGAAGGGGAGAGGGACAGGGAACAAGGCAGGAGCAGGGGTGACGGTGGGGGTAGGGAAGTGAAGGGTAAAGGCCCCTTTCAGTTTCTGTCTCTCTCCCTTAGTCTGCAAGGGACGGACATGGGCAAGGCGGAAAGGGAGAGGAGGAAGAGATGAGAAGGAAGCGATCCTGGGGGAACCGTCTTGGGAAGGGAGCCAGCTTCCTCTGATTAAACAGGAAAAGAGGACCAGAGGGAAGGCTGTTCTTTAAAACACCAAGCACGTTCTGAGCTCCATGTGCAGCGAACGCTTCGGACGGTGTCTTTAAGAGAAAAATGACATTCTCCATGACGCGCCTGTGATTTTAATTATGTATAGTCAATTCAATTACCCACTTTGTGGATTAACCACTGCCAGTGTTAACTCCATATTGGCTTTTCCCTGCTGCCTAGAAAGGCCATGCTGTGGTAGAAAGAGTAACATGCAGGCCAAAGAGAAACACAGGAGGGTGTCCCTTAAAAGAAACCCACAGCAAAAAAGTCTAACCTTACAAAACAGAAAAATATCTGTCAGATTCTGCCACTGGCTGCTCCTCTAGGGGATTTAGGGCTTATCCACAGATTAGCCATATGTCAGGGGAGAGGGAGACTCATAGCTACAGGGTTGGAAACCTACAGATCTGTCAGAAATAAGGTGTGACGTATGAGGGGGATCCTGGAAGGTGCGGGTTGCAGCTGAGCTGGATTATGGCAACCTCTCTGGAACACAGAACCTAGTTGCTCAAGATGAATCGAGTCCCTTGTGTGTGCTCAGTGGTACTAAAGGATTTGGGGAGAACAGAGGACGAGCCCCGGTCCAGGACCAACTGCTGAGGGGCCAAAGGGAGTGACTTTTAAGAAACAATAAGAGATACTTGACTACTCAAAAGAAACTCTTATTCACCTCTGAGGCCCCACGGTGTCCAGCTCTGTGCCTGGTGTGAAGCAGGGCCAAATAAAAATTTGGTGACTAAACAGGAACACCCAAGGCTGTCAGAATGAGGAAGTAGGTAAGCTGGTGGAAGTCAGGAGGGCTGGGGAGGAAAAGCAGAGATAACGCCACTCTCCAGGGCTGTCAGTCTAGGATGACAGACCATCTCCTCTTGGCCAGGCCTACAGGGATTCCTTAGTGATTCTATGACAATCACCTATGTCAACCGGAGCCTCATTCCTTCATTCTGAAAGAGGGTGGGGTGGCAAGTCAGTTTCATTCATGTAATTTACACATGAAGATCAAAAATTATGTCAAGGAAGCCAGGCACCCAAAGAACACATCTCCCACATCCCCACCCTTCCCCAGTTTGCTCCAGAACAGACCAGCCTGGCAGGGGGTTCCCCTGCTCTCCTTCCATTGTCCCTGACCCCAGAATCAGCCAGGCCAAGAGTGCTCCCCCCCACCCCACCCCCGTGAAGTCCCTGAGAGGAAATGTTTCAGTAGGAGCCGCCACAGTGGCCCCCAGTGTGAGGAAGACAGCTCTCAGCCCTCAGAATCCAGCTCCCTCTGTCCCCCACATGGTCTTTCCCTTCAGTGACAGCCACCATCAGTGCTTCAGAAGCCATCAGAAAAGCCTGAAGGTGTGTACACGGTTTATAGGCTTAAAGACATTGCTAATTTACTTTAATCCACTGAAGCCTTCAAAACCTGGATCCCAGCTCAAACAAGGCAGCACAGAGAAAACAGCTGGAAACCCTCCTCCCCAAGGCAGGAGACAGGAGCCTGCCCACACCTGGGAATCCCACACTTCCAAATGCCCCAAGCCTCCCACCTCACAGCCCCCAACTCCTATTCATCCTATCCCCCCACCCCCACCCCACACCTCCCAAATCCCAGGTTAGCCTCAGACTCATGGATTTATTTTTCCAGCCTGGTTTCTATCTTGCCCCTCTTGACTAGCTGTGTAGAATCCCAGACGACAGGTTATACGTCCTCCTGCCTAGGACACCTGAGGGTAGAGCACCTGATCACTCTGCCTTGGGGAATGGGTCAGAAGGTTCTGACAAGTCTCTCCAACCCTCTACACCTCAGCCCCCCTCTCATTTGTAAAAGGAGGTGATAGCTGTGTCCTGCCTCCCTGCTGGAGTTATTGTGAAGGGGAAATAGGAAAGGTGTTTATCAGACCGAAGATCCCGGGGTGAGCTGCCACGTAGGCAATGGATCCTGAAGTGTCAATGCGATGGTAACACCACCAGGGACGCCCACGCTGGCTAACAGGTCATGGAAAAACATCCAAGAAGCTCCAGTATTTGTGCTTTGTTTTTAGATTATCATCACATGTATACACGAATTTTAGAAACTCGTACTGGGGACTTATGAACCCCTCAGGATACGTCCAGCGAGTCACAAATCCCAGTTTGGGAAACACTTTAACAGGACACTCTCATGCCCTCCCTTGACAGACGGAAGGAGACATTAGTCATCAGGGCCCCTTTCCCTGGGGATTCCTTGGACCGCAAAGACAGGCAGTCCTGCAGCAACTTAGAGCAGAAGGAAGCTAGCTTTCCAGAGATCACCAGGCACGTCTACCGAGTGAGTCATCTTCATTCTTCCCAACAAATAGAGCTCAATGCTTCCAGAAGTGCTAGAGCTGAGACAACCAACCAACCCTTGGCCAGCCCGCCCAGGATGTCCACACCTCGTTCTCTAGACAAGGAATCCCAGAGTAAGCCCCCTCTTCCCCAGGGAAAAGGGCCAGAATACATAGTCTGGAAATTAAAATCAGACCCTTCCAGCCCATGGCTGCTGTCCTTACATCTATCCCAAGAGAAAAGTCTCCATACCCTACAGGAAATGATCATCCCAGGACTTCCAACAGCCAGAGTGACCCTGCCGAGGTCAGACCTAAGTCCTTCAGGACACGGTCATTGCAAAGAGGACTGAGTGGGAAATGGCTCTCACCTGCGAAGGCCACGATGGGGTGCTCCCTCCGCGCACACAGCTGCTGCTCACCGCTGGGTTCACTGGCGACATCCTGGGAGCTGGAGAGGTGGAACACCAGCAGTGTGAGGCTGGGCGGCAACAGGGTGACAGCCAGGGGTCCCGGGAACACCATGGTGGGCCCCTCTGCAGTCCTAGCTCCCGGAGGCAGGCAGGGAGAAGACCTGCAATGAAGGACTCAGTCTCACTACGTGCTCCCTTGGCAATGCTCACTTCTTCCAAGTTCCTCTCGGTTGTCAGCAGCCCCATGGGTTTGTTTGTTTAAATAAAGTTATATTTTATTTATGTTACTTAGAGTTTATTATGCTCTAGTAATGCAAAGTTATAGATCATATCCTGAAAGCTAATTTCCCTTGGAATGGTTTTCTACACAAAGCTGACAAATTATAGAGCTTTTTCTATTATGACCCCAAATGACTTAAAATTAGTTTTAATGATAAAGGTCATATCTTAAGGATTTTAATAAATGGAGCTGGGACAAGTGAAGAGCCATTTATAAAAAGATAAATGTGGATCTATAACTCACACCTTATACTAGGAAAAATTCCAACTGGATACAAATTAAATGCTAAGAATAAAGCCATCAAAATAGTAAAAGAAAATGTGGGCAAAATTCTTTATAACCTTGGGGTGGAGAACCATGACTCAAAGTCCAGAAACTATTAAAGGAAAAATTGACAAATTTATATACAGATTACAAACTTCTGCATGCATCCCTTTCCCCCACCCCCAAAATCAAACATCAAGCAAAATCAAAAGGCAAACGACAAACTGGAAAAAAAATTGCAATTCATATCACAGACAAGGGGCTAATATTCCTCATATGTCAGGAACTCCTAGGGATGAAGACTAAAAAGATCAACAATCCAGTAGAAAAATGGGCAAGGAATATAAATGCACACAGGCTTAAAAACATGAATGACACTTATTCTAACTCATAGTAAGAGCAATGCAAATTAAAACTTAGACTAAGATACCTCTGATCACCTATCAGCTTAGCAACAACCCACGTTAGACAACACACTGTTGGTGAGGCAGTGAAAAAGGGGGCACTTTCATATACTGCTAGTGGGTGTGCAAAACGGTACAACCCATGGGGGCGAATCTCACAATCTCTGGCAAAATGACAGAGGTATTTAGTACCTTTTGACCTAATTTTTGAGAGTCTAGACCAGTGCTATTCAAAGTATGGTCCATGGACCAGTGTTGATCCACAAACCAATGACTTTGTGGCAAGGCAAATACAGAAATTTGAGAGTAAGTGTTTAAAAACAAATTATAGTCATTTGGCAGAGTAATTTTTATGTCTGTTGGATCTAATAACACAATATTTGGGCTTGTATTTTGCAAAGTTGTTTTTTTTTTCAATTCACTTCTCTAGTGAATCACTTTTATTAAATTTTACATAAGCATCCACCTGCGACAGACTCTAAATTGAAGAGTAAAACCTGCTCCTTCACCAAGGATAATTGAGAAACAAAAATAGACTATAGAGGCACCTGCACATGTACAAAGTGATTTATGCGCGGGATTGTTCCTGTGGCATCCTTTGAAATAACAGAAGATAGGAAACGACCAAATATCTAGCAACCGGAGACTGCTTCAATACGCTACAATATGTATTTGTAATGGGTACTATGGAGCTCTAGAAAAGAATGAGGATTTTCTCTAGATTTTGATATGGAGAAATCTCCAGGGTATTAAGTGGAAAAAAGCAAGGCGCAAAGCACTGTTAATAGCATGCTACCTTTTGTGTAAAATAGAGGGTAAAAATAAGTATATTTGTCTTTGCTCATCTTAGCATTAACATACACTGGAAAACTAAACCAAACTAATAATAATTTTTTAAGAAGTTTACTTGTAAATAGCCAAATGGTGATCCAGGCTTTTCAATATGTACCTTTTTATATTATTTTTGTTTTTGAATATTACATGTGTTTAATATTACCTAGTCCATAGACATTTTTTAAACCTTTTAAACACTAGTTTTGGCTCTCTAAAACTTGTAATATGGAACGGCCCCAAAAATCCCCTGGAGACCTGACTCACACGCTCAGAATCGGCTCTCACCCTCTCTCCTTCCAGGGCCCATCCACTGTGTCACCAAGCCCTATGGACCCCACTTCCCTCACAGGTCCCTAACCCACTGAGTGGCCTCCTTGTTGTCACTTTCCTCATCTATGAAATGAAAGGTTGAACTAGCTCAGGGATTCCAGGCTGGGGGAAGAGGTGAATCAGAATCACTTCTACTGGGGCTGGAGGCCCAGGGCCAGCTGGTGAGTGATCCCAAAGGTGATTCTGCTGCTAGAGGCCCCTGGGGTTCGATCCCCCTCTAAGACCCTTTGCTCCCAAACCCACCTGTCTTCCCTTCCTACTGCACTGCCTTACCTTAGGTCTGGAAAATTGCAGTAGGATGATTTTCCTGGTGCCTAAGTTTCCTCTTATGTGTGTGAAATGGGTTAACACCTATCCTTGCATTGCTGCAAGGCTTCAAGGAAATACCCCAGTGGCCACACGGTGTATGCCCAGCAGAGTCCCCCCTTCTCCCTTACCCTGCTCCATCCTGCACCCCATGGGGCACTAGTTCCTAGAGCACCTCCTTGATCCTCTCATACAGAGCCTGGCCATCCCTCTGAGCAGAGACACTCTTTGAGGGAGGTTTGGCCCAAGCTTATTCCCTGGAATTTTTTTTCACCCTGCTGCTCCCACGGAGTTAGTCCTCAGTGCTAAGCTGCCTGGGGCTTGGGACTGCTGTCCTGTCCCTACTGCCCACCATCTCCTTTCCCTGACACTCATGCCCGGACTCGGGGGAAGGAGGAATCAACGGTCAGGGCCAACCCTCCACAGCCAGTCAACCTGGGTTCAAATCCCAGCTCTTCTCCTTATCAGCTGTGCAACTCTGGGAAAAATACTTAACGTCTCCCTGCCTTAGGTTCCCCAGATTGAGAGTGAGAATAGCAAAATCAACTCCCTTAGCAGATGTATGTATTAAAGGAGTTATTATCTTTAAAAGGCCTGAAACAGTGCCTGGCAGACAGGGAGCATCCATTAGTGAGAGCTATTCTGGTGCCCTGGAGGAAGTGGGGCAGGCTGGGGGACTTCCTTTTGATCTTTGACACCTGTGCTGGATGTCTTCTATTTGTCCCTCCACTCTCTCTCTTCCTCCCAGCTCTGTGCCTAGGCTGCATCCAGGGACTTTTTACTTCTGTTTGGCCAGTGGAGGGTGGGTGGCACTGGCAGCACAGTGAGCTCCTGTCCTATGGGTTTCTCTGCCTCTAGGTTCCAGCAATCAATAACCCCCCTCCTCCCTTCAGGCCTAAGGGTACCGCCTCCTCCTCACCAGCCTCAGGGTACCCACAGTGAGCAGACGCATATGGTTCCCAAATCCCTCCCCACAGCTTTGTAAACAGCTGCTTTATTAAAGTGCCCTCCTACTTCCCACTTTGAGTGTGCCATCTGTTTCCTAGGGGGACCCTGGCTGATACAATACCTATGTGGTGATATTCAACACATATGCAAATATCTTTGTAGACCTTAGCTGGGCTTTACCTCTATCAGCAACTCGGGGCATCTAAGTTGTAGGAAGCTGTCCTCCCCTCATTATTCCCAATCCTCCCCCTCCCTCCTACTCCCTTCCCAGGACTCCCTGCCTCCCCACCCCAGATCTGACTACCACCCCCAAAGCCCCTAGGCTTGGCCCTCTGTGTGGCCACATCCTGAACTCTGGGACCTGAATTAGAAGCACACCCTGGGCCTCCTCCCCTCCCCCAGAACTCAGGCCTTAAAGTCCGTAATTTCCAAAGAAGTTCCACTCAATTATGGTTTTTATGTAAGTATGTCTTCCAAGTCCCTCCTGAATCTGTAATTGCTAGATTAATATCACTCCCTCCGCCTAGCTCCAACACAGCGTTTCTGTTGTTTGAGGAGAAAGGAAGGGAACACAGAGCATGAATGGGGGCCAGAAAGGACTGAGGGCAGGACCTGGATTCCAGACCTCCTCTACTCAGGTGAGGGAGGAGAAAAAGCAGCCAGAGCAGCAGACGGATGAATGGGCACACTGCACTCAGACTAGAGCGTCACCCAGACAGGCTGGACGCTGATCAGGGAGGACACAGGAAAATCCTTTTTTCAGATGAGCATTCGCATCCTTAGGAGTGTGACGGTGGGTCATCCCAGGGGCCACACACGCAGGCCTGTTTTGCCATCACCTTCAAGGACCTCTTCTGCTCTTGGCAAGGAAGTCAGTAGACCCTAAGAAGGGTGCAAAGGAGGGACAGAAGGAGCAGGGCAGCGAGGAATGAGGCTGAAGTGTGGGGTGTTGATGGTCAGGGCAGGGCTCAATGAGCCAGGGCTTGCAGCTCTGCAAACGCCAGCAGAACAGGACGTGCCATGCTGAAAATGGACAAGCAGTCAATCCCTACAGCACCAAGAGGGTGACAGCATCTGACTTTTTGAGCAGACTTCTACATTCTTGGAAGGGAGCAGGGAGTGACTTCCCAATGCCCAAGAATTCTTCATCTTTGGAAATTATCTCCCTTCTACCCACAGGTTAAAGGGGTAGGTCCTTAGCAGCCTTATATACACACCTTATCCCCACTCCATCATAGCCGCTTGCACCAAGCACAGTCATGTGGTCAAAACAGACCAATCAGATGGTCTCTCATGGCAATTGGGTGAATAACACTTCCTCTCACCCCCAGGGCCACGTTAGTCTTTGTAAAGGGACCTGGAACATATAATGTGGGCCCTGTGGCATGGCTATCTCCCACCTGTTATGTGGGCTGAGGAGGGGAGCTGAGACCATCTGAAGACAGAGACCAGTGACAGGAGCCAGACAGCAGAAACTCTCTGAGATGCTGACAGCCTTCCAGCTCCCAGCTCCATCCCTTTCCAGAGGTCTGACTCCATTCTACTTCCACAAGCCACCCGCTCCTGGATCCTTGTAATAAAATGTCCCCTGTTCTTGCTTAAGCCAGTCAGAGTTGGGTCAGACCAGGAGTCGCCTATGTAGCATTGCCTCCTCGTGTCCATTCTTCCTTCCTCAAGCAGCCTCTGCATCAGTGTAGGGTGGGGACAAGGTGCCCTGCTCAAAGCCTTCCTGGCCTTCTTGACAGGGGTCACCAGGGAAAGGCGTGAGGAAGTCATTGGTGGGGCTTATGTCTAAGAGGGCTTTCCTTCTTCCCACCTGGCCTTCAGATGGGACGGGCGGTACTACATCAGCCTCTGCCGCTTTAAGTGAAATGACCTTTAGCCAAGTGATAAAGATTGTGGTGCGGATGATAGGAGGAACCTGGGATGCGGAGGACAGAACAGCTCTTGTCTGCCTACTTCCAGACTTCTTTCCCACGTTTAACCATCACGCTTCTATGCCTGTTTCCCTGTCTGTGAAATGGGGAGAATAATAATCCCTACCTCAAAGAGTTGTTGCAAAGATTAAAGGAGTTATTTTGTCTGACAGGCTTAGAACAGCACCTGCCACAAAATAAGGCATTGTATAAGGGTTGCTTATTATTATTGTTGTTGTTGTTGTTGTTGTTGTTGAATAATTCCTAATTCGTTTAAGTTCTTGTTTTCAGCTCTCAGTTATCCCAGGCACCATTCCTATCCCATAGATTTTGGTTTCTTATACTTACAACCAATATACCTAAGACAAACAGAAATTTCTAATATGTTTGTCTGATCTGATGTTAAAAGAATCCCAGAATTTCTCCACTGGCAGTGGGTAGATGACACAGGGAGATCTTCCTGAGTGTTGTGGAGTACATGGAAAGTCCTGAGCTTGGGAGGCTGCAGACCTGGGTGCAACTATTAGTGTCCTCACCTACAAAATGAGGCTAATAGTCCCTGGCCTTAGGGAGGATGCTTGTAATGCCCCCAGAACTAAGTCTGGCACAGAGTAGGCCCTGTGTGAAATCCATTTGTATAAATGTATTCATGCACATAGAATATTCAACGAGTTACCCAAGGGTCTGTCCCAGGTTCATCACTCACTCATTTATATAAAACTTCACTGAGCATTTAGTGAATATCTACTGTGTGCTGGGCCCTGTACAGATAGGGGAAGGGAGATGCCTACATGAGAAAAGTGTGGTCCTTACCTTCAAGGAGCTTACAGTTAATAGAGAATAAGAGACATTTCCCCAAGGAACAATCTATCACAAGGCAGAGACAGTGACCCACTGGGGCCTAGGGTCTGGATGGGTATGGGGGCACAGAAAGCCTGTGCTTTGCCCTGTCTCGGGGCTGCTTTGTCACTGGCACTGTGGTATGGTACTTATTCTAGGAGTGGGGGAAGGGAGGCACACCAACGGACTCCTGCTATTTTGGGAAACCCCTAGTGATAAGGAAAGTATTTTCCCAAACCATTGGCCAGAGCTGCTGCTGCCTTCTCTCCCGCTGCTGTCCCAATTTCCCATAGTCCTCCATATGGGGTCACTCTAATGGCGACTGGAGGCGTGTGAATGCATGTGCATGTACATGAGAGAATGTACACCCACGCAGGCACCCCCTTGAGGATGCCTCACCTTCTATGGGACTTCTCCAGGGCTCACTTTCCCAGCACAGATAGTGGGAGAAGGATTAGCGGAAACTGTGGGAGGGGATAAAATTGCTGAGTGAGAGAGAAGGGCAGAGGGCCAAGGCCAGAGCTGTTGGAAGGCCCACAGTTATAGAGGGACTTTTGCTCTTCTCTCTGGGGCAAAGGATGAGGGGCACAGGGGTGGAGTGTGTGTGTGTGTGTGTGTGTGTGTGTGTGTGTGTGTGTGTGTGTGAGAGCTGATCACCCACAAAGCCCAAACTGGCTTCCCAACAGGCTCCCCGCTGCACAACATGCTCTACCCTGCTTGCCAGAGAGCAGATGATCCAGACCTTCCTACAGTGGGGAGGGGCTGAATGTCCACACTGAGGACCATCCAAATCCTTCACCAATCCATTCAGTATGAGGATGAATAAGGGCATCCCAGCCCTCCCGCCAGTTCCAGTCCTACAAAGGAGAGGAAAGCATGGGTAGACTGGGAGGGGATCTGAAGGGAGGTATAAGGTGCCCTGGGGAAGGGAAGTGAGAGGAATGCCAGTGGGATGGAAGTCTAAGATGCCTCACCTAGAAGACAGCACTCAAATAGGGCCTGAAGGAAAGAAAAAAGGAACTTCCGCAGCCACTGGGGCAAGAACACTCCAGACTGAGGGCAAATGGCACAGGCAAATGCTTGGTCCTGGACCATCCTCACATAACCAGTGAGGCTGGAGAGAAGGGCAGAGGGAGATGGAGAGAGAGATGAGTCTGGAAAGGACGACTGAGGCCAAATCATGGGAGACATTAGTGCAAACCTAAAGCATCCAGAGGTTTTCTTCTGCAGAAAAGGAGGGCCTATCGATGGTGTGGGGCCGTGGGAGGATGTGCTTGGATCTGGGCTTCGGGAAGTTAGGTGGCAGCGGCAGTGGGAGGGATGGGTTAAAGCAGGCCATCTGTCTGCAGGGCAACTCTAAGGTCTGGAACTGGGTGCCTCTTCCTCCAAGAGAACCCAGCCCCACGGCCAGAACAAGGCTGAATTTCAGCCCCCACTTGCACCTCCTGGAGGACAGACCAGCTCTGCTGCAGGAGGTGGCCCTGGATAGAAGCAGGGAGAGACTGGAGGGCCAGGTAGGAGAGCGGAACCAAGACAGCCGTAAAGACCCCTCAAGTTACTGCTGCAAGGGGTCCCTTCCAGAACAACTGGGGACCTCTTTTCTTCTGATTGATAAAAAGGGTGTAATCAGAAAGGCAAAGACCACCTAGGTCCCTAAAAGATGAGGGCTTAAATAAACACAGCTGCTGTGTATTGAAAATGTGCCAGGCCCTGTGTTTAGCTTTCTCTGCAAGACCGCATGGCGATTTGGCAAGAAAGCTAAGAAATGCCTTTGTGATCACCATTCTCAGTTGATAGGAAGAAATGAGGTTAGTGGGGCTAAGGAACACGCCCAAGATCCCAGCGCCCGTTGATAACGGAGTTGAGATTTGAACCCGAGACGGCCTGCTGCAGAAGCCCAAGCTCTGGGCCACTCCCTACAGCACCCTTCCCGGAGGAGACCGGCCCCAGCCCTCCTGGCACCTTCCGTAGCCCTAGCTCTGCGCATTCTCACAGCAGCCTTAGAAGCTTAATTTGGTTTCCTGAGTTGGCTTTCTGACCAGGGAGAGCGCTTTATGGCTATAAATTATTAAACTGACTTCCTGCTGCAAATCAGCCTCCTGTGAGTTTGAGCTGTGGGAGCCAGTTTTTCCAGGACCTAAGCGGCTCTGGATAAAGAAATTCCAGTGGCTGCTGATGGACACGGAAGAGTCCAGAGGCCTGGAGCCAGCACACAGACAGCCGCCTGGTGGGGGCCTCCCCCAGCCCAGGCTTGACAACCAGGGGCCAGGTTGGGTGGAGAGAACCAACCGCTTCCTTTTGTCCCCACCTCAAGCTTGGCCCTTGAGCCCTTGAGGACCTCGGGGAAGGGGGGCCCAACGGTTCTCCTTCCCGGGCCCCCTCCCTTCTTGACTCCATTCAAAGTCTCCACTTGGCTGCCTGCCTGGGAAAGGGGGAGAAAAAAAGAAGGAAAAGAAAAGAAGAGGAAATAGGAGGGAAACCAAGAGCAGGAAAGAGTATATTCTGTCCGAGGTTTGGTGGGGAGGGGAAGGCGTGGGGAGTGCCCCCTCACTCCCCCACCCCCACTCAGAGCCACGAATGCCATCTTCCCACCCACCCATCACTCACTACTTGGGGGGCAAAGCTTAGCCAAGCTCAGCACAAAGATAAAATTGAGATGCAGATTCCTTCCCATTGCTCTGAATAGAGCAGATTGGATACGGATTTTCCTCTTTTCTTCCCATTTAGACCATCTGGGCGACTGGGGCCCAGAGGGAAGGTTGGGACCAGGTGGGGGAGGGGACAGAGGCTTGGAAACACTGCCCAGCACTTTTCAGCACTGGAACCTGAGGGTGAGGATGTGGATGCCTCCCCCCACCCCCACCCGCTTTCCTAGGGGCAATTTTGTTCCCTGTTTTTGCACTCTGCTCACCAGGCAGGGCCGGCCTCTCCTCAGTCTATTCCTAGCCAACTTCAGGTCGCGTGCATTTGTCCCATCCGTGTTTGGCAGTCCTTCCTGCAGTCCCACCCACAACCCCCAAATGCAATTAAAAGGAAAAACGTGATCACAGAAAGTTTAACAAGACAAGCTCTTAAAGACCACTTGGTTCAACCTTGTGTTTTACAGATGGGGAAACTGAGGCTTGGGAGAGCGTATCTGGTTCAAGATTGGGCAGGGAGCTGCTGGGAGTACCAAGACCAAAATAACAACAAAGATCATGTTATGATGTGTCAAGCAGTGTTCTATGCTCTTTATATTGTGCTATTTAATCTTCACAATAACCCTGTGAGGCAGGTACTCTCAGATTCCCCATTTCACGGATGGGGACACTGAGGTACAGGCCAGTTAAGTAACTTGCATAAAGTCAAACAGGTAGAAGCCTCATCCAAACCCAGGCAGCAGGGCTCCAGGACCAGCCCCTTGCACAGTCTCAGTGCACCACGCAGGAAAACGGCATCATTTGACATAGTCCTGTGAGCAGAGCCCAGGCCTAGTGGGCTTCTCGCCAGGGCAAGCAAGCTGCTCCAGCAATCATTTGCAGATGGTGAAACCTCTAAAGCACAGTCCACAACCATTCCATATTTATAATCATGGAATCTGGACTTGCTCCTCTGAACAGAGTATGTCAATACAAGGTCGGAACTGAAAAACAAGAATAGGAAGACCGTTTCTATAGCTTGGGAAAATGAACAAGTGTGAACCTCGCGAGGGTAACTTTGTAGGCGATGACACGTATGTGGAGGAAGATGACCAAACACATGAGGAGAGAACGTTAGCGGGAGGAGCCATGGGTTGGGACTCGCACGTCGCCTCATAGCTGTAGCGCAGCTGTGATGAAATAAGGTAAATAGCAAGTTTGGGTCACGCCTTGCACAGATAAGTATTATGAATGATGCTGGTCGCACCAAGGTGGTTTGATGATGAGTAGGGATTTGTTTTTTCTGTTTTCTAAACATTCTGCAATAGTGTATTGTTTCTGCAATGAAAGAGAAAAAAAAGAAGACTTGCCTACTTTAATTGCTGGAATTAAATGCTAAGGATGTTGCCAAACACAAATCAAGCTTATCTGGGCATTATTAGAGCAACCTCCTTTTTCTCCTTCCATGGGCAAGCTCTCTCTGTGGAAACACTTTGCTATCAGATATGCAGCTGCTCTATAAAATGAAAACTGCATTTGAAAACATGCCTACAGCTCAAAAACAGATGGCAAATCCAGCTAAAGGCCTGGTTTTCTTGGGGTTTCAGTGACAGATTCACTTGCTCAACAGAAACCTTTGTGGGAGCCCCCTTTTCCCTTCACTCTCCTGAGCATGGTTCCGCAACACCAGGAAAGCTAGCTCTCTGATTCAAACAGCTTCTAAAGAGATGGATGGTGTTAATGGCTACACAACAGTGCGAATGTCCTTAATGCCACTGACTTGTACACTTAAAAATGGTTAAAATGGTTTGGTGGGAATGTGAAATGGTGCAGCCACTATGAAAAACAGTGTGGTAGTTCCTGAAAAAATTAAAAATAGAATTACCAAAAAATCCAGCAATTTCACTTCTGGATATATGTCCAAAAGAACTGAAAGCAGGGACTCAAAAAGATATTTGTACCCCCTGGCTCACAGCAGCATTACTCACAATAGCCAAAAAGGGGAAGCAACCCAACTGTCCATCCATGAATGAATGGATAACCAAAATGGGGTCTATACACACAATGGAATATTATTCAGCCTTAAAAATGAACACATGCCACAACGTGGATGGACCTTAAAGACATTATGCTGAGAAATAAAGCCAGACACAAAAGGACAAGTATTGTATAATTCCACTTATATGAGGTACCTAAAATAGTCAAATTCATAGAAACAGGAAGTACAATAGAACGGTGGTTGTCGGGGGGGGGGCTGGTGGAGGGGAGAATGGAGGGTTGTTATTTACTGGGTACAGCGTTTCAATGTGTAAGAGGGGAAGAGCTCTGGAGATGAATGGTGATGACGGTTGTACAACAATGTGAGTATATTCAATACTACTGAACTATACACTTAAAAATGGTTAAGATAGTAAATTTTATGGTATGTGTATGTTACTACAATTAAAAAGAGAGCCCCTAAACTCCACTGGCCTAAGGAGGACCAGAAGGTGTGCTGCTTACACCCCAGAAGATGGGGTCTTCTCTGGCTCTTCCTGCAGAGTGGTGCCCACTGCCAGCCCCTCACTCTCCCCCAGGGCATGCTTAGCCCTGACCAGTGAGTGAAGTGAGCCCACCACTGTATTTGTTTCCTGTTGCTGCTGTAACCAATTTCCATAGGCCTAGTGGCTTCAAACAACACATTTATTCCCTTACAGCTCTGTAGGTTAGAAATCCAACACGGGCCTCCATGGGCTAAAATCAAGGTGTTGGCAGGGCTGCACTTCTTTCTGGAAGCTCTAGGGAAGAATCCATTTCCCTGACTTTTCCAGCTTCTAGAGGCTGCCCACATTCCAGCTTCAGGGCCAGCAACACTGCCTCTCTCACCATTCTTCCAGAGTTACATCTCCTTCTATTGCAGCTGGGAAAGGTTCTCTGCTTCCCAGAACCCACGTGAGTGCACTGGACTTACCCAGATAATCCAGGGTGACCTCCCCATGTCAAGATCCTTAACTGAATCCCATCGGCAAAGTTCCTTTTGCTGCAGAAGGTGAGAGAGTCACAGGTTCTGGGGATAAGGACATGGATGTCTTCGGTGGGCCGTTATTCTGCTTACCACACTCCCCATACACACTCGCACCCAGTCATTCACACGCGGCAAATACTTCTGCCGTCGAGCCTCATCCAGGCTTGAATTTCTGAAGAAGGAAGAGCAGTAGCTGGCAGGTCACAGCCAGTCTCGGGGAGGAAAAAGAGGCTACTGCTGAGGGGACGGTCAGAGAGCGTGATGTGTGAGCCCGAGGAGGTGGGGAGATGACATGCACGGGGAAAGGGAGCAGCATGTCCCATGGGAAAGAAGACAGTCCCAAAATGCCAAGGGAAGATCGTGGGAAAGACCTGACAGGTGAACTGCACTTCACACAAAGAAATCCATGAACATTGGCACAAAAGTTTTACCAAAGGGTGATTATTATTCACTTCCTAACAGGATTTTCCAAAACATGCTTTAAGTCATGAGTTCTACTGTGTTCTTAAAATAGGATTTACACCCAATTTTTCAGCAACACATAAAGGATGCTTGTAAATCTATTGAAATGAAGTGAGACGAGTAACATCTGCCACCTTCTGTGCTGGTGGTGTCAGAGGGAGCGGGAAGGAAGCACTGGTGAGGGTAACGGGCTCAGGCTCGAGCCTGGTCCCGGGAAAGCCATCCAGTTAATCCTCCCAGTGACCTTGCCTCATTTCACACAGGTGCAAACCGAGCGTAGAGAGGTGAGGGAAGGGAGAACGACAGGTCAGGAGCTGCCCTCTAACCCCAAGGCTCTGCTCCTTCTGCCTTTCCTTAGAGAGGGTGGCAAGGAGTTGTGTGTCTGTGTCAAGACAGAAGCTGTACCCCTCCAACATGCACACAGCACTCAGGGCTTACCTAGTGGGTCATTTCTGGAATGATACTGAAACTTTCAGTTAGGGACAAAGCCTATCATCCTAAAGTTATTAAATCCCAATGCCCTGAAACAGGTAAAATCGCCATAATGTAAATGAATGGTTGATTTCCTGTTTCTCTGGGGAGCCAGCAAACACAGGGCACCCAAAGGAACAAGGGCTTCAGCCCCATTTCCCTCCCTCTCTTGGCCACAGAGCCTGCTGGAAATACTCCTTGGACTTCAAAGCAGATAACATAGAGGAAGGTGCCATCAAAATCTTGGACACTGCGCCTATTTCTCTGCCATTACACTGTCCAGGTTCCTTCCAACCTCTCAGTTGGCCCTAACCTTAATTTTTGGTTCTTTCTCCCCAATATGTGGTTCTCCAAGGTTCTATTCCCAGTGGTCTCTTCTCTCACTCTGACTGCTCCCAGGGCGGTCTCAGCATCCCCCCACTCCCTCTTCTCCAGGGTTTCCGCTTCCGCCCCGGCTCCATCACCTCCCCCCCCCCAGATCTCCAGCCCCTCTCTTCTGGACTCCAGACCGCACGGCCATCTCCAGCTCACTGTCACCCAGACATCTCTACTGCAGCCTGCCCCAAATAAATTTGTCATTTCCCTCCTTTAACATGTTCCTCTCACATCCCCCGTTTCTGTCAATGGAACTACAATCCCCCAGGTGACCTGACTGACATCTCAGCATTCCCGGACTCCCGTCTCCCTCATCTCCCACATTCAGCCCATTGTCAAGTCCTGGCGCTTGTACCTCTGCAGTGGATCCCAACCCCGATGTCCTCAGGGCTGGCAGGTGACATATGAGCTAAGTGAACAGGGAGGGCCAGGGGAGGCTAGGAGGGCAGGCACCCCACTAGGACACGACAGCTGTGACTCCTGTTTTCCAGCTGACTGTTCCCGCCTTCTCAGGACGCGGGTCTGGATCTGTCCATTTTAAAAGAAACTCTATACATCCGATTCATGTGGCATTCTCTTATTTTTAAATACTGACAATTACTTGCATTTTTTGAAATCCCTCTTTACACCAAACAAAATATGTCTGTTTGTGACCTGAGGGCTTCAGCCTCTCTCCCACTATTCCTTCTCTCTGTTCTCAATGCCAATACGCCCATATGTCCATGATTCCTCCTGGACAAGGAACCCCCTTCTCAGAGCCACTTCCTCTATCGTCCCTCTGCGGTCTCAGGCCCCACTGAACCAACGTTGGACTCTTCAGCTTTACATTCAGGCCCTCCAGACAGGGAGAGCATAGCGAGGCTGAAGGAGACAGAGAAGAGAAGGCTGATGCCACTCAGAGTGACAGAGCCATTAATTAACAGAGTTAAACATCTGGTGTTTAATTAACACTCTGTCTCCTCTTTCACCCTCCTTCTCGTTTTCCCTTTCCCAGAGGGCTCCACGGTGGGTGATAGAGGAGCGGAAACCTGGAGGGCAGACTGGGAAATCGGAGGGGAGGCCCTGGCTGGAGGCGGGGCAGGGAAGGAGAGGGGCGGTGAGGTCCCCATGGGCTGAAGAGAAGAGGACAGGCTAGGAAGAAGCAGGTTTATGTTTCAGTAAGAGAGACTCAGACTGGTCCAGAAGTTTCTGAGGCAGAAGCTCAGTGCCCAGGATGGAACAAGGAAGTTCTCAGCTCTGCTACGGCGACACTGCTGGTTGGTTACCTCCTTGATAGTCATTCCTCCTTGATAACAACACGCATGTTGCACAGAGCGGCAATGTTCCTAACCCCAGGTGACATGGCTTCCCAACCTCTCACACAGTTAGGGGTGGTCATGTGCATAGTTCTGGCCAATAAGAAATAAGTGGAAGTCAGCGACGGACTCTGGGAAAGTGCTGCTTTCCTTATAAGAGAACAGACTCAGATGGCACCCTCCTGTCCCCTTCCTTACTTGCACAGAAATGTGATGTCTGGAACGATAGCAGTCATTTTGAAACTATGAGACAAGAGGCATGAGAGGCCAAGAGGGTAACAGAATATCCTGATTATGTTGAACCAGTGTGCAAAGACCAGCAGCTGCTGCCATCTCCAAACCCCTGGAAAGTGATTAAATAAATCCCTATGTTTCAAGTTATCATAGGTGGTGGTTTCTGTTATTTGCAGCCAAAAGAGCTCCTTAGTGATACACTCTCTCCTCTAAACCGTCTACTCTCCAGGGAGATCACAAACTGACCACTTGTTTAATTAGAGTTGAGTGAAGTCCAGAGCAGACACTGCTGCTCAGAGCATTTCCTAGCCTGGACAGCCCAGGACCCAGGACCAGGCCTGGGAAGTAGATAGCAGTGGGGGCGTGGTTGCATTAAATGGTGAGCTCTGAGGGGTGCCCCTAAGTCAATTCATCCCCAGCACCAAGCACAGAGCCCGCCATATAGTGGGAGCTCATCTGACATGCATTGTGTGAATGAATACATGAATGGTTGAATGTGCTGCTGCTTGGCCCAGGTGTCCCAGGGACAACCAGCTGGCAGGAAGGGACTCCTTAGTAGCTAGCTTCTGCTGAGGCCAGCCTGGAATATCTCTGGCCTTCAGAAGTCCCCCAGCCCAGTTCCTATGATGTCCCCTACCCGCTTATCTGGAATTTAGTCAAACCTCCTTATTTGCTATGCATCTGGCTTCCTGTTTTGACCAAAAACCCCTTAGGCAGATGCCACAATCCTTTTTAAGCCCCCAGAAACCACCAGTGTCTTGAACACTGAAGATAATTGATAAATGCTTTCATTTGAGGTTGATGCTTCGGAGGGGTGCTAAGAGGTTGATAATATAAAGAGTTGCTCAGAAAAGAGATTCCCTGAAAATAATAGTCCCCAGATGTCTGTAGTATTGCCCCAAATTTTTCTATTAGACATGGACTACTTTGACCAGCTAGGTCACCTTAAGTAAAACATTGAATCACTCTGAACAACAGTTTATACAATGGGAATAATGATAAAACCTGTTCCGTGGTGCCATTGTGAGAATCAAATCAGTATGAAAGTACACGGTAAGAAAGTTTATTAAAATCAGCCTTTAAATGTGACTAGTCTTGGAAGAACTATCCCAGCAATTATTCCCTTTTGAATGTAACCTTGTAGTTCTTAGGATGGAGAGGAACCCTAGACCTCCCCCTTCCCAGCCACCTCACAAATGACCTCTGTACTGTCTTCAGAAGCATGTGAGGAACTTCTTGAGTTTAATTAATGTGGCAATTCATAGGCGAGAAAGAGGGGAGAAAATGTGGGGGAGGAACAGCACTGTAGCAGGTGCTATGGGTGCCCTGCCCAGAGCCCCCCTCCCACCCCCCAGCAGCCTTCTTAAGAGGCCGGCCCTTAGCCTACCGTGGTGACCCCTCACCGATATGCCTGGGAGACTGCAACCCTCACCACCACTCCAGGGCCATGGGCAGTCACCGACAGATGCAGGAGGGTAAAAGCCCCGTCTCTGTCTAACAACTTCTGTGACGCAATTCATGCTCCCGAGATTCCCGTGGGATCAGGCAGGCTTCCCCAGGCAGCACACCTTCACCTGGCTCTGTCCTGCTTCTGTCGCACTGTCAGGTGCTTCCTGTGGGCACTCCCAGTCAACCACTTGCCCAAGAATCCCAGCTCAGGCTCTGCTTCTAGGGAACCTGTCCTAAGACAAGCCCTTTGCAGAGGAGGGCTGACTGGGTGCTGGTGTCAGGACCAAGCTGCACAGCTCCCGGTTGGCCCAGGGCTCTGCCCCCTCACTCTGTATGCAAAACAAAGCGTGAAGAGGGCCAGCCCTCATCTTCTCCAGGGCTGGAGCCTTGACCAGAGCTGGTGTCTGCACCTCCATCCTGTCCTGAGCAACTCAACACCCTTTTCTCTCTGCATGGCAATGTGTGAATCCTCTCCGAGCCCCCACATTTTCCTGGAAAGCTGTAAATCCAAAAATCAATTGGTCTCCATGTCACAAGATTATCAACATGGGCCCCCAGGAATGTTTTGCATCATAGACTCACACAGTATTCATGAAGGAAAGGCTTTGGGAGACAGTGTAACTCCCCTTTACAGTTTAATCTGGATTATACTTCTGCCTCCACGCTCTCCCCTCTCATTATAATTGTGATAATTATGGTCTGCTTTATTCTCCTCTAAAGCGTTTACACAGCTGGATGGAGTCAGAAACGCATGGTTGCTAATCCCCCAACCCAAGCTGTATTTTCAGGACTGGTCTCCCCAGAAGCAATGAACCTGAGTCAGAAGGGACGGTGGTCCTGGGGGTGATGGAGCAATGGGCTGTGGTGGGGGTTGAAAAGAGCCTGAGGGGTTTAGCCCCCAGGTACTGTGCCTCTTAGATGGGAAAGGGAGGGCTATTTGCACTACTGTATGCTCCATACCAACCCCCATACCAACACAATTGGAAACATTTCTTTATAAGAAAAAATGGGGAAACAGCTCAATTTGGCTCTTCCTGAGGTTAGACATCTGAGGTCATCCTGTCCATTCACCCAGGCTCCAAGCAAGCTGGCTCCTCCCCACTCCAGGGCAGCTGGATTTGGGCCAGGGAGGGGTCACTTCATGTCAACCACACTTCTTGGTGACCTCATCAGTGTCAGGTACCCCTCGCTGTCAGGACAGTCTTGCATCTTTGCTGCACTATGAACTAACATTTATCAAGGGCCCTAATAAATGCCATGGGTCTCAAGTACTGGGGCAGACACTGTCTTCCTCTTTGGGGAGCCTTCCTTTTGAGAATTCCATGGTCTTCTGCTCATGTATTAATGCTCACCTCTGACCCCTGATACCAGGTCTTCTAATGAAAATACATGTTCTTTCTGCTTTCTAATAATTGTATCTAAGCTTTATTGTGTTCTTCATTGTATGACCAACAGTGTGTTAATCATTTCACAAGTGTCTCATTTTATCCTCACCATATGCCTATAAAATGGGCTTTATTGCTTTTTGACAGGTGAGAAAACTGAGAGGTGGGTCGCTTGCACAGAGTCACCTAGGAAGTGGCCAAGCCAGGATCTGACCTCAGGTCCATTCATGCCAAAACCCTAGCTCTTAGCCAGCCTGCTTCCCACCTCCGTACAGTGCTGCTGTAGAGATGGGTTCCCTCAAAATGTTTCCTTCCAGCTGTAGGGGTGCAGAACAGGAAGCTTCCCAGGTCTCCTCCTCACCATGTGCCCAATGCAGAGTCCAGCTGAGTTCCTCTCCCACTGTCCAGAGTTTCCTCCCTACAGCCCGTTTTCTGATAGGTTCTGAATCCATTTTTTTTTCATTTTTCCTGGCCAGGAACGCTGCTGCTGTTCAGTGCCTTCGATCATGATGATCTGTTCCAGCCTCTGCAATGAGAGCCCTCAGCTCCATTCCCATCCTGCTCCACCCTCAAGACATCCCAGCCCCTGGGTCCTTCTGGCCTTCCTGGAGCCCACCTATAACTATATCTCTAGGGTAAGGCAGCCCTCTGTGCCCCGCTGAGCTGCTCACTGCTGCAGGAGCTGAAGCCACTGGCCCCTTCTGCAACTCCACATTAGCCATCTCTTTCCAGTCACTGCTCATCAGCTGGGCTAATGGCGGGGGTGGCAGAGAGCAGTGAGGCAGATAATCCAAGGGAGTGGGAATGTAAAAATCATCTCTATGTGGCTGTGGAAGGTATTTTTGGACCTACAGTTGAATGTGGGTGTGTGTGATGTGCTAGGGATTCACAACACTTCAAACCAAATCCTGAAGAGAAACCAGCAGGGCCTGACTGTTGGTTTTAGGAATTCAAAAACCATCTGCCCTGTTCCTCTTTCCTGCTGGGCTGGGCAGCTCAGGGTCTCACACTGGCTGAGCTGCTCCCTCTCTAGAAATCAGACCCACACGGCGCCCTGAGCTACAGCCCTGGCTGCAAACGCACAGGCTGACGGGCTGGCCAGCCAAGGGAGGCCAGCTGGTGTAAGGCAGAGGGAATGGCAAAGCGCAGACTGTTGCTCCTTCAGGAGGGCGGAGCCACTCACTCCTCAGGGGCAAGGCAGCTGCTACTCAGCTCCAGCTGAGGACAGAAGCCAAATAAAACACATCAGTGAAAGGATTTGGCCTACTGACAGTGGGTTTGCCACCTCTAGCCTACTTTAGCCCACATCAGACTCTACTGGAGGGCTTGTTGAAATGAATGGCTGGGACCTATCCCTAGAATTTCTGATTCAGTTGTTCCCAGGTGGAGCCCAATAATTTGCATTTCTAACAAGTTCCCAGGTGATACTGGTCCAGGACCACACTTCTGGGGATCCACTGCTCTAGCCTAGGGGCTATACAATTGGGGAGCCTGATACTTCCTTATATTTTAATATTTGCTAGTCTTTTTCCAATAGATGACAACGCAGGAGGTAATCATGTCCTTAATAAGCAGAAAGTAAGATGGACACTAAAGGAAGGGTGAGTACGCCTTTATCACACATCAACTATGTATCGGAAGTTTTCATGAACAATATCTCATTTACTCATTGCAGTATCCCTGCAAGGTGGGTTTTATTGTCCTGACTTTACCGCTGAAGGCACAGAGATGTTCCTGACTTGGCGTAAGTGACACAGCTAGTAAAGTGACGGTTCTGGGACTGGACTCCACATCAGCCTAACTCCAACGCCCCTTTTCCCAAGCCATCAAACTCTGCAGAGAAACAAGTGTCCCTCTTTCTGGGGTTGAGCAGAGTGGCCTCCTCTTTAGGAGCCCTTTCAGTTTCTCAGGATAACTCTCACATGAAGGACTGGACCAAGAGCCAGGAGACCTGCAGAGTAATAGGTAGTAGCCTTTGCCTCCTTCCAAAGGGAAGGGTCAACCAAGACCTGGTCCTTGGGAACTGCCCAGTGGCCTGTAATTCCCAGAAGACAGAATGGGCCAACTCTGGGGCAGCACAGGGCCCTAGAAAGGCCACGCCTAAGGAAGCTACTCCTGAACAAAGCACCTTAGTTCTTTGGAATACATCAGAGCAGGATGGGGGAATGGTCTGGTTAATGTTCGTAAACTCCTAAGGGCAGGAGCTGTGTCTGTTTTGCTCACGCTGTGTCCCTAGCTCCTAACACAACACTGGACATGTAGCAGACACCAAATTACGTGTTGAATGAGAAAATGACTGAATGGTGGAACAAAGCATAGGGGATCTTTGCTCTTAGCCAAAGGGACTTTGGATAATGTGAACATGCATGGTTGAAAGTATAGGCAGACACTCATAAAGCAGCCAGCCTGGAGAAGGAAGATGTGGGCAGGTGATAACTCTGCTCAAGGTAATCGATTGGAAATGTTTTCCAAATCCAGCGTGGGCTGAGAAGCAAAGGTATTAACAGGTCTGCTGAGAGCTGACAACAACGTATCCACCTGTGGCTCCCAGCCACACTGTCTGTTGAATGAGTGAATGGGAGTCTCCCATCCTGAATGCCCAATGGGGAAGGTGTTCACACACTGCTGCGTGGGTGGTGGCGCGCCTCTGCAGAGGAAGCCAAGGAAGGGGTGGGAGGGGGGGCATGGTGAGGAGAATGTGGACTTTGAGTGGAAAGCCCTGGCTGTCTCCCTGAACTAGTCAATAGACACAATCCCAGTGGGAGCAGTGCCAGGCACTGGTTCTCTCAATCATTGGGCCCCACTGCCTCCCTTCTCCTTAAAAGAGGGGTAATGAGAACAACAGCAATAGCAATAACAGCTACTTCATAGGTATGTCGTGAAGATGAAATGCTTGTGGAAGTGGTGACACCATGAGTAGAATAAACACTCAACAAATGTCTGTTGGCCGAATGAATTCACTGACATGCACTGTGGCTGGCTCACTTCTCCCAGGTTTGAAAACGATCTCTTGCCTCTCCAGGCAGAAAAATCTCTGATCGTCTAACTTACCTTCCTCCTAATGCAACTCAACCATTGCTTCGCTGTCCATGGTGATGCAGTAGAATGGCAGTTGGTGGGACCTTTCTACAATAGTGGTTCTCCAGTATGTCCAGGAAACCAGCGGTAACAGACTCTGGAGTCGTGCACTAATGTGGAGAGCGTGCATTGACTTGATGTATGATATGCCCCATTAACGCAAATCCAAACCACATGGTGACAAACGGGTTCTGCTGCCCCGGGCATGCGGCCCCTTTTCCCTGCCTTCCAGCACATGCTGGCCCTCCCTTCATCCAGTTGTGTGTGTGCAAAACTCAGCCTGGACCAGTCATCCCCAGAACCTGAGTCAAATAACCGTCATCCTTGGATTACATACTGGTTTGCACTGCCTGTGCTATGGCTTCACTTTATTCAGCTCTTTGTTTAATCCACTAGCTCCAGGTGAAGCTCTTGGGCAAATAGGCCAGCACTGGGGAGAGAGGCCTCCATGAGTGGTGGGAGTGGTTAGCATGCTGGTCTGGGTACCCCTGAAATGACTCAGCGTTAGTGTCAGGGATCACGCGTATCTCCCTTGGATGGGCTCTGCTGCTCCTCACAGCCAGGACCCAGTCAAATCCCCTTGAGGTCTGCATTCCATTTAACAGAGAAGTCAGAGGCCCTGAGAGCAGCCACCGATCCAAACACCAAACACTCGGGGTGGGAAGTTAGCCCAGATCTGCCCTCCCGCTGCTGCAGCTCTTGGATAGTCCCTTTCTCCCCAAGTCAAGTCTTGATGGCTCATGCTGGATGTGGTTCCCAACAAATTGGAGCTGGGAGCCTGAAACCAAGAGAGCCCTACTGATGGATGACAGGTCATTCAGAGTACCTACAACCTTGTTTCAGAAACCTGGGAGCTAGAAATTACTAAATCCCAAGGTCCCCAGAAAAATCATTCTTAATACCCTCTTTCGGGCGGGAGCAGTATTGAGACTATGGGGCAAAAGAGAAACGATGGCTACTCCTCCCAGTCTGGGTCCCTGAGCCCCTGGCCCCATGACTCCAGCCTATGTTCAGGTTATGTTTCTGTCCTCTCTCTTCCCACGCCAACTTCCCAGTCAGGGGTGCCAGTCAGCCCGAGGGGAGCCAGCTGATGGCTCAGGATACATAAGCTGGTTCAGCTCAGTTTCTGAGAAGCAGCCAGCAGAGGAAGGCACCCCAAACCCTTGTGCTGCAGGTGAGTCTCCTCCCCCACTCAAGCTGAGTGAGGCAGAACCTGGCAGGTGGGGGAAGGTGCTGGAGTCAGCCCCCTGTCCTCCCCTAGAGAGGAAAAAACAACAGAAGTGGGGAGGGGCTGGGAGAAAGGAGGGAGGGGTTTAATGTGGACAAGGACCGGAGGGAACAGAAACAGTTCATCTGTTAAGGGTGTGAAAAGAGGAAGTTTTTTTACTTTTGGTTTATGTTACTGCTGTTATGATGGTGTTTGTGTAATAAATAAAACAGTGAAGGGATGAGAGCTGGAGTCTGCGCCAGAGTTGATTGGTCCTGCAGACTGGGAGGGCTGCAGATTCCTGGGAAGGCAAACACAGTGTGTGTGTGTGTGTGTGTGTGTGTGTGTGTGTGTGTGTGTGTGTGTGTGTGTGTGGAGGGGGGTGGTTAGGGAGGAGGGATTCCTGGATTCCTCAAATCCTTCAGGGTTTCTTCCTGGAAGGCTAGAATTTTCTGCACTAGGCTCAGTTCCTGGTGATCTGGGTCCTGCCAGCGCAGGTTGTAGAACATCCACAACATAATTGTGTCCCAACTTATGGGGCAAGGTCATGGGCCAGCTGGGATCTGGCTGCCATTCCCCAAGCACGCCCCGTCAGCACCCAGACCCATCTGGCAGCAAATGGTTGGCTGTGGGAAGCCAGGAGACAGAGCCCAGGCACACCATTCCCCCATCTGCTCCCCACACATGCCACACGCTGCAGCCCAGGAAGGAGAAGGCTCACAGGTGGTTGTCTGATGGGGTGGGAAGCCTGGGACAGAGAACAGGGCACACGAAGCCCCCCTGTCCAGCTCCAGCAAGAAGCCTTCCCCAGGAACTGCTCCCACTGTCTTCCCTTGCCAGGTAAGCCCCATCTCTCTTGCACAGACAGGTGAAAGACGGGTCTGAATGAAGGCCAGGCCTGGGACTACACCATCACCACTGCTCCACACATACCCCTGCAACATGCACATGTGCACATGGGTACACACTCACTGTGCACACCCACACACGCTCAGGTGCCCGAGATCCAAACTCATTCTTACAAGGCTTCTCCTGCAGGTGCAGTCAGGTAGCCTCACTGCTATCGCAGCCGTTGGCACCTGCAAAGCAGGTGACTACTGGTCCCTCTAGTTTGGGGTGGGAGGCAGGGCAGGGCACATGCTGGAGGACCTCTCAGGAGACAGTGTCTAGTTGGTGAGCAGGCCTTGGGGCCTGGTGAGGGGCAGAACAGAGAGTTTCAGCCCTGGGCCAGGGGGTGGGAGGAAAAAAGGGGATCTTTAAAAGAAGTACAGTGAGCTCTTTCTGACCCGGTATAAAGGCAGCCCTTCTTAGAGACAGAAAGATGGTCAAGATCTGACAAAGCCCTTCCAGTGCTTAATGAATGTCTCTCTTTAAACCTGGTCATTGGTGCCAAAGCCCCTTAAGCTCTGCATTCATGGAGCCCCGTTATAGTAGAAATAACAGCTAACAGGCTTTCTATTTGCAGGCATTTTTCTATAAGGACTTTATCTGTTACTTTCCCTGCAGGTCCTGCCCCACCTTCCATCTCCTTTTCCATAAAGGAACCACCTGAGTATAGAGCGGCCATGGTAGGGGCCTGATGGAGGAACGTCTGAAGTACAAGAATCCTGAAGAGGTGCCTGAAAGCGTCCTCTGCTCAAGCCCAAGGACGGAAGGGACACAGAGAATGTTGGAAGCAATGTTATTTTTCTCCTAGAAGCTGTAGTCAAGTACCTGCAGGTGTGGTCTGCAGGCAGCTGTGGGGAGCCCTGGACCCGGGGTTAGGTTGGAGGGAGGCACAGCTGAGCCCCCGCCTGCCAGGAAAGCAGGCTCTGCCCACTGGTGGGGCAGGAAAGTGTTGTGTGCTCCCCTGTCCAGCTGCACCTCTTCTGGCTCAGGCCTGAGACTTGGCAGAGAAGGACAGTGAGACCCCGAGCCAGGGAACACTGATGGCTGCCTGCGGGGGGGAACCCAAGTCGG